>NC_133450.1:209520320-209823350 GCF_048565385.1 Saimiri boliviensis | reverse complement strand
TACATACACAGGCCTGAAATTCGGCAGAAATGAAGGCAGCAACAAAAAGGGTCCTTTACTGAATATCGTAATTACTCTGGTGGGATTCATATTCATTTTCCTACCTAATTATTATTAAGAATATGCCATCTGTGAAAATTAGGTTTTATGATTTTGTTGTAAACTTTTATGCAACTTAACTTTAAAAAAAAACGATCCTTTAATGTCATTCCATGATGGAAAAATGCTGGTTTGGTATACAAGGTCTAATTCCCCCCACCAAGTGATAAAAATCCAAATGTAGCTAGGCATTAAGGTTAAATGATGATATCACAACTTACTCCGTTTGCATTTTACATCCAATTGAAAACACAAACCCCTCGCCTCATTAATCCTTTGCAATCCAATTTTTCCCCCCCTAAATGAAATGATCCTTTTGGGACACATTTATATCCTTTTAACAGCCGCCTGACAGTTCTGCTGATGGAGTTTGTATCCAACTTTGTTACTGGATAGTGACAACCTGCCCTGACGGATATGTGTACATAATTATTCTCTCGCAGTTAGATTTAATTAATGCTTACCCTCATCATGATCTTGCAGCTAGCAGGCTCTCTCTGCAGGAGCAGTTAATGGCAAAAGAATTTCCTTTTTAGCCAAAAGAGACTCCAAAAGGCTTTGTAAAACCCTTTCGTTTTTTAAGATTTTAAAAAATGAAAATGCATCTGAGCATATTTCATTTGTTTTCTTTCCACATTAATGCCACATGTGAACATATCTGAGGCTACATACAGGGATAGAATTGTTAAACGTAATTTCAGACTAAGTATTGCTAATATAAGCAGCTCCGACAGACCACAAAGAAGATGTATATTTTTTAATATCTTGGCTCAGAATTGAGGTGCCCTGGCTACATTTTGTTTACATCTCTGTACAAAATATATATGTGTATATTTTTCTAATCAACTGTCTCCCCAAATGCCACCCAGAGTTCAGTAATAAATAGCTGTGTGAAAGAGCAGATGTTAAGAAGAAATGACAGGGGAGACAAAGGGAGTTTGAAGACAAGCTTTGCAAAGAGATTATTAAGAAGTTAGTAATAAGACGAGGGAGTGTGTATTTATAAAACCCCATTAGATGGGAATACTTTACACATAATCTGTCCCAGTCCTTGCTTGTAAAATATTCATGTGCCGTTTGATTTTTATTACCATAATGGCAATGCCCTGTGTTTGTAGAGAGCTTAACAGTTTACCACACGTTTTTGCGTCTACTATCTTAGGTGATCTTTTTAACAACCCTGTGAAATGTGCAGAGAAGCATTCACAGATGAGTAGACTGAAGCACACACAGAGAGGTTGTGTCACTTTGCCCACAGTCACACAGCTTGAAAGTAACAGAACCTGGCACTGAAGCTGTACAGAGCTGCTGCTTCTTTTTTTTTTTTTTGGAGACAGGGTCTTGCTCTGTCACCCATGCTGGAATGCAGTGGCACAACCGTGGCTCACTGCTGGCTCAAACTCCTGTGAAGCAAAATCTAATACTATATCAAAAACCTTCTTCCACCTTCTCATTTAGGTTTAAAATGCATGGAAGAAGATTTAAGGGAGTGACCCCAATAGCAGTCCCTCCTTCCCTTAACTTGTCATGCTAAAGCATCAGTAGACTCTCAGCTGAAAGATTCCATTTTAGTTGAGAGTAATATGATGCTACTTCTTTTAGCGATTATATGCAATATTAATGATCATTATTGCTGTGAGTCGTTATGGAAGATTTTATCCAGCAACATTCCAGAAGCCTCCAGTAAAATGTGGCCACATCAAGAAGGAAACACATCTTTTTTTTTTTCCCCTATTATTGTAGATACTGTTTAAAGGTCTTGACCTTGAACCCTCAAAGGGCCTTAAATAAAATACCTAGAAATTCAGAAATGCGGAGTGGCAGGTGGGTATGTGGAAATCATTACATAACACAAATGAGAAAACCGAGGCACTGAGAGGGAAAGCAACCTTTTTTTTTTATCACAAATTGGTGGCATATCTGGGCCCCCAACCCTGTTTTACTGACTCCCAGTTCAGATCTCTGCCCACTCTGCTATAGCTAAGCTGGAAGAAGGCTGAGAAATATATGTTTTTACAAGTGAGGAACGGAGACCCGGAGAAGGGGGCGTGGCTAATCCAAGGTCATATATCTCAGAGATGAAGATGAATCCAAAATCCTATCTTCTTAATTCCTGTAAATTCAGTGAAATTCAACAAATACTATTTGGCTGTATGTTACATACCAGGCATGTGGGTTAACTGCTGTGGTGACATCTGCCTCCAAAGGCATAGGCAGGCATGTTGTAGAGATGACAGGAAAGACTATGGCTGCTCATAGTCATTTGACACAGTGAGTAAGAAGAATGTGAAACTAATTCCTAGTGAAATCCAAGTCCAAATTTAAACAAACTGACCTTGGAGAAGAGGGCTGAGGAGAGCGGGGGTAGGAAGGAATGAAGAGGGGTGGAGTAACAGCCCCAATTACAGTCTCTTTTCTTTGCTTGCCTCTTAATGTAATTACCTCTCTGAGTCCCCAAAGATGAATATTTAAAGAATGAGACCTGGAGCCATTATAAATACAGCCTCTTACATTTGGCCAGTACACTACAGGGTAGTAACACTAGTATCGTGTGTTGTCATTGTATTCTTATTTATCAAGAGCTTACCATGCAACTTTTCATTTTGAATATGTTGTCTAACTATATCTCACAATATTTCCAGAATGTATACATTATTATTATCCCAATTTTACAGGTGAGAAAATCGTGGCTCACAAGGCAAGGCCCGCTTGTCTAATGTCAATTAGATGGTCAGTGACAAAACCTGGATTTGAACCAGATCCGTTGAAATCCAAAGCCAGGTCTCTTAACTGTGACACATACACCTCCGTCATGGAAACTTTTTGCTTGAGCACAGGGTGCTAAAGCCTGAAGTGGTGCCCACATCTGTTTTTGCAGTCTCATTGCTCTAGGACAGTGATTCTCAGAGGGTGGCTCCTGAACACACAGCATCAGCATCCCCTGGGAACTTGACAGAGCTCTAAATTCTCAGACCCTGCCACTGTAGGGTGAGGCCCGACAATCTGTGTTTTAACAGCCTTCCAGGTGATCCTGATACGTGATTAAGTGAGAGAGCCACTGTACTAGGAAGATATTCCCATCCTTAGCTTCCTTTTCAGTAATCTCAGGGGGACCCTGGAGGTCACTGATTCCAGCCCCTTTTGGAACTTTCTGCTCTTCATCTGGTCTGTGTGTCTTGGTGCTGTTCCTTTTTATGTGGATGATCAAAGTCGGTTTGAAAGACATTGAGGGCTGAAAGCTTTGTAAGCAGGCTCTGGGGAACTGGGACATGTTTCGCATGGATCATTGAGTTGTGGCATGTGTCTGAACTGCTAAAAGTGAAGGAGGAAGTTCCATAGTGTCTCTGTTTGCCTCCTCCTCCATAAACCCACCACCAACCATGAGCACAGCCACGGCCACCCTGTTGACTTTGTTAAGTCTTTTAAGTTGGTGTTGAACAAGCAAAAGGAAGGGTTGTCTTGTCTTTCTATGTCAAGCCCCAGATCAGTAAGTCGGAACATGAATCCACACCTTAAATCTCTTCTCTTTCCTTACAAAGTCAATGACCATGTGGACACTTCAGACTTTTGCCCATTGCTTAGCAGTGGTCCTATGTTTAGCTTATATACTTGAATCCATATACAGAGCCAATACCTGTCCTTGAAATAAGCTTGTTCTTTTGCCTCCCCACTCCCAGATGGCCATAAGTGCAACCTGAGTGAGAGGCACCAGTTCATTGTGGTGGATGCCATGGGACTTGGGCCATGTGCTTCTGCAGTTTACCTGTATCCCTGAGTTTGCTTGGACCTAATTCTGATGTGCCACTCTCATCTTATGTGAGACTCATACTCTACCACATGACTCAGTGTGTCTGACAGAACAAGCTCATGACTTCTGCTAGATTATGGCTCCATGTTTGTGGCTATCAGCATCCAATAACATACCAAGAACTTTCAGGGGAAAGTTCCTTCTTTCAAATGGATTATTTCTGCTGCAGAAGGTATGACCTTACTCCAAAAGTAGGGGGTCTACATTATGTGTCTCCTGATTGACGCCTGCAATCTACACAGTATTTATTATTACCAGTAACTCTTATACTACAGGTATTATGGTTTGACTCTATATTCCCACCCAAATCTCATGTCAAACAGTATGACCAGTGTTGGAGGAGGGACCTGATGGGATGGGATTGGATCATGAGACCGGATTTTCCCGTTGCTGTTTTCATGAAGGTGAGTGAGTTCTCAGGAATTCCGGTTGTTTGAAAGTGTGTAGAGCTTCCACCTTCACTCCCTCTCTCTCTCCTGCTGGCCATGTTTAGATAGACTTGCTTACCCCTCACCTTCTACCATGATTGTAAGTTTCCTGTGGCCCCCAGAAGCAGAGACCTGTACAGCCTGCAGAACCAAAAGATGATTAAACCTCTTTTCTTTATAAATTAGTCAGTCTCAGGTATTTCTTTATAATAGGGTGAGAATGGATTAAAGAAAGATCCACTGGGTCATACGGTAACAAATGGCAGGGTTGTTTGCATCACAACCTAACTGCTACAACACCTTTCTTGTTCTGTGATCCAACTCAGAGTTGGCAGCCTTCCATGCTACTTGGAAAATGGGTCAGGGAAATATTCCCAAGTGTGTAATTTGCTGCCTCCAAAATCAAAAGAGGCCTACCAAGCATTCTGCTTCCTTCCTGGAGGTGTGAGGTGTGAGATGCAGTAATTTATTCTTTGTTTTGTAAGGGATGTTATGGCATGCCACAGACTGCTGAACTCTAAATTTTCACTGATGTGGTGAACCCCTGATTCTTCATAAGCTTTATCTCACACCTTCTGAAGCACATATCTTACAAAACCTTGAACATGTTTTTCCTTTCCTGTTCATCTAGCGCAGTGAACATGATGCACCAACATAGACCAAAGTGATCCTCTGTGAAGTGTTCAGATGGTCCATGTTCTTCAGATTATGTAATAACAGAGGGTAGGACAGTTAATAAAGCCCTGGAGCAAGACCATGAATGTGTAGTGGTGCCCACCCCATGTGGATATAAACTTCTAGTCCTTTTATCAGATAGAGAAGGGGAAAAAAAGCTTATTTTCTATAATAATGGACACATGCTATATACCCCTGGCTGTATTCATTGCCTGTAGCATAGACACTGTGTCTGACAACCGCAAAAATTAGGCCTAATATTTGTTTGACTTTGTATTAGCTCACTGTCACCCTCCTGAATCCATCTGAATTTTGAAGAGACCAGACTGGTGAATTAAATATGAATATGATCCAGACCACCACTCAGGCATCCTTCAAGTCTGTGAGCATATCACTGATTGCTTCCATTACCCTCAGGATGAGACTTTGGTTTTAGTTTCCTCTCTTGGATGGCAATAGAAATGCCTCCACTTGCCTTCCCCACTATGATAGTTTTATCACAGAGTCCAAGGAAACAATGAGAGGAGGATTCGTCCAGCCATTATACATGGCCATGTCAATTCTGTATTTGGGAGCTAGGGAAATGATCCTCCCACTGTGAGCTACACCTAGGTTGCGACTCCATTCTGTTTCCTGGCAGCCACTAGGTCCCTGCCTCTGAGTATGCCCTGGGTCTCTGAGTATCTCTGTCAACTTGTACTCAATGGTCTTTGAAATGCCTGGATGTTCCTCTTCCTCTGGTATATGATTATTCAAATAAAAGGCCATAAATCCCTCTGAGGAAGGCCTGGAGGAGACATTACTGTACATACTCTCACTGTGGCACGGTGGCCTTCCTCATGGGCACTCAGGCTTTCTTTGGTTGGCGGATGCAGGTCTGAAAACTGGTTCAGGTCCAGAAAGCGGGCGTGTGGTAGGTGTGAGCAAGTACTTGCCATCAACACGTGATGACTCATAGTGCAGGAAGTTCTCAGAACGCGTGTGGGAAGGTGTGTTTCCAGTCATTCACAAAGAGATATGACAAAGTTTTCCAATGAGCCACCACCTTCTTCCAGTCCAGTTTTGTATCCCCACCCCCACAGCCAATAGAAGCCAAAATATTTTGTAATTTTTCAGCATTTCACCATTACATAATCTCTGAATATATATGCTAGAGTATATATATATATATATATATATATATCTACACACACATATAAGCATATATATATACACACTCACATTTATATTTATATACACACACTCATATATATATAATTTCCTTTAATATGACATAATAGCTGTGTGAGGGAATTACTTCTTCACATTCGAGTGCTATAGCACTAATTTTCTTTATTTACCTCCATCTGGCAAAATCTACCATAGGAAGCCTTCTAAAGTCAAACCCCATCTTCCTGTGAAATTCAGGGTAACATGCATGTCACATTGGGATGCCCTTATTTTTTTCAGTCTCTGGCAAATGCCATATATTAGAGAAAGGCTGGCGAGGTGATGATTAGTGTCTCTGTTTCTTATATTTCAAAAAAGTGTAAAAATTATATTTAAAAAGATTCAGAGAGGTTAAATAATTTATTGAAAATCAGACATGAAGGAAGATGCTGGGCTCAAATCTAGCTCCCAATCATTGCATGTGTTCTTTCTAGTACTTGTGAGGGTAGGCTTGATTGTAAACTGTGGAGTGAAAGCTGTGAGATGCAGGGGAGAGTAAGGAGAAGGAGGTGCTGGAGGGAGTCAGGGACATCAGGAGGCCACACTGTGGTTTACCTTCCCCTCAACACACATGATAGGGGCCTCCTTGTCCTGGCTGCAGCAAGCCTGGGCATTCCCACTCCTTGAACTTGAAGCCAGTTCCTGGAAACTCAGAAGCAACTGGGAAATAACACACCATGCCTAATCAAATGAAATTCATTTCTTTTATCTCCCCAAAGAGTTCCTCATTTAACCAAACAGATGAGTTTCTGAAAAGCATACGTGTTTGCAAGATGTTTTCAAACCCGCATGTAAATCCTTTTCTCTTTTGAGAGGGCAGGAAGAGTGGGTTATTTACAATTTTTCTTTCCACTGTTTAGCTTTAAACTTTTCTGTGCATTATCTATTCATTCTTCAACAAAGATTTTTTAAATGCCTACTCAGTGCTGAGCACTTGAGTGAATGCAGAGTATGGTGATAGACAAAGGTCCTGAACTACAGGTTCTGTTCTTCTGTAAGAGAGAGGCAATAAACAAAGATATGACATCATCTTGGAAAGCAATAAATATTATGAAGAAAACTAAAGCAGGGTAAGATGATAGAGAGCGAGGAGGTAGAGGAAGGGAGTATCTTAGGGTGGTCAGATAAGGCTTCTTGGGGAGGTGACAGTTGCACAGAGGCCTGTGGAGAAAGAGCATTCTAGAAAGAGAAAAAAACAGTATTACAACCCTGAGACCAGAGCAAGGTTAATGTATTAAATGGCCTGCAGGAAGACCAGGGTGAGTGAGAAGGGCAAAAAGAGATAGGGATGGAGACATAGCCTGAGGTTACATAATTAGGATCTAGTTGTAGATTTTGGAGCATTGTTTTACAGCTGATGAGCATCCACTGGAGGCTAGAGAACAGGGAAAGGACTTGGCTTGATTTACATCTATAATATGACCTCTCTAACTTTTCTGCAGGGAACAGGCATGGGTAATATAAAAGTAGAAGCCTGGAGAGTGTCAGAAAGCTCATGCCATGGTAAAATAGAAGATGATACCTTAATCTAATGGTGCAGCTATGGAAGTGATGAGAAATGATCAAACCTTAGGATTTATTTCTCAATAGAGACAATGGGACTTGGATATGAATTGGCTGTCCTCTGGGGGAGGAAAAAAGGGATCAGTGATGACCACCATGTTTTGGCCTGGGTAAGTGCATGACTGGAGATCTAGGATGGGGGCAACTGGCCCAGTATCTATCTTAGGAAGGGCAACGACAGCTCTGACTTAGCCATGTGATGTCCTCTCATCTGAATAGCAGCTTTCCAAACTATAGGGTAGAGAATTATTTTTGTTTTATAACAGAAAACAGAGAAGTTAAGTTACTTACTAAAAGCCACGTGACAACACTGATAGAACCAGGGTATGGAACTGAGACTCCCAGGTCCAGGCTACTGAATTTTCCTCCTAACTGGCCAGTGAATCCCTTTGAACAACCTGGCAGTTTTGTCCTTGTTTGGTTTGTAGAGAGGTAAGAATGTATTTTTTTTTAATATAACAGTCACCTGCATTCTGCCCTGCGAAGTTTGCAATGGGAATGAGAGCCATGTTTGAAGAAAGATGGAGTGTGACAGCTTAGAAAGCATACTGTTTTCTCCTGGGACAGAAACGTAGAGGGGCTGGTGGGAATTGTTAGCTCAGGGAAAGAAAAAGTCAGACTCTCAACACATGGTAGAGTATTTCTATTTGAGATTAACGGGCTAATAACTCAGCAAACAGGATTAAATTGGAAAATATCTCATCAAAACATCTGCAGTACCGTGGGGTGGAGGGTGCTGATGAGAACCCCTTGTGATTTATTCCTTCTGGCCAACACTGGTTAGCTCCTACTATGTGTCAGGAATTATATCAGGAGCTAAGGTAGGGAAAAAGCCCTGCTCACATCTTGAGACAGTAGATAGGGTAAGCCATTCCCACACTCAACAAAGTCCCTTATTCTTTCCTAAAACAGCCTATTGACACAACTCTGGGTATTATTGGAGCTGTGTTTTTTTCTCTTTCTTTTTTTTTTTTTTTTTTTTTTGACTTTGTTTTTTTCCCCATCTCCCAGAGCTGTTTAAAACCCTAAACTTGTCCAAGAAAGAAAAGAAAAGGTACAAATAGAAAATTAAATTTACTTCCTTCCACTTGGATCTGAGCTAATTGAGTTTGGTGTTTGTATAGAATCTTTCATGTGTCTTCCATGGAGAGTAATGAGTTTTTCTTAGCTGAGGGGAAACTGAAGTACCCCATCCCAAAGAGGGGCCCCTTCTCTCTTTTTTACCTGCCTGATATCTTGACTATAAAAACCTCCCTGTTGTCACCACCAGTCCCCATGCTGAAGCATTCGTATGACTACATTATCATATTACCATAGTATCCACAAGAGGTATGAGAAAGAACACTGGGTTCAGAGAACTAGGAGTTGATTTTGAATCTGTCATCTCCCAAGCATATGGCTTTTTATATCAGTAATAGGACATTCTGGTTACATTATACAATTGTTAAACGATGAATGGGAAAGTCCTTTTTTTTTTTTTTTGCTCATGCCAGAACTGCCTCAACCCCACACACACACACGCGCGCGCATGTGCACGTGCGCGCACACACACACACACACACACACACACACACTTTTTAGGAATAATTGGAAATAGCTCTTCGGGCCACAGGACAACTATTAGGCCATGGAGGCAGGCACATTCCAATGTAACCCACCTTGGAAAGAGGAGTTTTACAAGGACTTTGGAGCAAAGCTTTCATTGTTGCTTTCCAGAATCGCCATTCTCCTAGACCAGCATTCTGTAGCATAGAAAAAACTTTCGATGAAATCTTGTTACCTTAACATTGTCTCAGCTTTGATCAAGCAAATGGCAAAGATTATTCAAGTTAGCAGTTGAGTCTGCTGTTCTTGATTGTGTGTGTGTTTAATTCTTGTCTGACCAGAAAGATGCACATGATAAAGACCCTGTAGTGCCTCTGCCATGCCTCAAAAGTATGTTCTGCACAATTTACCTAAGTTCACAAGCAAACCCTATCTCTGCACAGAAGTTCACGTTCTTTGGCTGGTTTCAACTTACTCACCTACAGAGCCAAGCCAGATTCTTTGTTTCTCTTCCACGTGATCATCTTTCTTCCATTCCCATGCCTCACTACACACACAACCCTAATCTCACACCCTGACCATTCTCTCTGCTTCCCCCAGGAGATAGGAGCAAGGCCCTGCTATGTGTTGCACAGCTCTTAGATTACCTATGCAATAACCTTATCATATTCATTCTGTCTTCTGGCTTCTTGACCACTTCCTTTGCCTGAATGTGAGTTCCTGGATGGGAGCAATTATATCTTATTAACAGTTATACCCCTACCCTACCACACAGGCTTAATATGTAGTAGACATTCAAACATGTTGAATAAATAAATCGATACTTGAATAAATGAAACCACAGTTATTTCCTCAGTGGTCCAAGTTTTACAATATTCTTTTAACTGTATTATCTCACTTAAGACTTGTGACCATACTATAGAATAAATATTTTGTTTAGTTTTTCTGAGACAAAGTCTCACTTTGTCTCCCAGGCTGAAGTGCAGTGGCACTATTTTGGGTTACTGCAACCTTTGCCTCCTGAGTTCAGTGATTCTCCGACCTCAGCCTCCTGAGCAGCCAGGACAACAGGCGTGCACCCCCATGCTCAGCTAATTTTTATATTTTTAGTAGAAATAGGGTTTTACCATGTTGGTCATCCTGGTCTTGAACTCCTGACCTCAAGTGATCTGCCTGCCTCAGCCTCCCAAAGTGCTGGGATTACAGGTTTGAGCCACCATTGTGCCTAGCCTAGAATAGATATGTTCCAATTTTAGAGATGTGAGATTTAAAGTTCAAAGAGCTCAAGTGACTCACTTAAGATCACTGTTAATGGTGATGATTGCTGTATAAAAACTTGCCCCAAAGCTTTGTGGTTAAGAACAACAACCTTTTTCTTTTGCCCACAATTTTGTGGGTCAGGAATTTGTGAAGGGCTTGGCTGGGCAGTTTTTGCCTGGGGGTGTCTCATAGAGTTGCTGCCAAACACCAGAGGGAGCTGCAGTCATCTGAAGGCTCAATTGATTGGACATCAAAAATGGCCCCCTCACATGGCTGGCAATTGATGCTAGTTGTTGGCTAGGAGGGAGCTCCACTGGGGATGTGGACTGGCTTGCCTACATGTGGCCTCTCCAACATGCTAATCTCTGAGTAGTCAGGTTTCTTGGATAATGACTGGTTTCTCTCCTAGGAGAATTATGTGACATTGCATGGCCTTTTCTCATCTGGCCATGCAAGATACATAGCCTCAATTCTGCCAATCTCTTTTAGCCAAAACAGTAACAAGCCCTCCCAGATTCAAGTATTGAAGATCCTATATCTCAGTGAGAGGTATGTCAGAAATTTCAGGGCTATGTTTAAAACTACCACAGTAACACAGAATTAAAAACAAAACAAACAAAAAAATCAGAAAACTCAAACTTAGATTTTGTGACTCTAATTCAATAACTTTTTTGCTGCTTCATGATTGATATATTACATGAATTTTGAATACACAAAACAATTTAGAGCTAATGCAGTGTATCAGTGAGGGCCTGAGTTCTCCAGATAGCTTCAGGAAGAATTGTTCTGCTAAAAACACAATTTCTGATAAATTATTGAATTGCCTCTGTTCTAATTTCATGCGTGAAATGCAGAGGAGAAGTGAGGATACTCATCCCTCTGGGATTACTGCTCTACCCTTAAGTCTGACCAACAAGAGAGTGTTATCTGGTAATGAGTCATATTAGACCTAAACACATATGTTAGTGACACATTTGACTAGGGACAGAAAGCTGGCCTTAATCTGTTAAATCCCATAGATTTTTTTTTAAAAAATCATGTTCATTAAAAAGAGTTTATAGAGTTCCCTGAAGTATAAACAAAAATGAAAATGTTCTGTAACCTCATTCTCCAAATACTACTCACATAAACATTTTAACCTAATTTTTTCAAGCTTTGCTTATATTTTTCTACATGTAACTTAAAAATGATCTTTATTAAAGTATAACTTGTTTACAAGAAATTACATCCATTTAGAGTATGCAGTTCAAAGAGTTTTGAAAGATGTATACACCAGTGACTGTTTCCTTCACCCACAGAAGATTCCCAATGACTTTTTGTAGCACGTCCTTCTTTCTACCCACATCACACCACCACAGATCTGCTTTTTGACTAAATGGAATCACACAGTGTGTGCTTCTTTTTTTTTTTTTTTTTTTTTTTTGGTCTGGCATCTTCCATTCATTATAATGACTTTGAGATTTCCCTTTTTTGCACCTATCAGTAGGTCCTTTTTAATACAGAATAATATCTCACATGTGAATATTCTGTATTTTATCCACCAACCAGTTGATGGACATTTGGGTTGGTTGCAGCTCATTGCTACTGTGGATTAAACTGCTATGAAATTTCATGCAGAAGTCTTTATGTGAACATATGTGGTTTTGTTTCTCTTGAGTAACTGGGAATGAGATATCTGGGTTATATGGTTGTTGTAGAATTAACATTTTGAGAAATAGGTTATTTTTCTTTTCCAAAGTAGATACATAATGAATGGTCTCATCTGCAGTAAATGAGAGTTTCACTTGCTTCAAAACCCTGTTAAGACTGATAACACTGATCTTTTTTAAAATTTAGCCATTTTAATAGTTGTGCAGTTGTATTTCATTGTGATATAATTTGTATCTCCCTGATGACTAAAAAGGTTGGGGATTTATTCATGTGCTTATTGGCATTCTGGTGTTTTTAGATATTTCTTCAAATATTTTACCAATCTTTTAATTGTTTTGTTTATCTCCTTGTATTGATAAAAGGAGTCTTTATACACATACTTTGTCAGATGTACGTACTGCAGTTTTTCCCCCATTCTGTAGCTTGCCTTTCCTTTTCTTAGTTATATCTTTTTTTTTTTTTTTTTTTTTTGAGAGGGAGTTAAGCTCTTGTTACCCAGGCTGGAGTGCAATGGCGCCATCTCGGCTCACCGCAACCTCCGCCTCCTGGGTTCAGGCAATTCTCCTGCCTCAGCCTCCTGAGTACCTGGGATTACAGGCACGCGCCACCATGCCCAGCTAATTTTTTTGTATTTTTAGTAGAGACGGGGTTTCACCATGTTGACCAGGATGGTCTCCATCTCTTGACCTCGTGATCCACCTGCCTCGGCCTCCCAAAGTGCTGGGATTACAGGCTTAAGCCACCGTGCCCGGCCTCTTAGTTATATCTTTTGAAGAACAAGACCTTTCGTTTTTCTGAAGTCCAGTTTCTCAATCTTTCTTCTTTTATGATGTATGCATTTTGTTTTCTATGACCTTTGTCTACCCCAAGGTCAAAACAATGTTTATCTTCCTTTCTCCCAGAAAGTTGATAGATTTATCTTTTACATTTATGTCTGTAATCCATTTTGAGTTAATACGTGTATATAGTATGAACTATGGGCTTTTGTTTCTTCCTTTAAGTGTGTGGCTCTCCAGTTCTGGCACCACTTATTGAAAAGACTTTCCTTTGACAACTCTATCAAAAATGAATTGTATGTATTTCTGAAGACTCTAGTCTGTTTCACTGATTTATATTCCTGTCCTTTAGCCAGTACAAAACTATCTTGGTTACTATAGCTTGATAATAGATCTTAAAAACAAGCAGTGTTAAGTCTACCAACATTGTTCTTAATTACTTGGCTATTGTAGATTACTTGTACTACCCTATAACTTTTAAAATTACGTTGTCAATTTCTACCAAAAAAAAAAAAATGCCTGTTGGGATTATAGCTTGGATTTCATTTACTCAATAGATAAATTTAGGGGGAGAAAGCATCTTAACAATGTTGAATATTACAGTCTACAAACATGGTATATTTATTTATTTAGATTTTCTTTAATTTATCTTGGCCATGTTACATTATTTTCATTGAAGATATATTGGATACTTTTTCTTAAACATATTACTAAGTGAGAGTTTTTCTACACTATTGTAAGTAGAATTATTTTTGAATTTTTTTTTAGTTTTTGCTGCCAGTATATAAAAATGCAATTAACTTTTGTACATTTACCTTTAATATTTCAACCATGCTAAGGTCACTTATTGTAATAGTTGTTTCATATATTCTTTGTGCTTATTTTTTTAAAATAATGTCATCTTTAAAAAATAGTTTTATTCCTTCCTTTCAAAATTTTGTGCTTTTTTTTTTCTCTTGCTTTATTGAAATGGCCAAAGCAAGGGTGTCCATATATATTTCATTTTCAGCAGTTTGACTATGATGTGTAAGCCTTTCTTTTTCCCATGTTTAAATCCTCTTTGATTTTCCATGAGCTTTTTGAATTTGATAATTTATATCTTACATTAAAGTTGATAAATTCCAGCCTTTATTTCTTCATTTTAAAAATTCTGTATCTCTCTGAGACTCCAGTTACCTATATTTAGACTGTTTGCTATTGTCCCATGGGTCCTTTAGACATGGTTTAATTTTTCCTTCCCTTTATTTTTCAGATTGGGGAGTTGGAAAATTTCTATTAATGTATCTGCAAAGCCATTGATTATTTTTCTTCATTTAATTAAGCCCATCCAGTGATTTTTTTTTATTTCATACATATTCAGTTCTAAAATACCTATTTGGTGTGTATATATATATAGATAGATAGATAGATATAGTGTTTTCCCTGCCAGTAGTTCTCACATTTTTAGTCATTACAATCATCATTTCCTTTACCCAACTGATCACAGCTATTGCTGTTAAAGTTCTTGTGTGCTAATTTCAACATCTGGGTTATCTTAGAGTTGGCCTTTGCTGGTTGTCTTTTCCCTTGGGAATGAATGAAACTTGCCTGGTTTACCATATGTTGAGTAATTTTGGATTTAACTTTGGAAATTGTGAATTTATTGTATGAAGACTCTCGTGTTTTGTTATTTTCTTTAATGTTCACGTTTTGTTTTTGAAGGTGGTTAATTTGGTTAGAGTCCAGCTGTCCTGCCTTTGGTGAGCAGCAGCTGGAATGTCAGGTGTTTTATTATCTTCAGCTCAGCTTGTCAGGGCCTGTCTTTCACATGTGAGTCCAGAGGTCAGCCAGAGATACGGGCGGAGATTATACACAGATTGTGGGCTGCTCTTCTCTGGGTCTCCTTTTCTTGATTCCTCCCTCACTCTCTACTGGCTTTCCTTGATCTGGGATCCATCACTGGGTCCTCAGTCCAGACAATGGCAAACTTACTTCTGCTGCCTCAGGTTCCCTTGAGCCATGCTGCAAGTGTAGCCTATCTCAAAGCAAGAAACTTGAAGATGAGAAATTCATCCTGTGCTGGCTACTTCCTCCACATTTCAACTTCTTTCCAAAATATATCTGCTTTTATTTACCTCAGGAGCCCTCAGGTAGTATTTTTTTGGTATTTTTTTCCAGAATGTATCATTTTACCTGCACAAGGATAGGTCTGTTAGTAGTGTACTCCTCTGTACCATATGCAGAACTTCCTCTATATTTGATATTGATCATTTTATTAACATAGAATTTATGTTTTTAATCCCCTTTCTTAAAATGTGTATTGAAACATAAGTATTTTCTACATTATTTTATCATCATCAAAGCCTACTATTCTAACATCATTAATCATTCCCCTCAAGTTGAACTTTAAGGAGATTTTCCATTTTCCAATATTTATAAATAATGTTGCAATGAGTATTACAGTGCGTAAAGCCCATCCTATGTTTAGGATGGGTTCCTTAAGGTAAATTCCCAGAAGCAGGTCAGAATGGATGGACATTTTTTAAGGTTCATTTTTATATTGCCAAATTGCTTCCCAAAAGGACCGTATAAATTTGCACTGCTTGCAGCAATTTAGCAAAATGATTATTTCATAAAATAATATCCAGACAGCACTGGATATTATTAAAGTAAGAAATAACTTTTCTATTTCAAAAGATGAAAAATTATAACCAAAAATTTATGAACACATATACACATAACATTTTAATTGCAGAGGATAGATCTTTCTGGTTCTATGGCAAGAGATTCTGATGTGAAATAGGCATATTGCAGAGAAGACTCTGAAAAATAAAATTCTGAACAAATAATCACAGGCAATTTAAAAGAGTGGGGAAATTGTGAACCTTGGAAGGAGAAGATATGCTTGTACACGAAACTAAAAGATGACCAAAAAAGGCCAAAAATGTGAAACACTTTAACCCAAACTCATGAGAATACTCCCAGAAAGGCTGAGGCTTCAAAATTGTCAGTGCATGGTGGACAAATCTGAAATACAATAAGCAAAAGTAAAACAAGCTTTTAAAATTGCTTTGCAACAACAAGAATAAGAAAATAATTGTCCTATTGGATGAAACAACTGAAACATTGTTACCAGATGAAAGAAAGGAACTAAGTTCATTCTGATTCTGTCAGATTTGTCACATATCAAGAAATAATCTCAAAACTGAGAAAGGGAGAATAAAGATACTTTATAAGAAGTGGAGTTCTAACACCGAAGTATTGAGCATTTACTTTGAAGTGGCTGCCTTGATTTCCATCTCTCGACCCAATCAAAGTACTTCCAGGTGCTGAAATAATCTTGAGATATGTTTTCAGAACCAGAGAGTTGGGTGTAATCTTGGAATAGAAAAACAGACTTTTATTTTTATTGTTTTCTTGTTCTGTCACCCAGCCTGGAGTGCAGTGTAAGATCTCGGCTCACTGCAACCACCATCTCCCAGGTTCAAGCAATTTTCCTGCCTCAGCCTCTTGCATAGCTGTGATTACTGGCATGTATCACCACACCCAGCTAATTTTTGTATTTTTAGTGGAGATGGGGTTTCACCATGTTAGCCAGGCTGGTCTCAAACTCCTGGCCTCAAGTGATTGACCCACCTCAGCCTCCCAAACTGCTGGGATTACCAGTCTGAGCCACTGTGCTCAGTTAGAAGGACAGATTGTATCCAGCTTCCCTAATAGGTGGTGAAGCACTGTTGAAACTCAATTTTGATTTCCAAGAACAATGAGGTGGGTTGGTCAAATTTACATGGCGAATGTGTGAAGGGAAATTGGTAACACCAGAAGCCATCATGGGTTCATGAAGAACAAATCATGCAAGATGTACTGCCTTTCTATTTGGATTGGTTTGGTGCACGGGACAATCAGGAATAATCCACAGATAGCAGATATACGAATGTCAGCAAGATATTTGACAAAGCAAGATCGCACAGCCAGTACGGAGACGGAGTTTGTTGGGAAGTTCAACTGTCTTTCTGTTTCCAGTTTCCATGCTAGGTTTTCCCTAGTGAGAACTCTGTGGTCTCACAAATATATTAATTTTTGCCTGTGTTTATTTGAATATTCCATCTTCTCAATTAAATGTAAGCTCTCTGATGGCAGAAACGATTTCTGTTTCACTTCCCAGTGCATGTCCACTTCTAGGCACCTTACAGACTCCTAGCAGATTGAATGAAAAAAATGTGTTTCTGTTTGTTTGTTTTGTTTGTTTGCTTTTTCAAAAGGTACAATTGTAGGCTGCTTGATAATATAGTCAAGATGGTTTACTTTGATTCAATTACATGTTCTCAAAGAGTTTTCATTAACAGTCTGATGTCACCCTGAAGACTGTTCTCTGCCCATTGACTGTCAAGTTTTATTTCAACATGAATGGCAATATCTTAGAGAAGGGGAGACCTAGCCTGGAATACTGGGAATAACAAGGGCCACAGTTAAATTTCCCAACTAACCCTGTCTCTGTACTGGCCGTGCAACCTTGCTCAAGACAATCCCTGAAGACATCAATTTCTTGACATCTAGCACATGGAGATCAGCACCAGCTTAATTGCCCTCTTACATGTACTCAATGATTTTACCATGCATAACTGTTTAGTCCTGTTGCTTGACGTGTAGCAGGCACTGAATCACTATTTGTTCCCTTTCTTACCTCCTGCTCCTTTTCATGTTTATTCAATTCATCAAGGGCATGTAGTCAGGGAATAGTGCAATCATGAGATCAGAAGATTATGACAAAAAATATATCTTCAGAGACTAGAAGAAAGGACTGAAATATACAGATACAATTTGGTAGTACAAAATGTTCTTTACTTTGGTTTAGAAAAATCAATTCTACAAATACATGGTGGGAAAGACCAGATTTATTTGCAGTGCATGTCAACAAAGAACTGAGGGCATATTGACTATAAGTCAGCTGCCAATAAAGCTGAAGTAGGCCTGGGGTGCATTATTACAAGTCTCACATTCAGAGAGAGGGAGGTGTAGTTCGTTATTGCTCTACACGGGTCAGATCACACCTGGATTCGCCTGCCCAGCTCTGGACAGCAAAACTCAAAAAGGACATGAGCAAATTGAACTATTTTGAAAAGAACATGACAGAATGAATTTGAAATATGGGATGCATATCAAATTACTAAGATTTGAAAACAATGATGTAATACCCAGTGTTACAGAAGATACAGTGAAACAGTCACTCATATTCAGCTGATTGGGATGAAATTGATATATCCTTTCAGGAGGACATCTTGAAAATATATATCAAAAACCTTACATACGTCAAAACTCTTTGACCCATCAATTTCTCTTTCAACACTCAAGAATTCTACATGGGGATGCATATGAATGTGTAGAAATATTTATCTGTAAGAATTTGTGATGAAATAGTGAAAAACTGGAAACAATGTAAAATTTGAACAACAAGAAATTGTTTTAATAAACAGTACATTGACATAGTAGAATATTTTTCAGGCATTAAGTGATATTGACAGTGAATACTTAATGGAATGATAATATTTATGGCTTTTTTTAAGCTTTATTTTAATTCCATAAGCAATCTGTATTTATTTTCTCACAAAAAGGAAAATAAAAGATAAAAAGAAGAATGTCTCAGTATTCAGAAAAAGTCATTTGGGTAAATGTAGGTATAGATACATGTATAGATGAATATTTTGTACATATGAATCTAGATGTGTGCACATACACAGACACATATGACATATGTAAATGACCTAATGGAAAAAGTCAGGTATATAATTGGACCCCAATATGTATTCATAACATACATAAATATATTAGTATGTACATAGATTTTTTAACAAAATTCACAGGATATGCTCAAGTTACAAGACAATAAAACCTAGTTGTAAAAACGTATGCATATAAATGCATGGTTAAAAACTCAAGGTGAGAGAAGTCAGCTGGGAGCAATAGAATTTGACTTGATTATTATTTTCTTCTTTGTGTTTTTCAAAAACATTTCTACAATAAATGTGTACTGACTTTATAATCCAAAAATTATAATTTTGTAAGTATATAAGGAATGGCTGAAGGGATTAATAGAAATACGTAGCTTAGGTAGAGTGCAGTGGTTGATGTTTGTAATCCCAACACTTTGAGAGGCCAAGGCAGTTGGATATCAGTTCAGGCCAGGAGTTTGAGACTAGCCTGGTCAACATGGTGAAAACCCATCTCTACTAAAAATAGAAAAATTATCTTGGCATGGTGGTGGGCACCTGTAATCCCAGCTACTCAGGGGGCTGAGGCACAAGAATCACTTGAAAATGGGAGGCAGAGGTTGCAGTGAGCTGAGATTGGGCCACTGTACTCGAGCCTGGGTGACAGAGCAAGACTATGTCAAGAAAGAGAGAGAGAGAGAGAGAGAGAGAGAGAGAGGAAAGGAGAGAAGAGAAGAGGAGGAAGAGGAAGAAGGAGGAGAAGGAGAAGAAGAAAAAAGAAATATGTAGCTCATAAGCAACCTTCAGATCTTCAGATGACTGAGGACCATCATATAGGGAAGGGAACAGTCTGAGTCCATTATTTCAAAAGGCAGGACAGAATCTAGAAAGTAGAAATTTCACGGAACGTAATACCTGGCCAAGCTCAGGTACTCAAATCTGCCCCCTTACTCTACTGTACCTTCCGGAATTGGTCCTATATTCTCCTCTCTGCTCTGCCGTTTATGAGCTATGGGACCTTGACGAAGGCATCTGTAGTGTCTGACTCTCAGTGTTCTCATCTTTCAAGTGGGTACAGCAATGCCCATCTCATCCACTTACGAATGTCAAATGAACTGCTGTCTTTGTGAAGGGAATAACAGTATTAGCTGTTATGTAATATCTGTGAGATGTTAATATCTTTTTCAGTTGCATAATGTGTCAGGAACAGGAGAGGGTCTCTGGACACCACACCAGCTCATCTTCTCATTGCCCAGTGCTACCATATGGTGATAGCTTGGAAAGAAGGTGGATGTTTTTGTAGGATGGACAAGAGGAGTGTTCTGTTCACCTGTTGTTGCATGATATAGCATCCCAAAGCTAGTGCATTAAAGCAACAATTTTAGTATACTCCTGGATTCTAGGAGTCGGGGATTTACAAACGGAAAAGGAAAGGTAGATAGTCTCAGCTCCACAAGGACTGGACTTCCATGGATAACAGATGGCTGGGGTAGAATCAACTAGAAGCTTCTCTCATGTTTTTGCCACCTGAAATGGTCTTGGATGTCTTAAATGCTGGGCTTACTTGAGACTCTTGACTAGACCACTTACACATAGCCTTTCTATGTGGCTAAGACTCTCAGAGCACCATGGCAGTTTTCCTAAGAGAAAACATCAAGAGAGCCAGTGTTTTTCTAAGAAAGCCAAAAGCTTTATTTCTTTTTAGGTTCTATCCCTAGAGATCTTGCAGAGTCATTTCCTCTGCATTCTATCAATGAGAAGTACATTCCTAATGCCAGCCTAGAGTAGATGCCAGAGAAATGAGACTCTGCCTTTGACGGGGAATGGCAAAGGTCACGTTGCAAAAGCGAAGGCAGGATGGGAGATTTTGTTATGGCCCTATTTGGAAAATATACCATCCCACAGGGAGAAGTGGGATGTTCCAGGAGACAAAGCTTTACTTTCCTGGAAGAGTGAGTTAAGCTAGATTGGAGAGCATTCCCCCTATAAGTAGTTATTTAAGCCAAAATTGGGGGATAAATTGGGTTGTTTCCTTTTTTGGGTGATGGAATGATCCCCCTCTGAGATGGTCAGATAACATTAAAGGTCAAGTGAGCAATGGATTTAAACTGCAGCAATGAAGAGTACTTATTAAAAAATAAATAAATAAAGCTTTTATTAAGTTTCTTTCTTATTAGCAAGCATTAGATGTTCATTGGAGGAGAATTGTTAAATGCATAGGAGTAACATTAAGAAATTTTTTAAAGCACACCCAAATATTACCATCCAGAGAAAAACCACTGTGACACCTTAATAATTTCCTTCAGTATGTTTGTGCTTATGTGTATTTATGTATATTTTATGTGTGCACTTTAAGAACAGAATACTGTTGTTTTTAAAATATGTTTATTATATGCTTCTTAAAACTTTGTTCATAACCTAGATCATAACATCTCAGAATGACTTTTTACTTTTCTCTTCTTATTTTTATTACATATGTAGAGTAGCATTTATACCAAACATGAGCAAGCATGTGTAAATTTACACAAGTGGAATTCCTCTTTGTATTTTTCTCTCCATACCTTTTCACCCAAAAGTGTGTCATGGAGAGGTTTGTGTGTCAATAATATAGATTTATGGCACTGTTTTCAATGGTCTTATAAAAGACTATATGCCATGATTTTTAAAAATCAGCCTTCTGTAAATGGACTCCTCAGTTATTTCTTATTCTTTCCCTGAAAGTATCACAATCATGTTTGGTTATACTTTACCATATATAGTTTTTCACCATAAAATTCAATTTTTAAAAATACAGCATGAATCTCAAGAATGCTATAGAAATTTCTTCCCTGGGGGAATGAGACAAACCAGGCTTTGAATCCATGTCCTTTCACTTAGCTGGCTGGGTGGCCACAAGTAAGGAGCTCCACCTCTGTCAGCTACATTTGGAGGAATAGCAGAGCCACCTCTATGTAAAGTGCCTGGCATTGTGCCTGGCCTAAAGCAGGTGCCTAATGGCAGGTAACAGTTGTGGTCTAAACATCTTCGAGAGGTGAATGTGTGTGAACATTTGTGGTTTCGCTCTGGAGCTCAGAGTAGTTTCGAGTTGTGTGGTTTAGGGGGTGTGGGAAGTTTACCCACTTCTGTTCTTTTTCCATGACTGGCACCATTTGTATTCTCTAAACGTTTAGGGGTCGGATGGGTTTTCCCATTCCTGAACCACATATTTCTTTATCTGGCACAGTTCTGGGCAACCTGAAAATGCAATATCACTGTCACCAGCTTGAGGAAGACACGGAGCCTGAATAATTCAACATGTCACCACCATCCATCATGATAGCAAGAGCCAGAGAGGGAGTGTGGAGGGCTGGGCCTGCTGAGGCTGGCAGAGCAGGTCTGTAGACAGGGCAGCCCAAGCATAAAGGTAGATTTGGAGAGAAAAGCAGTGAGTTAACTCTGCTAGGCCCGGGAAAGACCTTGTATCATCTTGCTCCATACTCCTCTGTAACATGCCTTTCATGTTGTTTGGTTGCACTGATTAGCCCCAGAGCAAACTTGGGGTCAATTCCTAGTTTGACACCAAATATCTGTGCCATCTACGGGAAACCTTTACATATCTCTGAATGTCTTCATTTATTTAGCAGCAGAATTGAGATAAGAATTCTTACGTAGAAGGCTTTGCAAAGCCTTAGAGTGCCATGCCCAGAATATCTGAAATGTTTACCTACTAGAGAGTAAACTCCAATAAGTCAGTAATTTTTATCTGTTTTATGGATGGCTTTATCTTCAGTACCTAGACAGTGTTTGGGACAGCATGGGCCCTGAATAAATGATTGTTTAAAGAATGCATAAACAAATGAGTGAGTATTGTGATGATTTTAGGTGACCACGTGGTTTAGGACAGGCTGAATGGTCATCCTCTGCATCCCCACACATGGGGCTAGGACTCCAGAAGTCTGAGCTGTTGATTCTTTCAAGGTGGCTGTGTAATTCTTCCACTCTGTGCCCCAACTTTCCCTCTCCCTGTCTCTCTTAAAGCTCTCACATTCTCCATTTATGGTTCTGTCACTAATTTTGTGATATTACAAAAAGAATAGTGGGTTTCTTTTTTTTTTTTTACATTTTGTGAGATATAATTGACATAGCATAAAATTAATCATTAATCAGCCGGGCATGGTGACTCATGCCTGTAATCTTAGCACTTTGGGAGGCTGAGGCAGACATATCACTTAAGGTCAGGAGTTCGAGATCAGCCTGGCCAACATGGTGAAACCCCATCTCTTCTAAAAAAATATATAAAATTAGCTGGGTGTGGTGGTGCACAGCTGTAATCCTAGTTACTCAGGAGGCTGAGGCAGGAGAATTGCTTGAACCCACAAAGCAGAGGTTGCAGTGAGCCAAGATCGTGCCGTTGTACTCTAGCCTGGGTGATAAGAGCAAAGCTTTGTCTCAAAATGATAATAATAATTAATCATTTTAAAGTATATAATTCAGTGGCATTTAGTATATTCACAAGGTTGTACAACCATCACCTCTTTCCAGTTTCAACACACTTCCACCACACCAAAAGGAAACTCAATAGTTAATAACAGTTACTCCTCATTCCCATTTTCCTCTGTCCAGCCGTAGCCACCACTAGTCTATTCCATCTCTATGAATTTAGCTATTGTGCATATTTCATTAAAATAGAATCATATAATGTGTTACCTTTGAGTGTCTGGCTTCTTTCACTTAGCAAAATATTTGCAACATTCATCCACATTGCAGCACGTATCAATACAGTATTCCTTTTTATGGCTAAATAATATTCTATATCTGTATACCACATTTTGTTCATTCATCAGGTAATTGATATTTGGGTCATTTTTACCTTTTGACTTGTAAATAGTGCTGCTATAAACATTCATATACAAATACTTGTTTGAATGCAGTATCTTCAGTTTGGGGACTGGGAGTAATATACCTAGGAGTGGAAATCCTGCATCATGTGGTAATTCTGTGTTTAACTTAAGGAACCACCAAACTGGTTTTCACAATGGCTGCACTATTTTGCATTTCCAGCAGCAATGCATGAGAGTTCCACTGAATCCACATCCTCCCCAACATCTGCTATTTTCCATTATTTTGCTTATTGCCCACTTAGTGGGTATGATGTGGTATTTGTGACTTCAATTTGCATTTTCTACTGACTAGTGACAGTAAGCATGTTTTTATAAGAACAGAGCCTTTTTGAATCAGACAAAACTCAGATTCAAATTTGGGCTCTGCCATTTGTGTGATTTTGATTAAGCAGCAGTGAGATTCTGAATATCAGTTTGTTCATCAATAAAATGTGATTAACTGTTACATCTCAGACCCCTTGTGAGGTGTAGGAGGGATATTGCACGTAAGGTGCCTGGAGCAGTGCTTGTCACACTGTGGCATGCACTTAGCCCATCTTCTAATGGCTCCATCTCAGGCCCTTCAGTACCAAAAGAACCAAGGGCCCAAGGAGCAAGGACAGAAAAGCTACTGATTCCAGCGCATAGATTACCGCTTCTTTTCTCTTGCCAGTCTCTAACCATTCTCACTTTCTCTCAGCTCCTACATGGAAGTATGCGAGCAGCACTGTGTAATTAATGGCTGCATTTTATTGCACTGAATCACCAATTTTATATTAAAATGCTAACAGAGTGGGCCCTTTTCCAGCCATCTGAATCACCTCCAAGTCAGACTTAAGTGGCCTGTAGCCCCTTCAGATTATGTAGAAACTCAGAGGCTACATGCCTTGGGTGGCTGCCACCTCCCCAGGATGTCACAGGATGCAGGGGCGTCAGGGGGCACTTCCACCCAGGAGCACTTCCTTCCTTTCATTCCCATTCAATGCAGACAAGCATCAAGTAATTGAAGAATGTGCCCCAAGTGTAGCTCTACTACTGCTTGGTCTTTGTGCAGAATGCTTACATACAACATACTGTTTTCCCTGTAATGACCATGTGAGCTGAGTTCTTGTACCCCTGTTAAAGATGAGATCAGAGAGATCAAATGCTCTGCCCAAGGCCATACGTCTAATAAATGAAACAAAAGACTAGAACTCATGTCTGACTCCCATACCCTAATTTCTTCCTACTGAAGTCCATTATTTCCCTTGGCTCATGGATAAACCAATATAGAAACTAACTAGACTCCAAGTGCCTTGAGAGTAGGAACCATAGGTAATGTTGTTGAACAGAATCCCAGCTGTGACATTTTTTTCATCTAAGTCAAAAATCCAAAATCTTTTTAAGATTTAACATTTTAGTGGAGGTTGTAGGTTATTCATCTTCATGCTGTACTCAGATCCTGGCCCTTAATTATGCTCAGTAATATTTGTTGTACAAATATGTCTAGAACTGTGTTCTATATGGTGAGCACCTGAAATGTGGCTTGTCTATGTTGTAATGTGCTATAAGAATAAAACGCATATTGGGTTTTGAAGACTTATGAAAAACGTTTAAATATTTTCATAATAACTTTATGTTAATTTCATGTCAATATGATATTTTAATATACTGAGTAAAATGCAATATATTCTGGAAATTTTATTTGAGCTTTTCATTTTTACCTTTTTAATGGGGCTACTGGAATATTTTAAATGGCTCTGTGGTTTGCATTATATTTCTATTGAACCTGGTCTATAGGCATTGTTTTTGAGCTTCAGTTTTCACTCTGAACACATGGTACCTTAATACCTACAAGAAAAGAAATGAAGGTCAAAAGAGTTGTGGAAATGGAGGCTTGACCAGAAGGAAAAGCCTTTATGGATGCTTTTATGATAGTTATTAGGGGTATGGTCTCTGTATGACTGGACATGTGGAAGGATGGGGAGTCACCAAGATCTTGTTAAGTCTGATTAGAGTTCCTACAAGAAAACGGGTCCAGGTGTTGGAATCAAGTAAGAGACCTGCTAATCCTTAGTGGTCAACATATCAAGCATTTGCCACCCTCTACATCCATGTGCATGCTTGTATCTGTGCACAAATAGGCAGGTGCATGCGCACACACACACACAAACTCTCTCGCTCTCTCTTTTTCTCTCTCTCACTCTTTCCCCGGTTGTATTAAGCATGAAGCAAGCTTTGCAGGTAGACAGACCAAATTTCAATCTCAGTTCTTCCACTTACTACCTCGTATCATCCCTCTGAGACAATTGATCATCTATAAAACCAAAACTCATGTTACAGTCCTTACACGGATGGCTGTGGACATTAAACAAAGCATTTGTTCATATTTTATTATAAACCAGCACATAGACTTTAGTGGATTTACCAGCCACTGTCTGAATTTGAACTGTGGTTCTACTATTTGCAAGCTGTCAGCCTGAACAAAATACTTAATTTCCATGCAGCTTCATTTTCTCACCAACTGAAATGGGAATAAATGTAGTAACCTACCTTCTAGGGTTCTTGTAAGTATGAAATGAGTCAACACACGTAAAGGCTTTAGAATGGTGCCGGAAGAGATTCCATTCTATGCAAGTGTTAGCTTTTCTTATATTAGAATTGCCTGGTGACTTTTCTGTCACCCCTTATCTTGCCCCAGTAAGGAAAGAACAATGTCTGAATCCTGTCTGCTAGATTTGTTCACCATGGTAGGGACATAACAGGTCACGTGTTTACGATGAGAAGGAGATTGGAAGGAAGGAAGGGAGTGAGAATTTTTCTGAAATGTGTCAAAGTGTGGGTGTGGCATTGAAGGGGCTGTGGGAAGACTCCAGGTTGGCCTCCTGACACAGGTAGATTCCTCCTTTTTGCTCTGTGACTCCAGATACAGCAGAAACTATAGCAGATGTCTTCTGAACATAAGAGAACTATATCATCAGATGCCTTCATTTTCCCCTTGGCCAAGAATTATATGTAGATGAACAAAAGTCTTCCTCCCTCCCTTTTCCCCTTTTTTTCTTTCTTTTTTTTTAACAGTAAAATATTTTAATGACAATTTAAAAAGCCCTGCTGGCTTCTAGGAACCTTTCCTCTTTAGTCACGTCCAGAATCTCCACGAAGCCCCTGCCAATTCCATTTAAAGCACAGCCTTTAAATGGAGAACTGCATCTGGCAGAATCTGAAGTCTCCTGATGTCTCCAGGCCCTGCTTTTAGTCACTGAGGAGTGGGGAATTCTTCAATAAGGTTTAGGGACAGACCTTGCCTGATGACATACACATTTGGAGACAGATCAGATGTTGCTGTCCCTTATACTTTCCCACTCGTTAGAACATACTATTCTCAAGGAAGGATGGGTATGGGGAGGCAGATGCTAATATTTCAATTTTATAGAGCCTTAAACTGAGAGATAATGTCATGAATAACCAGAAATTTGAGCTTGGACATTAGGTCCACCTGGTTTCAAAATCCACCTTCACTCATTTTTCTATTCTGAGCATCACTTGCCTCATCTGTAAAGTTGGCACGATAGTGCACACATAGCCCCTCCTAAAGGTACTATGAGTTTGAAATGAGATGTTGTGTGCAAAGCTCTGAATGCTATACTTAGCACCTTGACACTCGAAGGATGATCTGCTCTTTCGGTGCTCATTCATGAGTGGATTCAAGGAAAGCAATGCATATAATTCAGACATCAAATTTGGAGGTGGGTGCACTAGTCTCGAAGCCTAACTCTCCTAGTCATCAGGTGTGTGACTATGCAAGTAACTTTGCCTGTCTTTGCGTCTTTGCTTTATTATCTGGTTTGTTAATTACACCTCTCTTATGAGTATATTATGACGACGATTGTCTGCAATCATGTCTACAAATCTTCTAGGTACACAGTAGATTGTGCAACGATGTTGTTAGAATGAATGAATGTGTAATAACCATATTGCAGAAAAAGTGTCTGCAAGTGGAATTTCTGTATACCGAATGCCATTTCAAATACCCTACCTGAGGAAATTACATAATAAATCCTTTCGTGAATTGAATAAAATTTCCCTCTAATGTATGTTTTTCTTTTCCTCAGATGGAATTTTTGAATAGGTAATAGGTTTGCATGGTGCTTGATTGAAAAGATGCAAAGAATTTATAGAGAAAAGTAGCCTCCTTCTGTTCCCATCTTTCAGTCATTTAATTCTCCATCCAGGACAACCACTTTTACCAGATTCTTAAGTTTCTTGCCAGAAAATCTATTACTCTAGATAGATGTCTGAAGCCCCATCAACAAAACAATTTTAAAACCCAAGGTCCTTATTCTCCTGTGCCCATCTACTCACCCCCAGCATCCTCAGAGTTTCTCTCTCCTGGTTATTTCTTCTCTAGGGCAGATAATTTACCAATCCTTTAATCCCTCTCTTTCTGTATCCTGACGTTTTTTTGCAATTAAAAATACAGAAAGATAAAAGTGAAAAATTACCCATATTTCTCTCTTTGGAATGAATGGCTATTAGTATTGTGGCATAATTCCTTTTAGCCTTCTTTCTTTTTCTTTTCTGCTGTCAGTCGCTCACAGCATATGAAGGTATTGCCCTTTTCCTTCCACAGTCCTCTGAGTTTGTCTCTGAAGCACCCTCAGCACTCATCTCCTCCCATCCTGACTGCACACGCCCTCCTGCAAGCCCTGACCTCCATTCACCTGGGTGGTCACTGAGCCTCCTGGCTGCTTACCCTGCCTGGCACCCATCCTGCAGCCTGGGTACCACCAGAGTGTTCTTTCTTGTACACACAACAGCTGACCAATCCACACTTTTGCTCCAGAATCTTCCATGACACCCAAAGTAGAGCTCCTTATTCTCCATTTGGCAACCAAGGCCTCCCCTGTGAGTCTCCAGTGTGTCTTCCCAATCATTTCTCCACTTAATGTTACCTCTGATTGCCCACACAGCCCATTCCTGAGGGTGCTCGAGTTGGTACCTCTGCTGGAACTCCATTTTCTATCAGTGCAGCCCCATCCATCCTTCAAGACCTGGCTTAAATCTTCACTCCTGCATAAAACCTTCTCAGGTCCTACGTGTTGAAATGAATTGCACTCCCCCATATTCCTAGCGTCTCATTGAGTGGTAAACAGAAGCCATGAATTAGGTTTAAGGCTCCTTAGGATTCCATTTGTCCCCCTGATAGCTTATGATCCCCTGCCTGGCAAAGACTGAGTCCTATTTATCTTTGTACCTCCGACGTCTTGCTCTGAACCTGGCATATAGTAAGCACTTGATTGAAATGTGGTTAAAATTAAGTTGTCTAGAGTGTGTTCTTAGAGGTAGGCTTATCACCAAAAGCAACAATAGCTGTCAGTTACTTAAGACATATGACGGACCAGGCATTTTATATATTATGTCTCCTTCAATCTTCGCAGCAGTATCACAAGGTGAATAGTTATTATCCCTATTTTAGAAAGACAGAACCCAGGGCTGAGAAAGGTGTGTTTTCTCTTCAAGGTCACACAGCTCAGAAGCTGCTGAGTCATGCTTGGACCCAAGATCTGCCTCACTGCAGAGCATGAACTCCTTCCATTCATCACACCGACTGCTGGGTCGCTTGGGATTTACAGAGCGAAGTCTGGGGATGGGCTTGGTTGCTGATCTTTGGGATGGTTGAGGAATCTCACGAAGTTCTGGCGGCCTGTGAGGCTAACTGATAGATTGTGCTTCCTCACAGGGGGAATCAGCTTTGGGCGAGCCAAAGGGACGTCAGGCTCAGAGGCAGACGACGAAACGCAGCTGACGTTCTACACCGAACAGTACCGTAGTCGCCGCCGCAGCAAAGGTAATGGTGTCCTTGGAAAGTTCCAGAACCAGAGTTTGTTGAAGGAAATGCTGGAAATCAGATTTTGTGTTCACTAGCAAATCCTGAATTTTCTCTAACCTGATCCCAATCTGGTTAAAACTGAGCTTGGTATCTGCTGCCTTGACTGTATTGGTGATCTTCGGTATATCCTTTTCCTGCCTTCTTCTTTATTTGCTTTCTGTCCTACCTTATTCCTCAAAAACTATTGTGAATTTTTTTTTAGTTTATGCAGATTTTTAAAAATTTAAAACAGGAAATGAAATAAATAGTCATCTTAAAAGGAAAATGAGAATAAGGAAAATTATTCAAACCCAGGTGGGGTTGATGCAGAGTAATCCCTGTCATACTGTTTTGTAGTTCTTAGAAGAGGCTGGCAATTTAATTAAGAAATTCCTGGCAGCCAAAGTGTTAAGGGAAACATACTCAGAAATAAAATGTACAGTGTCAGTGGGACAAAATGGAGCATTTGTTCAGGAAATTCTACTTACCAGAACAGAGATAAAGTATAAACTATACTTAGTATGTATAAACAAGATACTATGTGGCTTTCTAGACAGTTTCTTCAACAGTTAAAAATCAGTATTATGCATAATTATTTCTCACAATGACACTCAGTGTAGGGTGATGGCCGAATGCTGAAGCAGGACTCCACAGAAGTACCTGTGGCCAAGAACCATCATTCTCTGATGATTCAATGTGCTCTGAAGGGAAAACACAGCATATTTCAGGCAATTCCCTGTGAATGTACTTCCTCATCTCAGATTCTCTGTAAGGATGGGAAAGCAGCCAGTTTGAGACTGCATTCTTGGAAGAGACCCTCCTGGGGTACAAAGGTGGACTCCATGCCAGTGATGAAGGGCAGATCCATGCATGGGCTCTGACCGTCCACTGAAAAGAAGGTCCTATGACAAACACATCCAGGGCGTGTGGCAGGGTACCTGGCCCTCCTCTCCTACCTCTTCAAAGAAGTGGGCTGAGGAAGGAGCTGGGGCAGGGAGAAGGAGGAGGAGGAAGCTTTCTCAGAACCCATTCTGCATGCATTCTATTCAGGCATAGTGGACATTGCAAGAGCACGGATCCCCATAGCTTCTCTATGCTGCTTTTGCTCTTAGGCAAGTTATTTACCTTCTGTATGCCTCAGTTTTCTCATCTGCAAGCTGGACCTTGTAGGTGCCTCGTGGAGTTGTGGATGAAATTTGGTTATGTTATGTAAAAACTTTATCATGATGCCTTGTGTATGCTAACAGCAAGGTGAGGCAGACATTATTAATATCAGTTCAGTTCTCATTGTTGTTTTTCCTGTGTCCTCACCTCTAGCATCTTTCACTGAAAAGCCCCACGTGGGAGGAGTGTTTCCACTGACACATTACATGGGTAGGTTTTGCAGCCTCTGTAGCCATTGGAATAATGGGATCTGCCTCTCATTCCTTCACACTCCAACTTGCTCCACTTGATCTTAGCCAGAAAACCAAGAAGCAATCCTCAGCTTCCTGGAATCTGCACTGGGGATTTAGAAGTTGACGATTGATGATTCTTGACTGGCCTTCTCCCTTCCACAATCCAACAGCCAGAATTAGGGCTGGGGAAGTCAATGGGTCCCCTCAGCAGGTCTGGGCTATTTATAGCTAATTGGAAAAACATCCATCACTGAGCATGCCCCCATACATTGGAGTTCAACTTAGAAAAGCAAAAGGAAGCTACAAGGCCTTGAGATGAATGATTTAACCCAGCACCTCCATAGGCTCCAGAAGATGGGGCTGTGTTTTCAGTGTAATGAGAACAGGGCTGAAATGCCACCCCGCTTTCCTTCCCTGGCCCTATTGCCTGCTGGTTGTCAGAGCCGTTCAGTTCATCTCTCTCTTCCTTGTATTTTCCACCAATAGCACGTCCTTCTCCCTCCACCTCTAGTTTCCATATCTTCCTTTTCCTCCTCAGTATCTTGGGTTTATTTGCTTACTTTTTGTTTAACTTCCATTTATTCTTTTTTAATTGTTCTCTTCTGCTCTTCTTCCCTTCTTTCTTCCCTCCATTATCACTGCCTCCTCCTCCGCATGCTTCTGTCTTGTATGTTCTGTTCTCTCTCTTCTCCTTTTTTCTTTACTTTCTTATCTTATTCCCTCTTTTTCAACATGCTCTGCTTGTTCTCTACTAGTCCTTTCTTCCTCTCTCCTTCCCTCGGTTCCTTCATTGCCCCCTCCTTCCTTTCTTTCTCTCCTCCCCTCTCTTCATTCTTTTCTCCTCCCTCTCCCTTCCCCCTCCCTTCTTCCCTCCCTCCACCTTCCCTCCCTCTCTTCCTCTTTCTTCCTTTCATACATACCACAAATATTTCGTCTGTACCAGCTACATGCCTGCCATTCTTCTAGGTTTTAGGGACATAAACCCAGCAACAATTTAAAATTCCTGCTCTTGCAGGGTTTGTATTATATCAAAATACAAATATATTAGATGGTGATAAATGCTAAGGGAAAAAGGTGCAACAAGAAAGGGAACCGAGAGAATATGGAAGGAATCGAATGCTTAGATTCAGTGAGCATAAATTACCCTACCCTTTTTGCAGGATCACAGGGAGAGCGTTCTTAATACTGTGTTTGATGTTGTGACGGTTGTTGCTGGTGCTGCCGCAGCTGCTATAACTTTTTGTTGTTGAATACAGAGAGTGAATTTGGTTCTGCAACGTCTTTGTTCTAGTCAGATGACCTTAGAACCCAGTATCTCGGTCTGCAAGTACCACAGTCCTTCATAAAAGGCCTGTGGCCTGTTTTTTACTCTTTCATATACTTTGGGCAGGAGTGAGGGCGCCTTCAGCAGTCACTGACTTAGTGGGGAAACTGCACAGGACAGAGCTGAGCCAAGGGAAGTCAAGGAGCCCTTGGTGGTGTGAGAGCAACAGAACATAGTACTAAGAACATGGATTCTGGAGGTGGGTTACGTGGGTTCAAAAGCCAGCCCCACCACTTACTGGCAGTGGCATATTAATCATGGAACTTAACGTCTCTGTGCCTCAATTCCCTGAGTTGTAAAATGAGGATATTAAGATCAAAGCATAGAGAGTTGTTCTAAACGTTAAAATTACTTGTGAGGCATTCTGGTGGAGGTACGGAGGGAGAAAAGTTGTGGCAGAGTGACATTGCTGAGAAGGACCATTGGGTTTACTTTGGGGGCAGGAAGGGAGTCTTCGATCTGCTACCAACTTGCTGTGTGACCTTAGTAAAGTCTTTTTTATTATCCAGGTCTCTGTTTTTTAATTTGAAACATGGGAGAGTGGACGGGTCTGAGCCAATCCAATTTGAGCTCTGAGATCTCTTATTTGTTTGACACGTGGTGCGTATTCGTGAGAATCTCCTGTTCCTGTGATGCACCTGCTTCCAGCTTCAGCTTCCTTTACACTCTTACCTCCCCCATGCCCAGTGCCCTTTTCTGTTTCTCTCTTTTGAGGTCTAACTGTGACACTAGAATGGTTCTTCTGTCCCCTTTGGCTGTGCCAATGGGTTCTTTCTTCCCTACACCTCCAGGCCTGCCTGGACCAACAACATCCCAGTCCTCTCCTGTTCCTCTGCCATCACCAATTCAGCTCCTCTTTAGCAAAGGCAATGACTCAGCAGTTCTCTGTGGTCTGCCCAGGGGTGTGTGAGGCAGCCCATCTGCGACACAAAAATGATGATGAAGTACACAGAGGTCGGGGAAGGAAGAGATAAAAGTAACAGGAAAGGCAGTTCTTTGTGCTAGTTAAGAATGGTCATCTAATAGCATTTGGGACTCCATATGAATTCATTATAACCCTTTCAGGTCTATCTGAAAAATAGGAGCTGAGCTGTGTTTCCCAAGTCTAGAGGAACGTGGGCTTTGATAAAGACATTCAACTTTACCATGTTTGAAGTACTCAGAAGGAAGTTGAGGCTTTGGGGCCATCTGTGTGTGGCAGGAACAGTGATTTTCAGTCCTGGCTTTGCTGCCACATTTCTGTTTGACCCTGGGCAAGTCACCGCTGGTTTCTGAGTCTTACTTCTGCAATCTCTAAGTCGAGATTTCAGAAGAGTGCTCAGAAGCAACTCGATCAGCACTGGTGAAGTTATCCCTGGGGTCCTGCACTGCATTTCACACTATTTCAGATATTAGAAGATTCTGGAAGACAAAGTTACTGAACTGAGCATTTCGGATTATCCCAGCTTTGGGAGAATAAAGACATGATGAACAGCAGCTAAATATGGGCGGGCTTCCTGAAAGAGCTGAGGCTGGAAAGTTGCCTGGGTCTCAGACGTGGCGCTGCTTCTTTTCATCCATGGGACATGAACCAGTAATCTCAAATTCCCATCTTTAAAATGGAGTGACCACATCTTCCTCACAGGGTCATTGTGAAGAATAAATAAAATAATGAGTGTCTTCTTTATAACTTCAACTTCTGCCAACAACTTCTCCCCTTCTCCACTGCTGCCATCCTAGTCCCTGTCGCCTGCATCCTTTGCTTTCAAACTGCTAAAAAGTCCCTTCTAATGGTCTCCCTTGCTGTGCTCCAACCTATTCTTAACCTAGCAGCCAGAGTGACCATCTTTACAAATGTAAATAGGGATCCTGTTGCTTCTCCCCTTAGAACGGGTGTCCCCAAACTTTTTACACAGGGGGCCAGTTCACTGTCCCTCAGACCGTTGGAGGGCCGCCACATACTGTGCTCCTCTCACTGACCACCAATGAAAGAGGTGCCCCTTCCTGAAGTGCAGCCAGGGGCTGGATAAATGGCCTCAGGGGGCCACATGTGGCCCGCGGGCCGTAGTTTGGGGACGCCTGCTTTAGAAGCTTTCAATGCTTTCCTTTTGCTTTCAGGATGAAATGGAAACTCCCTATCACACCTGCTATCCCGAGTGGCCTTGCCCTACCTCTCTCCCCTGGGCTCTGCCTGCTCCTTCCCTTGCCCTCTCACCCCTGGGGCCTCTTTCCCAGCTCTCCTGCATCTGTCCTGCCACAGCCATCACAGCATTTGTCTCCTGGCATGCTCTTCCCTGCCTTTTGACTCACTCACCTGAGATCTCCACTTAAATGGCATATTTTCTGCAAAGCTGTCTGTACCTGAGTTCATTTCCCTGTCTTATTCTGTACCAGATGCTGTGATGTACCCCTTTTGTAGACTTGGTCGCCACTGTAATTTTACATTTACTGATATGCTTCCCGGGTACTGTTTGTGTCCTCCACTGAACTGGAAACTTCATGAGGATAGACACATTGTCATTTTGTCCAGTTTTATCCTCAGCAGCAAGCACAGGGATGGGCCCATAGCAGGCACTGGGTGAATATTTTGAATGAATGACGAATGAGTGGGTGAAAGAAACACCTGCACAATGTCTGGCTTATAGGTGTTCTGGATGGAGGCTGCTTTTCTTCCTGCCCCTCTGGTTTTCTCTCATGTTATACGTGCTTGCTGGAAAAGAACATGCTCTCCTCCTCCCTTTTTTTTCCTGCTCCTGGTAAGCAGAGCTGGGGCCTTACTGTTAGATTTAGTGAACCCCATTTCTCTTAAAAAATTCAGTATGTCAGTGTGTTCAGCTGTCTTATTCTTTAATTCTCTATTTTAAAGTGTAACTGCCTTGTAGTTTCAGTGAACAACCTTTTCCACCAGTTCTCATCAGTAGTTCACATCTGTTCCCCTGGTCCCCTGCCCCGTCCTGACTCATCCCGGTCACCTGTTTCCATCACCTGCTTTGATCCCTGCTTACCTGCTCTGACCTGCCCGTAACTGTCCTTCCCGCCAGACTACCCACCCCGCCACTCCGGCTCTACCTCTGCTGCCTTTGAGATAGCCAATCGGAATTAGACTAGACTGTGCTTGGTAACCGTAGCCAATAGGGGAACGACACAGCAGTAGGGGCGACCTCAGTCAGGCATAAGTACCCCTCCCCTCCTTGTCCAGGTGTGCACTCGCCATTGTTCCATCCGTGAGCCGCATCCTTCTATAGAAGTAAGTTGCCTTGCTGAGGACATTTATATTTGAGTGCTACTTCTTTTGCGGGCTCGAAAATTCTACTTATAACATTACCTCTTCCTATTTTTCCTCTTCGAGGCCATCAGGAAGGCCATGCCCAGCTGTAGCAAGAGGGCTTGAGCATTGGTGGTGAAAAACACACTCTGCCTGGGTTCTTGGAGTGTGATTGTCATGTGTGCCATCTGGGAATGATGTAACCAGGCCAGACTTCGTGGCAGAAAAAATTACACTGGGGGATGGTGGTGGGGAGCAGGACACGAAGGAGAAGGAGAGAGCAAGCATCTAACAAGTGTTTGTACATAGATCTCTCTCAGCATATCCCATGAGAAAAACAGAACTGGCTTTAGACTCAGCCAGAGCTGGCTATGAGTCCTGACCTCACCTCATCATCCCTTCCATGTGGCTCTGGATGGATTTTAACCTCTGGGTGCTTCCCTTTGCATAAAATGGAGCTGTTGACACCAGCCTTACAGAGTAAGCACAGAATAGAAGGTGCTGGGTCTTACTTGAAGATGCTCAAGAAATATTTGTTCTTTCTTCTCATATTTTCTTTCCCTTCCAAACATTCTGAGCTCCAAACTAAATCAGCTGAAATCCATTTTCATCAATAGGATCCCTTAGGAAAAAGATTTGCCATGTAGTCTGGAAGTACTTTTGTCTTTCCTAAGCCTTAAGCTCTTTGTAAGGAGAATGGGACTACTTTGGAGAGGTGTCTAGTATAGCCAGGTAGAACCTCATCCCAAAGCACAGAACTATAGCCATCAATAGCCATCAATATGGATAATGGAAGGAAGTAGAAAAGAGGAGATAGATGGAGAAACAGAGTCGGAGAGAACAAGATATGTGTGTCTGGTGGGATTTCCTAAATAAGGGGTCAGCAGTGTTCTTCTGTAAGTGAACAGTTAGCAAACATTTTCAGCTTTGCAGGCTTTCCAGTCCCTGTTGGACCTACTCAATTTTGTTGTTGGACCATAAAACCTGCCATAGGCAACACATAGATGAATGGACATAAATATATTCAAATAAAGATTATTTTTAAGAACAGGTGCTAGTTCAGATTTCACCCATGAACCTTAGCTGACTCCTGTCTTAAACCATCAACATGTTACCCTCACCTGTATGTCTGGTCCAGGAAGCATACATACAGTGTCACCAGGCTCTGTGAAATAAGTCTAACCCCAAATCATATATGATCATGCTGTCTAAAAGAGTCTATTTGTTGCCCATCAGCCAACAAATGGATAAAGAAACTGTGGTGTGTGCGTGTGTGTGTGTGTGTGTGTGTGTGTGTATATATATATATATATATATATATATATATATATACATATATATATATACCTCTACACACACACACACATGCACACACCTACACACACACACACACACACACACACACACACAAACACAACGGAATACTACTTGGCCATAAAAAGGAATGAATTAACAGCATTTACCGCAACCTGGATGAGATTGGAGACTATTATTCCAAGTGAAGTATCTCAGGAATGGAAAACCAAACATCGTATGTTCTCACTGATATGTGGGAACTAAGCTATGGGGTTGCAAAGGCAGAAGAAGGATACAATAGACTTTGGTGACTTGAGGGGAAGGGTGGGAGTGGGGCAAGGGAAAAAGGACTAGAAATAGGGTGCACTGCTCAGGTGATGGGTGCACCAAAATCTCACAAATCATCATTAAAGAACTTACTCATGCAACCAAATACCACCTATACCCCAATAACCTATGGAAAAATTAAAAAAAAAATAAAGAGTGGAAACAAACAAAAAATAAATAAAAGAGTCCGTTTGTCCTGCAAGGCTTTCTATGTTTGATCAACTAAATAATACTCCAGTATATCATTGTTTTAAGTGTGCCAAATCTGATGGTATTTTACAGAATTAAGTAATAAACTAGCTATTGTAATAGTTACTACTGGGAAGAATTTAACATCTATTCATTGGAGATGATACTCCATAGGCAAAGAATGTTGGACTCAAGGTGTTCAAGTCCATACTTCACCATCAACTAGCTTAGTGACGCTTGGCAAGCCTGTGCTCCCTCAGGGCCTCAACTTTCCTATTGTCATACGAGGATATTTACGTTATAGGTCATCAAGGCTGAACCTCATTGTAGTTTAACCTGTATTTGTGAAATAAGTGACTCAACTAACTCTGCTGCTGGGCAGTGTGAAAATGGGGCCTCAGCAATCAACCTCAGTGTGGTTACAGTCTCTGGAGGCAAGGAGTGTGCAGACTCACACAGGGAAGCACTGCTAATCAGAATAAATGCGTGTATGGCTGAAGGTCCAGATGAGAAGGACAGGTGGTTTGCCCATCCCTGGGTACAATGCTGAGTAGGAAACAGAACAGTTATAGCCGCTGAACCATTTCAGCAGTGCAAGTACCCAGCATGAGCCTCCCAGCCCAGCTCTGCGCTGTATGGATTTGGTGCACCTCTCTCCCTCTCTGAACCTCACTTTTCTCATTTCCAGGTTGCTCAGCCAGTGACAGAAATCCAGGTTTTCTGATTGTCAATTTCATGTACTTTCCTCTAAGCTTTGCTGCCTAGTTCTCCAGCGGAAAGAACCAGAGCATGAATGTTACTGGTTGGCTTATTTGTTTTAGTTGCTTGTTTTCACTTGGCAATTTCTAAGCTGGGAGTTTCTGTAAATAAGAACCACTGAATCCATAAGCAAAACTCTGTGCTAAGATATATGGATATGTGAATTGTCTTTATGATTCTCCACCCCTCTCCATGTCACACACACACACACACACACACACACACGCACACACACACACACACACACACACACAGAGTTTAATCCTGTTTTCGAGGAAAAGAATAGGTGAGGAAAAGTTCAAGCCTTATCTGCAGAGGAGGCCTTTGGGAATTGAAGCCTTCTGTTATGAAATAGAAGCCGTGAGTCCAGAAATGGATCAGAGACTCCAGGAAATGAAAATGGGATGCAGTGAAAGCTGAGCATCTGCAGAATGGTACCTGCCAAGGTGTGAGGGCGGATAGTACATGGTACACTGGGGAAGGAGGTGGAGGAGAGATGCCAGAACGGAGTGGAACCCAAGTTCATGTGCAGGAATGATGGAAAATGAGACTAAAGGAAGAGGCAGCAGTTGTGCCTCGACCACTGACAAAGGGCTTACCTCATCCTTTATTTGTCACTTCTCATCAAACAACAAGGTTCTTTTTAGCTGGAAAGGAAATCCATTCAATCTTCTATTTTATGCTCATAGAAACCAAGGCTCAGAGAAAGGAGGCATTTTCCTCAAGGTTAAAAATGTCATCTCCTCAAATGAAAAATCAAATGGGGCAAAATGTTAACAACAGGTGAAGCTAGGCCAAAGATAGATGGGCATTCTTTGTACTCTTCTTATCTTTGCAACTTTTTCATGTTGAAATTATTTCCAGTAATACATCCAGAAAATAGTAGGGCTTCTATGTTGAACATAGGCATTGGAATCAGTAGACAGGGGTGTAAACCTTTAGTCTGCCATTTCCTAGCATTGCAGAACTTAAGGCAGGCGTCCCCAAACTGCGGCCCCCTGAGGCCACTTATCCGGCCTCCCGCCACACTTCAGGAAGGGGCACCTCTTTCATTGGTGGTCAGTGAGAGGAGCACAGTATGTGGCGGCCCTCCAACGGTCTGAGGGACAGTGAACTGGCCCCCTGTGTAAAAAGTTTGGGGATGCCTGACAAGGCAAGACACATTTGTTCTCTGACCTCAGTTTCTCTTGGGTAAAGGAGGATGAGTATAGCAGTTGTCCTTCTGTTCTCCCTTGGGCTTGTTATGAGGATTGAATGAGGTAACGTAAGCAGAGGAAACGCTTAGCCCAGTGCGCCCACCATGTGATTATTTTATTGCTAGCCAATTACACATAGCACATCATTGCCTGAGCCACACAGCCTCTAGGGCCTCCTTCTAATGTACTGGCTTGCAAATTAATCTTCCTTCTAGAAAAACAACAGTGGCCAGGCACAGTGGCTAACTCCTGTAATCTCGGTACTTTGGGACACCAAAGATCACTAGAGCCCAGGAGTTCCAGACCAGCCTGGGCAACGTGATGAAACCCCATCTCTTAAAAAAAAAAAAAAAAAAAAAAAAAAAAAAAGCCAGATGGAGTGGCAAGTGCCTTTAATCCCAGCTACTCAGGAGGCCGAGGCTGGAGGATTGCTTGAGCTCCAGAGGTCGAGGCTACAGTGAGCTGTGATTGCACCACTGCACTGCAGACTGGGCATCAGAGTGAGATCCTGTCTCAAAAAAAAAAAAAAAAAAAAGAAAAGGAAAGCAATAAACATTTTTTGTCGAAAATGTGAGTTCTGTAGGCCTAGCCTCTTGGGGACATTGTGATGCAGCTTTTCACTTCACCATCCTCTGCTTCTTGCCTAAAGGTAGCCTTGTTCCCGGGTAGATCTACTGGCTACCCTCTACCAGCCTGCAGAGCACACCCACAGGACCTGCTACACAGAACAGAGTAAACACTGAGGACAGATCAGTCAGCATTCTATCAGCCTCTAAAGCCCTGTAGCCAGAGTAACCTGGAAGAGAGGGCTGGCCTTTAAGGAGAGGAAATGGTCTCAGAGATGTGGGGCAGGTTGGCCTACCCCTCCATGCAGGGATTCCCACTGAGGACAACACGACTAGAGGCTCAAGGAAAACGGTTAGCTTGAGGACCCACAGTTGAGTGTACCAGCACCTTCAGAGGGTGAGTTTATCTGGTTATTACAGAGCCTGGACATGGATACAGAGAAAGCAGGGGGAAGTTAAGACAGGGTGGAAAGCCAGGGGAAAGAGTGCTAGGTGAGGGACAGGAGGAGGAAGAGCAAAGCAAGAGAATGTCGTGAATGTGGTGAAAGAGAATGTCATGAAATCACCGGAAGCCCTACGACTTGGGTTTTAATCCTAGGTGTACTCTTGTTTGGTTAAGGGACCTTGAGCAAGGCTTTGGGCCTCAGTTTCCTATCTGTCAACCGGCAAGCTAGAACTTGACATTCTCTGAGTTCACAATAAAACCATCCTCAGGTCCATAATAGAAATGGGTTCAATAAGAAATGAAAGAGAGGAAAAGAACAGAAGAAACTGTATTCGTTTTATTGAATTATCTCTATGCTGATCTGTGCTCTCTAAAGGTATCATTTCAAATTATTCTAAACAATATCAGGAGAAGGGATTATTTTTTCCTCTCCATTTTATAGATGAAGAAACTAAGAATTGAGAGGGCTCACTTTCCTAAGGCTGCCATGAGTTAAGAGAAGCTTGACTTTGGATTTAAGCTATTTGATTTCAAAATCTAGTCAGGCCATTGTAAGGATAAATGAGAGAAATCCTCTAAAGTGAATACAACAGTGCCTGACACAAGGTATGTACTCAATAAGAGATAGGAAGAGGATACCCATATCTGTGCCTGACACAGGAAGCCTGATCATATCCCTGAGAACTTCCTGGTGTCAGCTCTGTAACCCCTGTGATGGTGAGGAAAGGTAGCCTGGGAGGGGCAGGGACCAGAAATAGTGGTGGTCAGAACCAGCTCAGGCCCCGAGAAGTTAGTTCAGTATGGAGGACAAAAGGCAGCATCCATGGGACGAGCCCTCCCTGGGAACCACCAACAGTGGGGGCCTGGTATTTGGTCAGGTAGGAAAATGTGTGACAAGGAGGATTTGCAGTGCTGTGCAGAGGCCAGCCCATTCCAGTTTGTTGAGAGCCTATTGTGCTCATCTCGTCCCAACACTTCTGTGAGTGATGCCACTTTGGGAGCTTGTAATCAGCCATGGGAGAAAGATTCATACTGTGGAAACGGGAAAATACTTAAAATGGAAGCTGCCTGCTCTTGCTCAGAGAGCCCATTGTTAAACAATTACCAGCACACCACTGGGGAGAACTGTCAGTAAGAAGTAGGAACTTAGCCACAGGCTAGGATTCAAAGACCATTTTCTAGAAATAGTCTAAGCAATCCAATATCTTCCCCGAGGATGATGCACTAGATGGCGAAGGGTTATGGGGGGTGGGGTGGGCAGGCACAAAGCAAACTACAACATCCGAGGCCCAAGGAAGAGGATTCCTTTTCAGAAACAGAAGACAGTAAGATCAGCTGGAGAAGCTAAATATTTAGGGCCTGAATAGGAGGCTGGGCACTCTGCTGCTTCCTACTTGAAAGAATGATGAGTTCTAGAACCAAGATCAGGGCAGAACCAATGGTAGGGCAGGTGTTCTCAGCTATGTGGGAAGAAGAGCTGTCAGGGGTGGGTAGTTCTTGAGCCTAAATGAATCTCAGAATCAGTTTTAAAAATGCCAATTCCAAGAATCAACCTCCTCCCCATTTCAAAGAACTGTCTGGCCAAAACTCTGATTATAAGTGTAATATCCTTTCCAGATTCTAATTATTAAATACCAGCCAGCATTAAGAACCACCAATCTGGAGCTTCCTTGATAGATATGAGCCAATAGCACCTTTCAATTACCATCCTGGCTTGGGTCCCTATGGAGTGTATCCCCCCATTTCCCAAGCCTGAAACTTGGATAACAATGATAAGGGGAATAACTCCTTAGAGCAACCATGTACTGAGCGTCACTTTTGTGTCAGGTCCATTGCACATTCACTAATCTTCCTAGCAACCAGTTGTTGTCCTTGTCTCTATTTGAAAGAACAAAACTGAAACCAAGCAGAGAAGCTTCTTCAAGATAATGGAACCAGTAAGTTGCATAGCTGTGGCTTGAATTGGGTTTCGGTTGACTCCAAAGACTGTTCGTGGTCACAGTCCCCCAGAACTGTCCCCTAGGAGAACCTTGTAGATATTTTGCTTATTTTTGCTTATTATAACTCTAGCTCAAATGTTTAGCTGTTTATGATTTGTAGGAGTGACCACCTTCCTCCAGAAGGTTCTAGTAGTTCATACAGGCTTTCTGGAGAGATTCTAATTTCTCTCATGGACAGAGAAACTGGGAGTTAAAATGCAGTAAAATACAGAAGCCTAGCTTTGATCTACGTCTGCATTTGGCCCTATTTAATGAGACATTAGAGAAGAGAAAATTATGTATTCAGAAATTGTTATGGGCTTAAAAAGCTCCTGTCTGTCTCTCCTCTCTCCCTTCCCTCAAACCTCAAAGAAAATAGACATTGGCTTTTTTTTTTTTTTTTTTTTTTTTTTTTTTTTCCTTAAAGATCCCTTCTGAACTACTTCTGCCCAAACCCACAGAAACATCAAGCAGTCTTGGCAAATGAGGGTTCCTTGAATGCAGAAAGCAAGCCAGCTAACTACAAAAACTGCCTCCCCCAGCCCACAGCGGTCCCTGAAATACTGTTTAAATTGTTCTCTGTACTCCTCTTCCTGTGCAATGCCAGCCAGCTCAGCACCTGACAGCCCGCCGTAGAAGGGAGGGAGATGGCTGTCAGGAATCAAATGGGAGACCAAAGGCGATAAAGCAAACATGTCGTTTTAGTTGCTTACACTAGAGAGAAGGAATAATCAGTCTCTCTCTCTTTCTTGTTTTCCAACTAGGCTCAGCAGGATTCCCCCACCCGCCTTTCCTTAGAATGAGAGACTGTGACTCTTTACTTCCCACCCCAAGCAAGAACACTCTGTCATCCCCTTTCTTCCCAGTCCTGTGAGATGGTCAGGTTCTCTTACTCCCGAGAAACTCTTTTCCAGATAAACAGCCCATGACATACCACTGTTCATGGGCACCCGCAGTATGTCACCGGCTGTGTGAGATGCTTGCATGGCATGACCTTATTTAACTCTGACTTTCAGTTTGGGAGACTTTGGGCAAGTGAATGTATGTTCCCAGGCCCGGATTTCCTCCTCTCAAAAATGGAAATGATGCTTCTATCTCACAGGGTTTTTTGTGATGGTTAAATGGTGTCATGTGTTATTGGAATATAAGGTATGTGAAGGAAGACAGTGAGAAAAAGTCTAGGAAGGTTAAATTCAGCTAGATTGAGAAAGGCTTTGACTAAATGTCAAGTTTATTCACTTTTGCATTTGCATAATCAACTAATGTTTGCTAAATATCTAATTCTGCTGAGACTCTTTGCTAAAGACCAGGAACATGGTGGGAAATAGACCAATAGGGTGGCTTTCCTTATGAAATTTCTAGTTATGCCAGAGGAAAAAGGGAAGGGAGAGTGTATTTCACAAATAGATACTCAAATAAATATATTATTCCAAACTGTGAGGACTGCCTCTGATGAAAAGAGGAACTAATATAATCAGGAGACTCATGAACTATAGCTTTGAGAAGCCGATACTACAGCTTATACCTGAAAGACAGATGGGAGATGGCCAAGTTCTAAAAAATGGCATGGGCTGGGCCCGGTGGCTCGGTGGCTCACACCTGTAATCCCAGCACTTTGGGAGGCCAAGGTGGGCAGATCATGAGGTCAAGAGATAGAGACCATCCTGGCCAACATAGTAAAACCCTGTCTCAAAAAATATATATATACAAAACTTATTTGGGTGTGGCGCACACCTGTGGTTCCAGCTACTCGGGAAGCTGAGACAGGAGAATTGCTTGAGCCCAGACTGGAGGTTGCAGTGAGCTGAGATTGCACCACTGCACTTCAGTCTGGCAACAGAGCAAGACTTTATCTCAAAAAAAAAAAAAAAAAAAGTCCCTCCCGTTTCATGGGAAGCATTGAACCTCCCATGAAACGGCAAGTCTAGGAACAGTGGTTTTTATTTTGTTTTGTTTTATTTTGTTTTTTGGAGACAGTCTCACTCTGTCACCCAGGCTAGAGTGCAGTGGCATGATCTTAGCTCACTGCAACCTCTGCCTCCTAGGTTCAAGCGATTCTCGTGCCTCAGCCTCTCTAGTAGCTGGGACCAGAGGCATGCACCACCACGCCCAGCTAATTTTTAAAATATTTTTAGGAGCGATGGTGTTTCACCATGTTGTCCAGGCTTGTTTTGAATTCCTGACCTCAGGTGATCTGCCCACCTCTGCCAGGAAGGCATCTATTATTGAACGAAGGGATCTATTACTTCATTTCTGTTTTAGGAAGATTGTTCTTTCTACCAAAGAGGAAGAACTGGAAGAAAGACTGAAGGCAGGGAGACTAGTTAGGAGGCTGTTGGGGTAGAATGGGGATACTCTGGGTGGGCATGGTAGGGTGTGGATATCAGGAACATGTTAAAAATACAGATAGAGGAACCCAATGGCAGACTGGCTCCAAGAAGGTGAGCCATTGAAGCTTGCTGGAAATGAACACTGGTTTCCAGCATAGGTGAGCAAATCACATAGCCAGGAAAGGAGGGAGGAGTAGGTGCTCAGGAGAGAAAGAGATGAGCTGGATTTTGGAGCTGCTGCCTTGAGGTGCCTGTGAGCCATTCAGATGGCGACATTTTCCAACCAGATCTGAGCTTAGGAGTGTTCCAGTTGAGGGGAAAGTGTGGGAGTCAGCACTCAGTGGTCCTATGTTGCTTTTCTATGAGTAGCCAGTTGATACAAACATAGCAGCTTCAAAGAACATGCATGTATTAACTCCCAGTTTTGTAGGTCAAAGTCCAGTCATGGCATAACTGGGTTCTTTACTCAGGTTCATGTAAGCATCTAAAACCAAGGGATCAGTGGACTGCCATTGCAGCTGATATGCAGGGTCCTCTTCCAGGCTTCTGTGGTTGTTGGTAGAATTCATTTCCTTGTACCTGTATGAGTGATGTGCTTGTTTTCCTGCCTGCTGTCAGCAGGGACCAGTCTCAGATCTTAGAGGCCACTCTGAAGCCCTTGCTGCATGCCTCCCCTGTAGGTGGTTCACAACATGTTTATCCAAGGCCAGCAGGAGATCATCACACTTGGACTGTCTTCCTTCAAGGACCTAGTCTCTTTTAAGGGCTCACTTGATTCAGCCAGGCCTACCCAAGATGAACTTCTTTTTGATGAACTCCAAGTCAACTGATTTGAGACCTTTAGTACACTTGCAAAATCCTTTTACCTTTGTCATACAATGTAACCTAATTATGGAGTGATATCCTATCACAGTTACAGTGGCACTCACATTAGAGGAAATATACAGAGAGTATACAGGGTGTGGATATGTTGGTGGCTGTTTTAAAATTCTTCCTACATGGTGATAAATAAAGGCATGAGAGTAGGAAACTATTGTAGGAGAGGGTGTAGACTGGAAAGTGAAAGGGCTGAGGGTATGTTTCTTATTCATGGATTCTGGGCAGAAAATGTCCTTCCCTCAACATCTTTGATGCAAATAAAACTAGTGCTCCATGTGATGAAGACAGATGCCACCGCCCAGGGGCATTTGTCATGAGAACAGCTGAGAGACGATGGAACAAGTGGATTCAGGGGAGATTTGTAACTAACAATGCAAGGCACTCAGCATGTATAACAATGTGTGCAGTACCCCGAGTCACTCAGTCAAACCCATTCTGCGTTAAACTGGCAAAGGGCTTTCCTTCCGCGGCTCCCACTGGGCAGATTTGCCATCTGCCTCTTCTAATTGGAGTAGACTTTAGAAAAAGTGGTCTCAACCCTGAATCGGGAGCTAAAATGCCGGAGAACCGTGGGCAAGTCCCCTTGGCTCTCTTTCTGTTAAACTTGGGTGTGATGTTTGAATGTATTGCCTCAGAGGCCTCTTACAGCTCTGAAATTGTATGCTTGTGTTCGTTTAACACACATTGTAGATTCTAGAAATGGTGTGGTTCTCTGGGGTGTCAGGGGTTAACAAGACATGGCTCCAGCCATTAGGAAGCTTCTTCCTAGGTTTCTGTCTGTGAAAGAAGTCAAGACCACTGACTCCTAAGCTCATCTCTCTGCTCTAAGGGCATCTGTGGACTTGAGTGTTTCAACCTTGTTGGTGGTGTTACGCTCATTGTTTTGACGTTTTCTTCAACCAATGTAAAGTAATGTAATAATTACACTAAAGGGATGTAGAAAAATAGAAACGAATGAAAACCTTCTAGATCGAAAGAGCTCATTTCATTTCTTCCCCATCCTCATTTCCTGCACACAGTTTCTTATCCCTGTACCCATAATCTTCACACACATTTACACTGGTGTTTTTTTTCACTAGGCATTATACTACCATTTTTTTTTCTGTGACACTGTGCATTTTTCTTGAAACTCTAACCCTAAATATAGTCATTGTAGCATAATCTCTAATACAGAAAAATTAGAATGAACCCAAATGTCCAACAATAAGATGACTAAGTAAATGATGATGGACCCACTTGAGAGAATATTATACAGCCAGGTAAGTGTGAATGAAGCATAAGTTTTGGAAGAAGGGCAGAATTTACAAACCACAATCATTTAAGGACAAATGAATGAATTCATTTAAAAAAGAAATATGTAGGTGAATCACAATGTTAAATATTATGCCTGTATTTACCCTTCTGTTTATTATTTATCCTCTGCCTATTCCTGAAAGGGATGTGAGGTGGGTGGATTTGCTGGAGGTAGTTTAATGTGCAGTGTTTATTTGTGGTCTTTGGAGTCAGAACCTACACATAGTTATGTGTCCTGGGCAGTGTGAACTCTAGGAGGTCAGTCTAACCAACCCACGATTTCCTCAGCGGTGTAATAGCCATTTTTGTACTTCCTTCTGAGAATGGTTGCGAGATTGTAATAATACAAGTAACAAATTTAGCACAGGTCCTGGAGAAGATGGTAAATGATGAACAAATGGTAGCCTTAGTTCCAACCACTTTAGCTTACACACGAGGAGGCTGTGTTTCTGTAACTAGGGCAGTGGATCTCAATTGTCTATTATACCATTAGATTGATCCGAAATCTTGAAAAATATTGTTCATCCCTCTTTTTGCTTATTCAAGCCATCGTGTATCTGGTCTTGGAATCCTTGGTGGTATGAATATATCTCACCTTTACTTAATTGTGAAAAACATAGAAGAAAGAGAAAGAAAAATTAAAAGTAAATACCCAGTTGGAAAGGGTTCTGTACCACGAGAACGATGTCCTTTTTCTCTGTCCTTGAAGCATGATATTGTGAATAAAGGACTCTTTCCCCTTGTATCATGGTTCCCAACCCTGTCTGCATAGTAAACACACTTAGGTTTAAATGACAAATACCTAACTTTGGACCTCAGTCCCGAGTTTGATTTAATAGGCTTGGGTAGAGCCTGGGTGTGCTGGTTCCTTCCTCCCTCCCTCCTTCCCTCCCTCCGTCTCTCGTCTCTCCCTCTCTTCCTCTCTCTCTCTCTCTCTCTCTCTCTCTCTCCTCTCTCCTCTCTCTCCTTTGTCTCTCTTTCTTCTTTTCTTCATCTTATTCTCTCTCTTGAGACAGGGTCTCACTCTGTCACCCAGGCTGGAGTGCCGGGGTACCATCATCACAGCTCATGCCAGCCTTGACCTCCCAGCCTCAGGCAAATCTCCTTCCTTAGTCCCCCAGGTAGCTGGGACCACAGTCACGCACCACCACATGCCAGCTAATTTTTTTTAAATTATTTGTAGAAGCAGGATCTCACTGTGTTGCCCAGGCTGGTCTCAAACTCCTGGACTTCAGTGAACCTCCTGCCATGGCCTCCAGATGTGCTGGGATTACAGGTGTGAGCCGCTGCACTCACCCTTCTTTTTAAAACCTCTTTCCCCTTGCCTTAAGGAACCAAGGCATAGATCAGTAAGACTAGTGATGTCTTCTCTACAGACATTTTCAAGCTATAGAGGGCACAATAAATAATAGAGAATGTCAGATCAATTAAATTCTTTGGCCTCAGTTTCTCTCTGGTTAAATAGACTATAATTCTGTAATGTCTTTCCTGATTCTTCAACTCAAAGCTTCTACTAACAAGGTACTTTTTGTTTTTATTTTATTTATTTATTTATTTTTTTGAGACGAAGTTTCGCTCCTGTTACCCAGGCTGGAGTGCAATGGCGCAATCTCGGCTCACCGCAACCTCCGCCTCCTGGGTTCAGGCAATTCTCCTGCCTCAGCCTCCTGAGTAGCTAGGATTACAGGCACGCACCACCACGCCCAGCTGATTTTTCGTATTTTTAGTAGAGACGGGGTTTCACCATGTTGACAAGGATGGTCTCGATCTCTTGACCTTGTGATCCACCCACCTCGACCCCCCAAAGTTCTGGGATTACAGGCTTGAGCCACCGCGCCCGGCTGTTTTTATTTTTTAACAAAAGTAAGACAATGCAGTGTGAGTCATGTGTCCATGGCTGAAGTGCTTTGGAGTAAGGGCTTTGAGAAGCAGAAAGACCATAAATCAAGGATGGAGATTTTCTCTTCAGTGGAGAAAAATATACATACAGATGCCGATGAAATAATGATGGAAATCTGGAAACAAGGAGAAAACATAATAGGTGCTCAAAAAATAACGACTTTTTCAATTTTCTTCCCTTTTTGGAACTCAGTTTCCTAATATGTAAAGTGTAATGTGCCATGTGACTTATAAAGGCTTTTCTAGCTTTGATATTCTACAGGATATGTTTAGCTGGAAACAAGAAGACTTGGGTGTGGTGAGACACAATATTATTTCTATATACAAATCTAAGGGAGAGACTGACCTAGGAAGGAGGGTGCACATTTACTCTTTACAGAAGTCAAGACTGCAGGGCTAGGCTAACCTAGGATGGAGCTTGAAAGATGCGTATCACGTATCAGTATAAACAAGACAATTGTGAGAGTCAGAGTTCTTGTCTGCTTTCGTAGTGAGTGAGTTCCCCATTATTCGATGAATGCAAGCAAAATTCGAGCAATAATCTGAGGAGGATTTTCTGAAAGTATTTCAAACGTTGGACGAAGGGCCAGGTTTTTTTTAAGGTCCTTAGCAGCTTCAAGACTATCATGGCATCATTCTTAGGAATACATATATATATATATATATATATATATATATATATATATATATATATATGTATGTATTTATTTATTTTGACAGAGTGTTGCTCTGTTGCCCAGGCTTGCGTGCAGTGACAATCAGCTCACTGCAGCCTCTACCTGCCAGGTTCAAGCGATTCTCCTACCTCAGCCTCCCAAGTAACTAGAATTACAGGTACCTGCCACCATGCCTTGCCAATTTTTGTATTTTAAATAGAGATGGGGTTTTGCCATGTTGCCCAGGCTGGTCTTGAACTCCTGGGCTTAAGCAATTCACCTTCCTCGGCCTTCCAAAGTGCTAGGATTACAAGTATGAGCCACCATGCCTGGCCAGGATATTGTTTACTTACTTTATAGCCCCTCATTGAACTCTTAGAACAACCCAGAGAAGGAAGTAGAGATTATGAACATCCCACCTTACCTCACAGATAAGAACCCTAAGATACAGAAAGTTTAAGTCACTTGTTCAGAATTTCACCCAGAGAGGAGACAGAACAAGGACAGTAGCTCCAGTGAGTCTCACTCCAAAGCTCCTCCCTTTGTGCTAATGCAGTTGGCCTTTCATCTCTGTTTCTCCACCTGATGGTGGATCCCAAGCCTGGCTCATACTGATATGTCTGTCCCTTGTTTCCTCCCAACCTCTGTCTCTCTCCCCTCCTGCTCTCCCACATGTATTTACGCTGGGCTGCATGGTAACAAACGGCTCGTTACCATGCGGAGGGCGACAGCCGGGCGATTAGTGAAATTTGTTACCCATGCGTCTCTGAACAAAATTAAATTAAAAGTGCTGCTTTGCTGTCAAGATAAGGGCCAAGCTGCTGAGATAATTTTTCACTCTCAAACACTCAATTACCCAATGAGGCTGGATCAGATACAATCAAAGGGGAAAAAAAAAGAAGAAAAAGAAAGGAAGAAAAAAAGAGGCAGAACCTCCAGGAACAGATGTAAGAGTTGTTATCTCTCTATGGCCAGGGATGTTAAAGAGGCTGTTGCCATGGTGATGGGGCTGGACCACATGAGGCAGGTAAGCGGGTGTGGCTTGTGACTACATCCTGTATTACAGGAGATGCTCTCTCTCTCCATCCCCACTGCCCCTGCCTTAAACCAAATGTTGTCATCTTCACCTAAATTATTGTTAACAGTTTCCTCACTGGTCTTCTTTACCCCACTCTTGTCCTGTTCATCCCGGCTTCCAAAAGTTAAAATGACCTTTCTACCTCACACATCTGAAAACACTTTCTGTTTAAACCTTCTGATGGCTTCTCCTTGTCATTATCATAAAGTCCACATCACTTAGCCAGTGTCATCTCTCTCTGCCCCTCGAACTTCCAATGAGATGAATCCCTCCCTTTTTTCCCTCCCTCTTTTTCTCCTTCCTTCTTTCCTTTATTCAACAGATGTTATTTTGAAGACCTACAGTGTGCTCGCCATTCTGCTCCATCTTACTCTATTCATACTGTTTCCTCTGTCTGGAATATCTTCTCTTGCCTTTTTACTCTCGACAGTGTCAGCTTGTTCTTTAAAACTCAGTTCAGCCATTCCCACCCCAGAATGTTTACCAGGTGGGTACCCTTCCTTTGTGCCAGCATGGAATTCACTACTACCCCCAATCACAGTCCTTTCTCATACTCTCTGTAACTGCCCACCTCATTGTCTGTTCCAACCAGACTCTGAAGCCTGAAAGGGCAGAGACTGCTTCACTCAACTCTGTATTCCCAGGGTCCATGGAGCAGGCTTTCAGTATGAGTCTTGTGATCCAAAATGACCTTGGAATTAAATGGTGGGACGCCTGCTGAAGGTCCCTTCGGGAGACTGGTGGAGCCTCTCTTCTTAACACAGGTAATTTACCTGTGCTGTCTCATTTAGCCCTTGCAATATGAGATCTTATTCTGACTTTATGGATGAGAAAACAGGCACTGAGAGGAAAAGCAACTTGCCTGAGTTAGTTTTAGTAAGCGGCATGGAACACAGAATTAAGCTTGTGTCTAACCCCAAAACCTGAAAGATTTTCTGTTGTAATTTTTATCTCGAATTATGTAGAAGCTCGGTGTTAAAGATGGAGCTAAAAATGAGGGGCCCTGACTTCTGCTCACAAAGTTGCACGAGAAAAGGGTGCACCCCAGGGGTTCCTGTGTAAAGGGTAATGTGAATTCCCATTCTCCCTGTAGTGTCTGGACCAGAAAGCAAGGGAGACCATGAAATTGCCAAAAAGACAGTCAGTCTGTCCCCTCCTCCCTCTCCCCCTCCCCCTCCATCTGCCCACCACTGCCAGACTCCAGTCGATGGGTCCTTGGTTCAGGATTTATGAGCCTTCTTGGTGTCTCTCTTTCTTTCCATCTGAGAGGGCTTGACTCTTCCCTCTCTCAGCTAATTAAAAACCCCAGCCTGGGCCGCCAGCCTTGGATCACAGGCTGCTGGGCAGAGGCGCTGACGCTGCGCTGATAAATCACTCACTGGGGCCGGGGGAGGTTGGAGCATTTGTCAGAGGGGCTGGGCTCATCCTGAACTCCTTTGGGAGATTTGAGGATTGCTACAAATGGACCATGTCCGCCCCTTCTTGCCCCAGAAGGGGCTCCATTAAGAATAGGAGGGCAGGGATGGCCCAAGGCTGTTGGTGTAGTAGCAGCCCCGGAGTCATCTTCTGAAAACATTTGTTAGATTGTGTCATTCCATCAGATACCTCTGATGGCTCCCTCTTGGCCTTCGTGATAAATTCTCAACTTCTTAGCCTGATGGTCGGTGAGGTGTAGCATAGCATTTAAAAGCATAGCCGCTGGAAATTTACAGACCTCGGTGTAGATCACGGCTTCGCTGCTTACTCACCTTGAGTATGTTACTTAACCCCTCTGTGTCTCATGGTCTTCACTTAAGAAATGAAAATAAAAACTGCCTGTTGACAAAATAGACATTCCTATGCATATACATAAATGTACACATATGTGCATGTACACATGTATGTGTCTTTATATAATATATAGATAGATACATAGATATTTAGGACTGAAAGAGGTATTGTATATACAGCCCTTAGTATAGTCCTTGGCACGCTGCACCATCAAAGCAGCTGCTACCATGGCCCCTGTGGCTGCAGCTACTTCCACCCCACTATTGCCACTTCTGCTGTTCTGACAGCTCTCCAGCCTTTACTTCCATTTCGTCTTGTGCTTACACTTCCACAAACATGCCCTGCACATCTTCGCCTGCTAGTGTCTGCTGGGCTGTTCCATCAGCCTAGGGTATCATGCTGACCCAGCTCTGTCTAATAAAACCTAAATGCCCTGCTAGGTCGGTCACCACCTTCCTGAAGCTTTCCCTGATCTCTCGGACTAAATGTCACCATCATGGCATGCTACCTATATCTCTTTTGTCCTCAATCCCTTGCTCCTTTCTTAAAATGATGGTTAGTCCTGCATGTCTCTACTCCCCCTCCTTTAGGGAATGGGAGACGGGGCAACGACTTGCTCAGACCTGTACTGCTAGTGCTTGGAATCATGTCTGACATAGAAAATATGCAATATATGTTGGCAATTAGAATAAGAATCCCAGATAACCTCATTCCTGTACTATTAAGGTTTTTTCCCCCGATAGAACAGAACGCTGTCTTGCTCATTCATCCTTCTATTCCCGGCAGGTGAGGGCTAGGGATAATAATGGCCATCGCCTGGGCTTGTGTGAATCAAGTGAACTGTTGCCCTTCAGTGATGAGTGACTCCCCCAGACCACAGAGGTAACCAGTTCCATAGACTCGAGTCCATTTTCTGCGACTTTCATTTTAGTCTTTCATCCACTAGGGCAGGCTTTGTTCCGTTCTCAGCTTCACCTGGTGAAGTCTAGAAGGATCTCTCCAGTTTGGTATCACTTTTGCCTTCTCTGCTTTGCTGAGGTTTGGTAACAGAGAAATTCACTGCCTGCTCCCCCAGGCCCATTGCTCGAGTTACCCAAGAGCACCCCCCAGTGGATGTTGACATAATTTGTCACTCCTGAGAGGAGGAGTGGTTTGTCCATTCATTCATTCATCAGTCATGAATTGAGTGTGTGGTTTATTTTTCACCCTGCAGTAGATTGCTGGAGACATAAGATGAACCCAACCTAATTCCTGGCCCTAGGATATTTTCATTTTGTGGGATAAAAAAAGGATAACATTAAAACAGAGATTTACAGTCCATTGTGATAAATAATATAACGGGAATTTGTGGGGTGTCGTGGGATGCAGAATATGGTCTCCCAACCCTGCCTAGAATGGCGTATGGACAGTCGGAAGAGGTACTAGGAGGATTTTCTGAAAGAGATGATATTGCAAAGGATGAGATGGAATGGACTGAGCAATATCCAGGATTGGAGTGGAAAAGCAGGACAGTCCCTGCAGAAGACACCCCTGGAGGCAGGAACCTGAGCAGAGTGAGTGATGAGGGAGGTCAGCCAGGCCTGGTCATAGGAAACCAGGGGACTTATTAAGAAGCCAGGACCTCATGCATACCAGCAAGGGAGGTGCATTAGATCATTTCACTGGAGAGTGACTGACCAGTTCTCTAACCGTGCATTTTTATTTTGGCAGTCTTTCTCTTGCGTTTTGTTTGGATTCACACTGCATTATATTTCTTTGACTTTCTCTGTTTTTCACAGATTCTCTGCCACTGTTTTTTGTTCTCTGTCCCTCCTTTTCTCCTTTGTAGATATCGTCTTGATCTCTCTTCATCTCTGTGTTCCTTCTTCATCTTGTTTTCCCTCTTTCAAGTCTTAACTCTGTTTTGCCTTACCTGCAAAACACTCTTTGTCTGTAACTTATGTTTTCTTTTTACATTTGTATACCTAACCCTCTGTATGCTACAGAGCACTGAATTAGAATCCCGAGTTTTTAATTCTGCCCTTACCTTGCTCATGCTTATTAGTGGAGCTACTTCAATTCCGTATACCTTAGTTTCACCTACTGCTTAAAAAAAAAAAGTTGCACCTTGTGTCATGATATTTCACAACTTCAAGAGCCACTGTTCCATTACTTGGATGCCAATCCATAGATCCATGGGAATCAGGGCCCCTGGAACCATGCTACACAGGGTCTTGACCTAGAGGAGCTCTAAACCTCTGTCCAAATTGATGATTCCATTGTCTTTCTCCTTCCTCCCTTCTTGATTCATTCTTCCTTTCATCTTTCCCTCTCCCCAAGTATCCTCCCTCAGTTTCTTCCCAGCTCTAACTAGTGCCAGACTGCAAGATGTTCGCATCCAAAGGGAAGCACTTCCAAATTGACAGTGATTTGTAATTGAAAGATGATGGTTTGGGCAGAAGGCATTTGTTTTCATACTCTCAGCATTACGATCCACAGTGTCTCAAACCAGCTGAGACTAGAGAAGTCTGTATTAGATATGAATTTAGAAGCTTCCCAAGGAGCTGGAATACCAAACAAAATAAATTCAAGGATGTGTGGTATTTCAAAGATGCTTCATTCTTGGAAACAATAGAATAATTTGTGATTACTCAGCAAATGGACTAGGGGAAATCTTGTAGGGGGGGCCCATAATTCTGTGTAATGTAGTGTTTAAGGGCATGGACTCAAATAGTATGAATTTCAAGTCCTGCAGTGGCACTTACTCTCTGTGCAATCCTCAGTAATCCACCTCTCTTGATTCAATGTCTTAATCTGTAAAATGGGAGTAACGGTGCTTCTGAGAGGAGTAATTGACCACATTACATGCATTATCTCATTTAATCTTCTACCTGCATTTTAAAGGTGAGGTTCGGAGACATTAAGGTACTTACTAGGAAGTAACAGAATCAGAGCATATGTTTGTTTGACCCCAAAGCTGGTGCTTTTATTTTTGACATTATACTACCCATATCTGGGCCTGAAAATCTGTCTCTTTGATAGACTTCAAGTTAGGGAAGAGGAAAGGTTGATAGATGGGCATAGAGCTGCAATGGGTGTGGGTTCTATAATTGACAAAGAAGTAAGAGAACAAGGATTGCATCATTTATTTATACTCATGTTTATTCAACAGCCATTTCCTCAACAACTTTATGGACCAAGTATACGGTTGGCTTTAGTACCCAGAACTGAATCACAGATGGTTCATGCTCCAGACAAACTCTGATCTGTTAGGGGAGAGAGAAAGTAACTAAAAAAAATGAGTTACAGATGCTGTGACGAACTTGGTGGAGGTATACGCACTTAAGAACATCAAAGAGGTTTGTGCAAATCCTGTTCTGGGAGTTCGGTAAAGAATGCTTCCACACAGGCTGGAGGCTATACTAATACTGAGTCTCGAAAAAAGAAGTAAGTTCTCACCATGTGCAGGATGTGAAGAAAGGCACTTCAGGAAGGGGATAGTTTTCCGTGGCTGCTGTAACAAATTACCTCAAAGTTGGTGGCTTAAAAATAACAGAAAGTTATTCTCTCTCAGTATTGAGGCCAGAATTCTAAAATCAAGGTATTTCAGCATGGGTTTCTTCTGGAAGTCTGAGGGAGAATCTACTCTGTTCTTTGGCTTCCTCCTAGCCTCCGGGGGCTGTCAGCAATCCTCGAAGTTCCTAGTCTTATACGTGCATTGCTCCAATCCCTGTTGGCCTTACATCCTCCTCTGTTTTTCTCTTATAAGGACACCAGTCATTGGCTCCAGGTACTATCCTAAACAGAGGATGATCTCATCTTGAGATCCTGAACTTAAATGCATCTGCAAAGACGCTTTTTCCATGCAAGGTCACATTCTGAGGTTCCAGGTAGACATGTCTTGTAGGGACCACAATTCAACCCGCCATAAACAGACAGCAGAGAAAAAGCAGTGGAAAGCATCTAGGCCAGTGACTGGGGGCTCTAGAGAGTAGATCAAGAATCTTGGATTCTTTTTTAAAAATACATAGATCTAGGGGTTGCATGCACATGGATATATTGTGTAGTGGTAAAGCCTAGGGTTTTAGTGTACACATCACTGAAATCGCGTGCATTGTACCCAATAGATAATTTCTCATCCCTCCCCCCTTGCCACCCTCCTACTTTTTGGAGTCTCCAATGTCTATTATTCCCCTCTGTATGTCCACGGGTACACACTCTTTAGCTCCCACTTATAAGTGAGAAGAGGAGGTATTTGACTTTCTATTTCTGAGTTATTTCATTTGAGATAATGGCCTCCAGTTCCATTTATGTTGCTGCAGAGGGCATTCTATCTTTAGAAGCTTGGATTCTTAACATTGGGTAATACTGGGTCCTCCCTTTTCTCCAAACATCAGTTTCCCCATTTGAAAAAACAGGGATCATCTGTGAAGACCTTTAACATTTTTCCCGTGTTGCGATTCTGGAATCCTGGAGCTGAGGCAAAGACTGATACCCAGTAGGTCCCAAAATAGCAATCTGGTTGGAAGCTGGACTGCAGCAGCTTGGAGGCAACACTGGCCGTCCCAGCGGCCCTGGCTGGACCGTGATAACAGCTCTCTAACACCACTGTTAATCTTTAATTGGTATTTGATTTGATTTAACATGATCTTCTGCTTGTAAAACACCTTGAGATGTTTCTGCGTTGTGAGCGCGTCCTGGAAACGCTGGTTTATTGTATTAACAAGTCTCGGCCTGAACATAAAGGGAGATAATTAGAAACAGCAAAGTCCCTTGACATGCTCAGGGCAGCCAAAAAGCTCTCGGGAAAACAATCCTTTCAGCTGCTTTCATGTATCCAAAAGAGAAGCTGTTGGAGCAGCCCCAGTGGATGGGAGAGCTTGTTAGGGTCATTTGGCACACTATTTATAGCTCTTGGCTAGCTCTGCTTTTATCTAGCACTTGTGGTCCTGTGGCTCACAACACCCTAGTAAGTTTTTGCTACAACCCTTAGGAGCCCAAATTAGGAGCCCACTGAGTTGCCAGCAATTTATTTGTAAGAGCATTTGGCATATAGGGTGTGCTGTCTTATAAAAGCAAACATATGCTCCAGGGCAGTGTTCCCCAAGCTAGCCCACTTTTTTTTTTTTTTTTTTTTTTTTTTTTTTTTTTTTTTTTTTTTTTTTTGGAGATAGAGTTTCGCTCTTGTTGCCTAGGCTGGAGTGTAATGGCAGGATCTTGGGTCACCACAACCCCTCCACCTCCCGCGTTCAAGTGATTCTCCTTTCTCAGCCTCCCGAGTAGCTGGGATTACTGGCATGTGTCACCACGCCAGGCTAATTTTTGTATTTTTAGTGGAGATGGGGTTTCTTCATGTTGTTCAGGCTGGTCTTGAACTCCCGACCTCAGGTGATCCCTGCCTTAGCCTCTCAAAGTGTTGGTATTACAGGTGTGAGCCACTGCCCCTGACCCCTTCTAGTGGACTAAAAACATTGTGATACTATCCTAGATATCCAGATGTATTAGTCCCTTTTCACACTGGTGATAAAGATGTACCCTAGACTGAGTAATTTATACAGGAAAAAGGATTTAATTGGTCTTACAGTTCCACATGGCTAGGGAGGCCTCACGATCATGGTGGTAGGTGAAAGCTATGTCTTACATTGCAGCAGGCAAGAGAGAACGAATGACAGCCAAGCAAAACATGTTTCCCCTTATCACACCATCAGATCTTGTGAGACTTATTCACTACCACAAGAACAGTGTGGAAGAAGCAACTCCCATGATTCAATGATCTCCCACCAGATCCCTCCTGCAACACATGGGAATTATGGGAGTACAGTCCAAGTGAGATTTGGTTGGGGACGCAGGAGTCAACCATATCACCAGGTGTTCAGATGAGCCCCAAATAGTACTTTATCTTGAAGAAATGTACCTTATGAGGGACAAGTTTATAAACTGTGTCTAAGAATTGCTCTAGTTAACAACATCTTATCGTGGAATATATTTTAATTGTAACTATACCTGACATAGTAAGTATATAATAAAAATCTACATTAATGTGGTTGGATTCCAAGACTGTTCCATAAAAAAAAAATTACCTTTAATCTGGAATGCACTTGAAGTAAGACAGTACAACAGGTTTGTTAGCTTCCAAGACTAGCAAACAACATTATACCTAATCTCTGCTCTACTGGAGGTATGGCAATAGTAAAAGGGGTAGTTTGGAGCCAAAGCTCTCTCCTTAAAACTTTTCTGTATCTTTAGTCTTCCTACATATTAATATGGTTATGAACAAGTTTCTAGTCTTATCTACAAGCCTAATTAACCTGCTATACACAGGAAATGTGAATGGTAGTCCTTTCACTACACTTAAATATATGCTTTACACTTAATTTTAAAGAAATATCTTCTGTATTTCTATACAGTATGCTGGAAGAGTACATGCATACATGCATTCTTTACCATTACCATTATCAAAATAATTGAAGGCACCAGCATCCATAGGCACTCAAGGGCATGGCTAGGGGCTTGTTGCAGACTGTATTGAATGCATGGATTATCACTAAGTGGCTTTTAAATGACCTTTCTCTGATTCTCCATCTGAAGAAATAATAGTTAATGATTCTGGGGGGGAAAAGTGTTTAAAAATCAGATTTCTTAACCTTACCCCCAGAGATTCGTGTTCAGTAGGTCTTATACAGGCCCAAAGCAGTGTATTTTTAACAAGTCTCATGGGGAATTCTGAGCCAAGGAGCAACAGAACTCTGCACTTGCTCAATACGGTTAAGGGGCTATTGAGAAAAAAGCTCCTTTTTAGGTCCTAAGTGTTGCAAGTGGTGGCTGTCTAGATGCAGTGGTGGCCCTATTCTTGTGTGAGGTATGATGATCCTCTAATGGTGACTGGATCAGGCAGGTTGGCTGAGGTGGCTGACATCTTGGTAAATCCATGGTTACAGTGTTAAGGGCCGGACAGCCTACTCAGCTGCCTCACTTTAGGGCCAATTCTGCTGGAGTTGGCCCCCCAGATAAGTCGTGCTCTTCATTGTACACAGTTCATCGTGTTGTATAGGAGAAGACCCATCCTTCAAATACAAACCTTGCTTAAGATCCCAGCTCCATCACTTACCTGCCTTGGTCAGGTAGCTCAGTTTCCTCGAGCACCTTGTCTTGATCTGTAGAAGTATGGACAGTGCTGTAATGAGGTTTAAACAAAAAAATGTGGGCAACCAATGATTATACTATATGGCACATGGTAGGTTTCCAAGTATTTCCTTCCCTCCTCTCTTTTTTTCTTTATTTTTTCCAATGCACCCCTTTCTTCCTCCTTTTCTCCCTGTGCAAGGATAAGAAAGTCTTTGAAGAAATGTGAATTGGGAGCCTTCTCTCCCTCTTCAGTCTCCCATTGAAAGTTCAAGGGTGATGATTTATCTCCTTGTTCAGAGAATGTAAACAAGCCACAGCCCAGAGTGACATTAATAACTTGTATAATAAATATATTGTGCATTTGTTATACACGATTTATGGCCTCCCACTAACTTCAGGATTTACCCACTTGACTCCCTCCCACGTGCTGAGGGCTTAAGCTGGACATTTAAAGATGAGTCTAAATTATCTGTGCTGGAACAGCACCTAGAAACAGACAGGAGTCCTCTTCCTGATGAGCCTATGTATTTGTCTGAAATAATAAAACCAAACTACACATCAGCAAAGTAGGTTTTTGAAGGCCTGTCTTTCTATTAAAAAAAAAAGAGAGAGAGAAAAAAAAAGAGCAACACTAATATCAGCTATCATTTATCAAGCGCTTACTAAACGCCAGGCACTGTGCAAAGCACTGACGTCATAATTTGTATACCTTGTTTCCATGTCAAAGGCAAAAAGTTTAGGGTAAAAACGGTAAAGTGAATTTCCCAATTTGGATCATCAGTGAGTGCAAACCACAGGATACAAACCCAGATCTGTCTAAATCCAAAGTCTAATATCTGCCCCTGCAATTCTTGGCATTCTTTAAAGGAGAATTGGTGTATAGTTTGTAACTGTGACCTAGGTTTCTGTTTGTATTTCTGCCTTCCTTGAACTTGGAAGAGAGACCATTAGGCTGTTAGCCCCGTGACTCAAACCCTGTGGTCTGCTGGTAAACTGACTCAGAAAAACAAAACAAACAAAAGACCTGATTTGTAGTATTTGCCAATCTTCCTAGTGTAAATTCTATCATGCCTACTTTCTTTTATTTATTTATGTACTTACTTATTCATTTTTTGAGACAGAGTCTCCTTCGCCCCAGGCTGGAGTGCAGTGGCATGATCTTGGTCTACTATAACCTCCACCTCCTGGGTTCTAGCAATTCTTGTGCCTCAGCCTCCCAAGTAGCTGGGACTACAGGTTCATACCACCACACCTGGCTAATTTTTGTATTTTTTAGTAGAGATGGGATTTTACCTTGTTGGCCAGACTGGTCTTGAACTTCTGGCCTCAAGCCATCTGCCCACCTCGGCCTCCCAAAGTGCTGGGATTACAGGCGTGAGCCACCACGCCCAACCTATCATGTCTAATTTTGAGACACTGTGTTTAACAACTGCCATGCAACACCCCGAAATACTTAACAATTGGCTCTTGTGAACCAGCTGGAGTCGGTTCTAGGATACCACTGTTCCCGACCCACAGATAAACCAGGATGCATCACTTGGGAACTGCTGTCTTGTCTTTCCCTGTATCTCCAATGCCCAGTTAGGCCTATACAGGAAATACGGAAACTTTGTAAATATTTGTTGATTAAAGAATAAACAATCGAATAATAACGACTAATTGGAGTGAAGGATGGGAAATACTGTCTTCAGCCATGAATCAAGAAGGACACAAAATTCTCTTACTAGGGTTTTCTGTGTTTTTATCTGTGCTTCACCATGGCAGCAAGATGACCTGTTGATGGCATTGTGTCTGGCAGTAGAGTTTGGATATGGATGTCAAAACACCTCTTATTCTCTCCCTTTTCTGTTTCCTAGAAGATCTGATTCATCACAAGTCTAGCAATTCCATCTCCAATTTGACAACTCTGCCTTTAATGACCCTCTCCATCTCCAGTGTCACCACTCGTCAAGCCATGACCCCTTGTTCTTTACTGTCACTCTAGCAGGATACAATTCTCCCTTAGCAGACAGACCACGCGTTATAACACATTGCCTCGTCATGCCACCTTCACTGGTTTCTCTGTTCTCATGGTTAAATGGGCCTTCAAGGTTTTGCATGCCTTTGCTCACCTCTCCAGTTCCATCTCATGTTACTCGCTACCTTTTTCAGTGCATTTTACTTTGGAATATCCTTTCTCCTACCAGGACAGGGCTTAAATGCTGCTTTCTGGAAAAGGTCTTATATTCACTCATGTCCCTCTGTTCTCCTGTACACTAGCATTTTCTCCCACCCCCGCCAGACTAGAAACTTCATGAGGACAGGGTCCATGTCTGTTTCTGTTTCAGCTCCCTGTGCCTAGCAGTATCTGGCTCAACTTCTGTTACATCTGGAAGTCTCTAATGCTCAGAAAGAGACATCTCTGCAGTCACCTAGGAGACAGTGTGGATAAGGTTTCGGAGACTATGCCTTGGGATCAGATATCTTGGGTTAAAATTGTATTAGTTGCATAATAATGGACACAAGTTTAATTTATAGTAACTTAAATTTCTCATCTGTAAACTGGGCCTAGTAACTATAACTCCATCATACGGTTGATGTAAATACTAGATGAGAATATTCCATGCAAAGCACTTAGTCCAGGGCTCCGTGCAGAGCAAGTTCTTAAACATGGTGTAGCTATCAGGATTTTTACTGTGAAACAAGGGAATAGTTGCTGAAACTCTTGTCCACCTTGTTCTCTGCCCTGAGAAGGTAATGACTGGATTTATTTTCCTGCCTTAGGATGATCCCATGAAGCCTGTTCCCTCTCTCTCTCAAATAAGGAATGGGTTAAAGGTTCTGCCATTCATTCATTTACCCATTTATTCTTTTACCAAATATTAATTTAGTTGATACTCAATACCAGGTTTTGTGTTAGAGAAAATAAAAAGGGTCCATGCCCTTGAGGGATGTGGAGTCACGTGGCAGGGGAGGTAAGTTCTGTATCCCTCTCTACCTAGTTATAAGACTTTGCTAAATAAACTTTACAAATAGTCATCTGGGAAATTAGTCTATAAAAACAATGCACTTTGATATGTTTTGTCCTTTAAAGTATGAAGAAAGAGAGGTGGAGGGGAATGTCTCTCTTCCACACTAGACATGGAGTAGGAGGACTAAGTTATAGTTATGCCTATTTTATCTTTGGAGGAACCTGACACTACAAAGACAGAAATGACCAGCCCAGGTTCATGTAACCAGAGACTGATAAAACTGGGAATTGGAATCTTGCTGGATTTTACAGTGGCATTTTTTCTTACCTTGAGCTGCTGACTACTGGAAAACCAAGAAGGCAGCAACATTGCTAATAATGCTGGTCTAGTTGATGATCAAAAAGAAAGAAGAAAATCATAGTTATGATTCCCAGGACTGCTGTTATTTCTACTCTAAGCACACCTACATCCTGATCTCAATTCTTATACACTTACACACATATTCACATCTTCATATATATATACATAGATTTCTATAAAATTTAGTAGGGTTTCTATTTTAGCTCTTCAGGCTGTTCAGATGTGTGCATTTTACAAATAAATTTGTGCTAATGTTGTTACCATTATTGCTGTCCCATAAATTTAACAGCATATGCAGGAAGCACTAGGTGTGTGTAGCACCTGAGTTATAGTTACTTAGGGAACCACTACTACTCTGCCATCTCTACCTTAATGATGCCTTGGCACAGTTCCCACTTCAGAGATAGTCTGTGGCCCTCTATCGCAGCACAAGGAGATGAGAGTCCCTGAGGGTAGGGTAGGAAGCATTTTTAGAAATGCACAGGGATGTATGACTTAGATACATCATTGCTGGCCAGCCCTTAGGCTAGGAGGAATCATGATAATTCAGTGGGTCTAGGGTCTGTGCTGTTAATAATAATGGCAGCTGGCCAGGTACGGTGGCTCATACTTGTAATCCCAGCACTTTGGGAGGCCGAGGATTATGATGTCTCCACCTGACCTTCTCTCCTGTCTCACTGTGGCTCCTTCAAGACTGAGATGTGCCTGGCTCGTTTGCAAGTCCTGTGAGTTGCCCAGGGTCTGGTACATACCATGTGTGTGGGAAATGTTTTCTAGATGAATAGAAGTCTTTTCCAAACTTGAAGATCTCTGATATCCTATTAGGAATGGAGGCTCATCAACCTCTTTCAGCTATCCATTTAAGTTGGTCCTGGTAGCAGTTATCTATTGCTGTGTAAGAAATCACCTGCAAAGTAGGAATTTAAAACAACAAACATTCATTATCTAACAGTTTCTGTTGGGCAGGGATCAGGCACAATATCATTGGTGCCCCAGCTCAGGGCTTCAAAGGAGACTGCAGTGAAGTTGTCAAGCTTCAAGCTTCCACTGGGGAGGGATTTGTTCCCAGCTTACTCACATGGTGGCTGTCAGGATCTTGTTCCTCAAGAGCCATGAGCCAGAGGCCATCTTCAGCTCTTGTCATGTGGGCCCTACCATAGAGCCACTCTCAACATGGCATCTGGCTTCACCAGAGCAAGAAAGTGAAAAGAACTAGAGAGAGTGTGAGCAAAATGGAAGTCAATCTTTCATAACCCAGCCTTGGAAGTGGCATTGCATAACATTTACATTCTTGCATTTGACAGATGCAAGTCACTGGGGATTGGATTTTACAAGGACAAAGACACCAGGAGACAAAGACCATTGGGAACCACTTGGAAACTACCTACCTCAGTCCCCTTGCCCTCTTTCCTTTTCTTTGAATCTAACCCTTCTTTCATTTCAGGAGACATGTGCTCATTCATATCCATGTACTCGAAGAGTGACTTCTCACCAAGCTTCATGTTCTCTAATTCTATCCAGGCTGTTCTTCAGCCTCCTCTTGTCTTGTCAGACATTCTCTGACATTCTTATAGACTGCCTTTGCCCAATAAGATTTATTTCTTTGTCCTCTATTCCAAAGTTAGATATTGTAGATCTCATCCTTCGTAGGTCTTCAGATCTTTTTATTTTTTTAATATAGACACTAAATATATTCTGTATATTAAACAAAATAAGTATGTTGCTATGTTACTTAGGCTGGTCTCCTGAGCTTAAGTGGTCCTCCCACCTCGACCTCCCAAAGTGCTGGGATTACAGGCATGAGCTCCTACACCTGGCCCAGTCTTCAGATCTTGAGAAAGGTAATGGTTCATCCTTTGGGATTATGAAGTACCTGCTGTATCTCCAGCACCAAACACAGTGTCTGGCACTTTTAGGTACTTACTTACATTTCTGTGGTCAGAGTAAATGAATGAAGATGTGTTTCGGATTTGCAGAGGACTGATAGGGCTGGCCGGAAAGCACTTGAGACATCGCCTAGGACAGGGGTCCCCCAGGCTGCTGACTGGTACTGGTCAGTGGCCTGTTATGAACCTGGCTGCACAGCAGGAGGTGAGCAGTAGGCACGTGAGCAATACTGTTTGAGCTCCGCCTCCTGTCAGATCAGCTACAGCATTAGATTCTCGTAGAAGCACAAACCCTATTGTGAACTGTGCATGTGAGGGGTCTAGATTGCGCTCCTTATGAGAATCTAACTAATGTTTGATGACCCGAGGTGGAACAGTTTCATTCTGAATTCATACTTCTCTCCTTCTACCGGTCCATGGAAAAATTGTCTTCCATGAAACCATAAAAAATTGTCTTCCTGGTGCCAAAAAGGTTGGGGGTCCCTGATCTGGCAACAAGTCCGCTTTCCTTACAGTGAACTGTGACGTCTCTGTTTCCTACCTATCTCTCTGACTTCTTCTGACCACACTGCACAACATGTACCTGGAATTCCCCCCACTCCAGTTTATGTACAGTGCCCTGCTGTTTCCTTCTCCTGAACTGCACATCCCCCATTTTCCCAATAAGCTAACTCTCACATATGTTACAAGCTTCTGTTCTTAGTAATCATTCTGTGACCTTCAGATCTGGATTAGGGGTTTGTTGCTCTGCACTCATCTCTGCTACCTCTGTTTATTGGCCCACTACCTCACTGGACATTGGAACCTTTGATGGCTCTGACTTCTGTATCCCTAGCTCACAACACAGAAATCAGTGCAGAGTGGGTCTTTAATATATATGTGTTGAATGAATGGATTTCTTTCTATTACAGACAGGGGACAGACGTCCAGCCAGGGTAAGGGATTTGCTCAAGTGGCACAGTGAGTGATGACAGAGCCTATATTCAAGTTTGGGCTTCAGACTCCCAGAATAGATAGTCCCCTTAGCACAGCCCTCAGGCATTTCCTTGACACTAAAAACCAAGACAGAAAGTGGGTCTAGAATGGCCCTTGGTTAAGACCGCCATTGTTCTTTTGGAAGTGACATATTTAAACCAGCAGGCTTGAAAGGTTTAGGTCTGAGTGTCAGCCTGAAATGGGTAGAGGTTTCCATGTGGAAATGCGTTTGTGCAAAAAGGCTTCACAGAACATTTTCTCCTCTTTTGTTTTTTTTTCTTTTATCCTCTCTTATATTCCCTCCCCAGAGGTCTGAAGGCAAAGCTATTTATCTCCAGATGACTATTTAAACACAATGCATATATGCGTTTGCTAACATGTTAGTGGTCTGAAGAGTAGGCAATAGATTGGAAAGCAGAAGAAAAACAAAAACAAAAACAAAATGAAACAAAACAATAGCAAAAAGATGCTTTTATTTAAGGAGCTGGAGATGGGTGTTTCTTCTGTTAAAATCTCCAGGTGGTTTGCAGCTGAACCTCTATATCCAGGAAAGGACAGAGTCTTCCATTGCCTGCAAGGCCCTATGCTTTTCTTTATCATAGCAAGAGTTTGGGTGCTGAGCAAGAACCTTGAGTCCCGCTTCCTTAGGCCAGAACTCCCTAGAGTGGCTAAAACCTGCAGGGGGCCTTGATGGTCAACAAGATTCAGTAAGAATTGAGAAGAGCTAGGATGTTGTTGGGATGAAACAAACCTGGCTTGAATCCTAGTGCCTCTGATGGCTTATGCAACTTGAACCAAGTGTCTGATCTCCCCAGGCTTCATTTTTCTCATTTCTAAGGTGAAGATAATGCTATATTTACCCCCAAGAAGATCATTTTTTTCAAGAGAGATGGGATCTCTCTGTATCACCCAGGCCGGAGTACAGTGGCACAATCATATCTTACTCCAGCCTCAAACTCCTGGGCTCAAGCGATCTTCCCACCTCAGCCTCTTAAGTAGCTAGGACTATAGATATGCATCACCACATCCAGCTAGTTTTTAAGTTTTGTTGTAGAAATGAGATCTTGCTATGCTGCCCAAGCTGTTCTCAAACTCCTGGCCTCAAACTATCCTCCTGCCTCCGCCTCACAAAGCACTGGGATTACAGGCATGTGTCAGCATACACAATCCACTCTCTACTCAGGGGACTGTTCTAAGGAGCCATGAAACAGTGCATATCAAGTGCCTAGGTTTTGTGGTTTGGTTCACCATAGCTTCTCATATAGAATATGTGTTTCCTTTTTCTCTTTCTATATTTAGGTGTCTTTGAAAACAACCCTATCAAGAGGCCCCTCTTATTGAGTCTTTCTTGCTTCAAAGCTAAAATCTCCAAATCCTTCATCTGGTGTCCTCTCCTGGCATGATATCCAATACAATTCTGGTTATTCTTTTTGAAACATGGAACACCTGTCTGTATTCTATTTATAACATCACACAGTTCTGAGTTGCATGACCAGCTCTACAGCTTACTAGGGTGTGTGACCTTGAGCAAAGCACTCTTCCCTGTGCTCGTTTTCTGGTTTATAAAATGAAGACCTAAAGGCTTCTATAAGAAACAAGGTAAATAACAGGTGCAAAAAGCTCAGCAGGGGCTTCGTGTGGAGCAGGTGCTCTGCATGTGTTTGAACCTTTTCTTACTGTAAACTCTCCTCCAGTCCACATGGTCTGTCTCCCACTTCTGACTCATCCTGAATTTTTGTAAGTGATCTCTTGAATACAAACATTAGAATTTATATTTATTGGTCTTAAGTTTGTTGACAATGATGATGAAATTTACTGTTCCCCGAGCTCCTGCTATGCAGTGCATGTCATGCTCTTTAATCCTTCTAATGACTCCATGGAGTAGACATTATTCCCATTTTACAGATAAAGAAAATGGGAGTTACTGAAGGTCAACCAAAACAGGACAGAGCTGATATCTAAACCTAAGTTCCATTAATGCTAAAGTCAATTTCCTTTCCTTTACCATAATCTACTGTGCACCTGCGTATTGGAGTCACTTTGTGGGAATATTTGCGAATGGTTTATCTTGATCATGTGTTGCTTTGATCAAAATATCCTAGGTGCCACAGCCAATGCTGGAGGTATTAGAGATACCCTCTTTGTTCCAGGAGATACTTGTTAAGGTACGAAACAACAACTACTATTACTACCCCAAATGGGGAACGTTGTCATGGAAGCTGGGGTGGATGGGATCCAGGACTGGCTCTGGGCAATCTGACTTGGAGCAAGGCTGTCCTCCTATCCTCTTCCCAACCATGAGTATAATGGATTAGGCCAACTAATCTAAAGGGGTTCTTCCTGCCCTGTTTTTCCTGGATCCATGTTTATTTTCTTCATGTGGGGATCAAATGACAGAATTTGTCTTTGAAATAAAAGAAGAATGGGGAACATATTTTCCATTTTGAGAACCAAAGGACTATCTTGGAGAGAAGGGACAGGGGTCAGTTTTTGGACCTCTTGAGGTCAGGAATATGTTCAGCTGGTTATAGTTGTAGGAACAGATTTTCATTCAGCATTGACGTGGTTCTTATGCTGATTGTTACCAGGGAAAATAGACTACGTAGTAACATTGTTAGGAGCTCTGATATCCAGATATGGATTTGAATCCTGGCTTTGCCTCTCAATAGCTTTCTAACTCTGGGTTGGAGTCAATTATTTTTTATCTGCAAAATTGGGAACTAACAAGCTTTTATGATTGATCAAATAAAATAATGTCTATGGAATATTTAGCACAATGTATTCTACATAGTAAGTGCTCAAAAAAAGAGAAAAGGTTATCATCATTAAATGAAATGCATTTTTCATAAGTTCCAAGTTTATGTGATACTTAAATGCAGGCTGAATGATTATAAAGGGAGTCACACCACAATGCATTGTGTGACTTGTTGTGGTTAAATCTCTTTTTAGTTCCTTGTCATTCTGAGATCTTATGGTTCAAATGAGAACAGATAATACATGAGATTAGGAGTTAAGAGAAATACTCAGTTCTTGTGAGTTGCAATGGTAGAGGCAGTCTTTTGTGAGATGTGAATTCTCTTTGATCTTGACAGTTGGTGTTCTTAAATATGTTGGAAAAGTAGAAAGGACAACATATGGGGGAGGGGAATGCATGTGACCTGTCACAAGGAAAGAGACAGGCAAATACGACTGCAGTAGAGGGTTTATGGGCCATCAGGAAAAGCCTCATATCTGTTATTTCCTAGGAATATGACACAGTGTCAGTGTCAGGAGAAAGAGGTGAGGAGGTGGGAACAGAGATTTGAGAAAGATCCCTATTTTAGTGTGACCACCCTTAGACACCATACATTCATAGGGTCAGGGTCAGCTGAGGAAGCTTGTAAGGAACTTTTAGTTTGGAAGTCAGTAGGTCTTGGTTCATATTCTAGCTCTGTTCCATACTAGTCAATTATACCCTCTGAGCTTCCATTTCCCCCAATGTCAAGGAAGGATAGCATTGCCTGGTGCTATCCTTACGGTGGGCATATGGCATAAAAGACGTTCTGTAGGTAAAGGAACATTGTCATGGAAGCTGGGAGCAGGGGAGGAAGCAGGAGCAGGGGAAATAACCACAGCAGGCCTAGTAAATACTGAATACACAACCAATGTTATTCTCCTGCTCCTACTTTCACAAAGTATGGGCCAAAGTCCACTGACATCTAGGATAATGGAACAGTGACTTTCTCAGCAAGTTCAGCAGACAAAGGAGCTAGAAATGTCCCTTTCATGGAAACGGAAGATGACTGGTCCTGATAGTCCTTGGTAGCCATGGAAACGGTGGCTGCTCTTTTGTTCTGTTCCTTCGCACTCACTGCTTGGCCTTAGCTCTTCTTCGCCACCCTGCAGTTCATTGGTGGTGTGGGCTGAACGTGGCGGTGCAACTAAGTAGCCTATAGACTAGCAGGGCTAATATAGGGATCAGGCACCAGTAGCCTAAAAATTAATGTTTTTGGTAAGTCAGTCGATTGATAGTCACCAACGAATCAGAAAGCCCCCGCCACCTTTCCTTTCTCCTTTCTCATTTATTTCTGAGCTGTTCTAGAGCTTGAGCTCTTTTGAATTATCTTCTGTGCCATTTCTCATCTGCCCACTGCAATTTAATCTACTGAGTACAGCGCCTTCTTCCTTCCGCTAATGCATTTCGTCAGCCTGCTAAATATAAGTTAAATAGTCTTTAGCCTCCTGAACTTGCCTGTTGTGCTTGCGTTTTTCCTTCTTTCCACATATTTTCTGTGTCTTTAAAATTCTGTTTTCTTCTAATACTTGAGAAGAAGAAAGATATAGACATTGGTTTCAGACAAAACTAACCGTGAACGCTTCTTCTTCCTCTTACCAGTAATCACTGAAATCTGGTTTTCCCATTTGTAAATGAAGAGTTACCCCTGCCTTGCAAAGCATTGAGAAGTTTAAATAGGATAATGTACATGCAGTATGTAATATAGTGCCTGGCATAAGGGCACCAGTTAATTATTGGGATCTGCTAATGTTCTTAACAACCTTTGTACAAATAATTAAACTAGATCATTGTTTTCCTACTTTCTTCCACAGAATGATGGTTCTGCAATGTCTTAATACTTTAGGGAGACACCCAGCTGAATCCTGCTAAACAGAATGTAATGTAAAGCTTTTTAGAGGTTTTAATATCAGATATACACTTGGGCGCTTTAAGAGGGGCATACAGAATGTAGCATGTCTCAACATTTTGTGAACATAGAAATATTTTCTTTTCAAGATACACCTGGTTTTGTGGGAAATACTACACTGGCTCTTTGATGTGTTTGGATACATTTATAAGAGCAATGGATGAGGCATCAGAGTGCACAGATTCTAATTCTGTTTTCGTCTCCAGCTAGTAGGGCTTAGGCTGGACACTAGCAGCCTAATTGATATGGAGAAATCACTCAGCTGTGAGTCAGGAGACATGGCTTAAAGGCCCATTATTCCTCTGGTGTTTGAACATCAGTTCACCTTTAAGACTCTCATTTCTCATTTGTCTATTGGGGATAACAGCAGCGCCTACTGCATAGGATTTTGAAGAATGAATGAGATATTTGAGAATAATTTGTAAGCTAATAAAAGCTAAAATCATATGGTACCATCTCCACCATCTTCATCTCTAACACCATTGTCAACATATTATAGTGACCTTTGAACTTGCAGGGCCAGCTACCTGCAGTTGCCACAGAGAAATTCAGATTGCCAGCTGTTGGTAGCCCCATTCTATGTCAGCTGTCAGTGGCTTCACTGCACCAGGCTGCCACAATCTAAGCCTGCACTGTAGGCATGGTCTTTGTCCCAGGAGCAGAGCTAGCAAAAGGTCTTCCCAGTAGCTTCGTCAATAATCATTTCGCTCCAAGGAGCACAGTGGACTACTTCAGACCAGGTAGTGGTTTCTGGGGCTGAAGGAGGAGGAGAGACAGCCTTTTTCATTTTCTGCCATCCTTTTAAAGTTCCTCCTTGTGATAGGGAGAGGTTCTCTTGAAGACATGTGGTCAATATCAGGTGGGACAATGAGGCCAGAACAAGTCCACCTAGCGTTGTCACAGGTCCACCGTGCAAGCTGAGGTCCATAAGCAGCTCAGCAGTTAAATGTCTTCTGCTCTGCTCAGGCTACATTTAGCAGGTTGATAGAGATGCTGTGGAGGATGGTGGTTAAGAGCCTGGATGCTGACCTCAAATGGTTTTTCATTTCAGCCCTATTACCTTTGAGCTGCACGGTCTATGGCAAGTGATGGCCTGAGTTTCCTCAAAATGTGAGTGATAATAGAAACCATCTCATGAAGTTTCTGTAAAGATTAAATGAGATATCACATGAAAAACCTTGGTTATAATGTCTGGCACCTAAGTTAATGGCTATGTCACCAGTGATAGCGGTAGTGATGATGACCATGGCAATAACTATGGCATCCTTTACTAAGAAAGTAATCTTAAGCAAAACAAATCTATACAAACTACAATAAAATGACTCAAAACGTGACTTTAGAGAAACCAAATAAAGCTATTAATGTTTGGTTTAAGAAAAGAAAGCTCAAGGCAACCTAATTTCCACCTTTAAATAGCTGCCCTGGGAAGAAGATATTAAATACATCCAATTTAACTTGGACAGCAGAAGCTCACTCATAGAGTGAGATTCAAAGGCTGTTTAGACATTAAACTGTCTGAGAATAGAACTGAGCTTAGTAGGGGTTGAGTTTGCTTTCTCTGGAAGTACACAGATAAGAGTGGATAAACACTTGCCCAGACCTTAAGGACAAATCTATGGATGATAAGATATTGGGGAAATAACATATCCTTTAAAGGATACCATAGATATCCCATAGTCAGAGAGCACAAGAGATTAGTTCATGACAGATATACAGAGGGAGGGATGGGAGAGACATGGACCCAGGTGTGCAAGATAAAGGAAAATATGCCCCATATTGAGACATCACAGTAAAGCAGTGCATGGCAACCCCTTATATAAGAGACTGGTTAGAAGATATGGAGCCATATATCGTAGAGTTTCCGAGAAAGCTCCAATTTCAAATATTCTTTCTTTCTGCCTCCAGCATGACACTTGCACTTGTCAGATGACGTGTCCCAATTTCAGTTTCCAGAAATACGGCAGAGAAGGAGAGACACAAGAGCTCAGGTGCTGTAGAATCCCACAAGCACTCAGTGAGGTTAATGAGGCACTCAGCAATCTATGGTGGTCATCCTGATATACAGGCAGATTGGCGGCCTCGGCAAGGGCATTTTTGTATGATTTCTGAGCAAGGAGACACCAAACCTTGCCAGAAAACGTGAGGGAATCAATTTTTCTAGAAAAAAAATAACAATAGCAGCATTCCAATACTGACATCTCTTGGTAGAAAGGAAAACAACATTTAAGCATTAACTCATTCATTCATTCAATAGATTTTTATTGAGCACCTACTATATTTAGGCATGCTATAGGCACTGGAAATAGAAGAGCATAAAATATGAGGTCTGGCATGTAGTACTTGCACACTAAATAGCTATTGATTGAATGCAATTAATTCCCAGTTAAAGGCATTGAATCTCAGATGTGACATGACTTGTCCACGGAGGCCAGCAGGTAAGTGCGAAAGTTAGGATTCCAGCATGAGCAACAGTATCACATATCCTGCTGATGCCCATGTAGGTGCCAATTGTTAGAAAGGGAGGTTTAAAGTAAATGAGATGGAAGGAAATACACAGAGAGCTTACAGAGCCCTAAGTGTGTATCAGACATGGTGCTTAGTGCTGTAATTATGATCTCACATTTAATACACACAACTTCTTTATCAGGGATTATCACTTCCCTTTTACAGATTAGAACACTGAAGCTCTGAGTGTTTACATAACTTGCCAGAACTTAGGCAGGTATCAAATGGAAGACTTTGGATTTATATATCCACATCTAGAACCAAAGCCCAGGGTGGGCACAGTGGCTCATGCCTGTAATCCCAGCATTTCGGGAGGGTGAGGCAGGCAGATCACCTGTGGTCAGGAGTTTAAGACCAGCCTGGCCAACATGGTATAACCCTGTCACTACTAAAACTACAAAAATTAGCCAGGTGTGGTGGTGTGTGACTATAGTCCCAGCTACTCGGGAGGCTGAGGCAGGAGAATTGCTTGAACCTGGGAGGCAGAAGTTGCAGTGAGCCAAGATTGCACCACTGCACTTGAGCCTGGGTGACAGAGTGAGACTCCTTCTCTAAATAAATAAATAAATAAATACATACATACATACATACATACATACATACGTACCAAAGCCCAGCCTCTTTCCCCATCCCAAGTGGCCTTTCTACCTGCTGGGCTTCTTCACACCAATGTCTCCAGTTTCTAGAATCCCTTTCCGTCATCTCAACAGCATTTGCCACTTAAAGAAATAAATTACTTCTCAGCCTAGGACCTGGTCTCTTTGGGATCTCAGGAGGAAGTCAATGGGAGTGTAGCAGCTTTAAGTTTTCCACACACAAGGGTCTGATGGGGTTAGATCTATTTTTTTCATTATAAAATGTGATTGATTCAATTCCAAATTTAACTTAAATTTGATTTTCTCCTCTCAACCTGGCATTTCCAAACCAAGAATCAATCAAACCCCAAATTATAGGCAATGTGTGGATCCACAGTGTGAAGTTATTTCCGGTCGAATTTCTCAAGTAATGCATTTTATGCCATTCTCTGCTACCGTGAGAGGAGCTGAGTGTACGAGGGAGGAAAAATGGAAGGAAAATTAGATTATTAACTTTCTCCAGTCCCAGCAATCAATATGCCCTGGTGGAATACTATTCCTACCGCACAGATTATTCCCCTGCAAATAGTGGGGAAGGAACCGCAAATCGGGATGTGAATGAGGGAGAACAGTAACCTCAGCCTTCCAGGAAAAAAAAAAAAAAAGAAAAAGAAAAACTCATGTAATACGATCTGCAGCTATCATTTATTTAGCTCTTTTTTTTTTTTTTGCTAATTACATGTGATATCTTATTTTGTCCTCATATCAGCTCTAAAAGAAGACCTCTGTTCCCATTTTACAGATGGAAATATTTTTTTCTTATTAGATTTACGGATCAGTTGGCAAGTGTCACATGGAGATTTTGTGGGTAAGCCAGGATTTGAACATAGATATGCCTGGCCCCAAAGGCCACACTTTCTGTGTGAGGATATCCTGGAACCTTAACTCCATGATGAAGTAGGAAGTGGTAGTGAAACAGGGGAAAGGCTGGAACAGGACTACTTCTCATCTAGTCTCTGTAACATACAAAATTGGGTGATTCTTATATAAGTCATTTAATTGCTCTATACTTCTATTCTCTATAAAATGGAAATGATGGAGATGCTTTGCTGAGGGGAGTAAATGAGGTAATTCTTTGCCACTGACATGTAAGCTTCAAGGCATTTGGCTGTTTTGTTTACTATTATTTTCCCCATGACCTTAACAGTGCCTCAAAAGACCTGATGTTCAATGAAAATTGGTTGGATTGGTAAATAAATAGATGGATGGAGAGAAAGGTAAGTGCTAGGCACACTGCCTAGATCGTAGTCATCGCTCAGCAAATGGAGGTTCCCTTTTCTGTCTGTATCTTACAACAGCACTGCAATAAGGAGCCTGCTTAGGGAGGGGGTGAGTATTATGGGAGAGATAGTTTCCACCTCGTGGCCATCTATAACCCGTACTCAGAGCTAAGTGCTTATGTTCACCTCGCTGAGCCAGGAACTCTTGGTAAGTCACCTTGATTTGAGTCCCACTGTGAAGTTTCTGCCAGGTCCGGTTGCCATGGCAACTAACTCCCCGCAGCCCCTGGCTGCTCCATGGGCATGTGGCCTTAGTGAAGGCTTGACCTGCATGCTTTCTTCCTCCTGGACTTCAGAGACAACCGTGGTGATTCAGGCATTCTCTGAGTAAATGGTTGCCCCACAGTGCTGTTCCTTCTCACTCCCACTCACACTTTCTCCTTCTTATGTCCCTTCGTTTTTTGTTTTTTTTTTTTTTTTTTTTGAGACAGAGTTTCGCTCTTGTTACCCAGGCTGGAGTGCAATGGCACGTTTGTTTTGTTTTGTTTTGTTTTTTCTGAGACGGAGTTTCGCTCTTGTTACCCAGGCTGGAGTGCAATGACATGATCTCGGCTCACCGCAACCTCCGCCTCCTGGGTTCAGGCAATTCTCCTGCCTCAGCCTTCTAAGTAGCTGGGATTACAGACACGCACCACCATGCCCAGCTAATGTTTTGTATTTTTAGTAGAGACGGGGTTTCACCATGTTGACCAGGATGGTCTCGATCTCTCGACCTCGTGATCCGCCTGCCTCAGCCTCCCAAAGTGCTGGGATTACAGGCTTGAGCCACCGCGCCCGGCTCATTTCTTTTCTCTTTTTCTCTTCTGCTGCTGTAAGAATAATTGAATTCCTAATATGTTCTGAGAATGTGTTGAACAAATAGGTGAGTCCTAGTTTCTGTTACCAATGAGGAGACAAACGCCAATATCTAGTTTGGAAATTATCATTTACGGAGGGCCTACTATGTGCCACAAACTATGCTAGACATCGTACACTTATTGACTCATTTAGCTCTTACAACACCCCTGAAGGCTAAGTCATGTTACAATTTTCTAGGTGAGAAAACTAAGAGCCAACAAACTAGTGTGACCTCACTTCCCACTTGACTTTTAAAGACCCGGGGCTACTGTGATGTTTTAAATGACACAGGAGATGCGATTTAGTCCAGCAGGGGGAGAGAGTATGAGCAATTCTACCTCTGCCCCTCAGCCCTTCTTCCCCAGACCAGAAATTAGCCCTGTGGACATAGGCAGTGTATTTCTTGTAGTTTGATAATTAGTGAAAGAAAAGTCTTGGTCACATGCACCTCTGCTGCTGTGTGGGCCAGGAGTGAGATATGCCTTCTAAGGGATCCACAGGGTGTTGTTATCCATGACTCACTGTGCAGAGTGTCTGTTCCCTGATACAGGGGCCTCTTACTACCTTTCACATCTCATCCTCTGGACCTGTCTTGTCTTCTCAAGAATTTATTCATGCTGGACTCATCATTACATATTTTTCCCCCAGAATAGACTCCATAAAACCTAGATTAAAAATTCAGTGCTGGCCAGGCACGGTGGCTCAAGCCTGTAATCCTAGCACTTTGGGAGGCCGAGGCAGGTAGAGCACTTGAGGTCAGGAGTTCAAGACCAGCCTGCCCAACATGGTGAATCACTGTTTCTACTAAAAATACAAAAATTAGCTGGTTGTGATGGTGTGTGCCTGCAAGTCTGAGGCAGGAGAATTGCTTGAATGCAGAAGGTGGAGATGGAGGTTGTGAGCTGAGACTGTGCCACTGCACTCCAGCCTGGGCAACAAAGTAAGACTCTGTCTCCAAAAAACAAAAACAAACAAAAAACAAAAAACAGTGCTGCTGTTAACTGTTATTTTAGGGGTTTTGCTAAATGACTAGGCTGGGGTAACAGGTTGACTTTTTAAGGTGAGATTTATGCAAGGTGCCAAACCCTAGTCCATCTTTTTAGCAGATAAAGTTGATGTTAGATTATTTATGCTCTTTAGTTGCTGAAATATTTGTACTATATTTTATTTATTTATATTTACAAATATTTATTACAAATATGTATGAAACAGCTTCTTATGGCACTCAAATAAGAGATAAAACATATTCCTTTTTTTCTCGTGGTCATTTTAGGTTTAGAGATTCCCCGTCTTTGGACACCAGAATCATGTTTTTAGTTTCGTCTTCTATTTAACATTTATTCTATAACTACAATAACCACAGTCTCATGGATAGCTCCTGCCATAAGACATGCATTGTCCTAGGACTGAGAAAAAAAGACAAGGGTCTTATCCTTAAATTAAATGACTTCTGGGTTCCAGATGGTGATTTTGGCATGAGAGACACAAAGATGAGGAAGGTGGGATCTTCTCCCTTAAGCAGGTTCTGTTATATGGCCAATGTTGGATGTTGGCTAGAATGCTTTTTCATTGGTCAGTATCTGTGTTATGTTGGTTGCTTATTGTTACTACCATTTATGGGAGTCATCATGCACTTACTGAGATTCTGCAATGAGCCAGACACCGTGCTATTCACTGGGACATAATGGTGAGCAAAAGACACTGCTTACCTTCAAGGAGTTGGCTGTCCATTAACTACACTCTAGGGCAGGCGTCCCCAAACTGCAGCCCCCTGAGGCCATTTATCCAGCCCCCCGCCACACTTCAGGAAGGGGCACCTCTTTCATTGGTGGTCAGTGAGAGGAGCACAGTATGTGGCGGCCCTCCAACAGTCTGAGGGACAGTGAACTGGCCCCCTGTGTAAAAAGTTTGGGGACGCCTGCCCTAGGGTTTGAGATACGGTGTCTGGAGAAGCACAATGAGTATGGGTAGTATATCTCCCAAGAGCATAAGAAATCTTTATATATGGTGAGTCTCAAAGAGTGGTATGGTGACAAGGAAAAAAGTTGATTTTTATCCAAAAGGGACACCACCTACACTAATGTTCACATGATGAAGAGTGTTAATTTAGGAGTACTGCAGTAATTCAGCTAGTCATCGGGCCAGGTGGGAGAGAGCACGGGAGGTATGAGTGTTGAGAGTCTTCATGAAAGGGCTTGGGTGCCAGTCTAATGAATATGGATCGTATCATGTGACTAGATGCTGTAAAACAACTTGAGAGATCTCAGCAGGGAGTACAGTGAACAGATATGAACACACCTCCCTTATCCCACGAGCAAACAGACAATAGAAGAGATTAAGGGAGTGGGGTGAAAATGCTAAGGACATGGAATAAACAAGACTATACAACTGTTCAGATACTGTAAAGAAGGAAGACAGAAACTCAAAGGTGACATCTCAGTTTGTGGCCAGTTTAAATGGCAGTGTTTTCAATAAGCTGAGGATCCCAGGAGGAGGAGGCTTTGAAGGGAAAATAACGTACCCTGTTTTGAACGTGTTATTAATATATTTGACATGCTAATGGGATAGCCACAGAAAGATGTCCAAGAGATGAAGGAAGAGGTTTGCTTAAAAGAAGAGCATAAGAGGTAAAAGAAATTTGGGAGGCATTGCTCTAAAACTGGTAAGCAAAACCGTGAAGAACAAAGCCTAAAGAATGAGAAATGAACGGAGACTCAAAACAGCCTCCATAGAATTTCTGTGTTGGCTCAGCCTCCTCTAGCCGTGCAGATCCAATCTACTTGTCCTATTATATCCATAAAATTGTCTTTAATTTTCAGAGGCAAAACCACCCTCCCTACTCTGTGCCCTCTCTTCTAGGTCATAACACAATTTGTCTTAGAATCTAATTAGCCATGGAGAAGCTTGACTTTTCCCCCTAGCCTATAAACTCCTGAAGAGGAGAGATGATTCTTCTGCTCTGTATGTCTCTCACATAGTAGCTGCTAAGTAAAGCCTTGTGAAATTAATTTGAACTGATCAGCTTCTAACTGTGAAACTCTTCTAAATGACAGGCATTATATACAAATCATGCTGCATAATTGTCACAAGAACCTTGTGAGATATTTATTATCTTCAGGTTACACATAAAGAAACTGAAGTTTGGAAGATGGAGATCACAGAGCCAATAAGGGCCAAAGCCCAAATTTGAACCCAGAATGATCTAACTCCAAAGCCCATACTTATTTCACTAAGCTCTACTGAATTTACTAAGGAGAATGGAGGGCTTAATATCACCTAATTGTTATCAAGAATGACCAACCAAATTGAGAAGGGAGGAGTGAAAATTACCACGAGTTTCAGGAAGCCTGTCTCTTTTATGTTTACCCAAAGGAATAAGAAGCCCATTTTGCAGAGTGTTAAACCAAGGCCCAACGAGGGCCCACTGAGGTCACATAGCAGGCACAAAGCTTAGAGAAAACATGGTTTTTTTTCCCTTTCTTTTCTTTTCTTTTTTCAGATTCCCAACTGGAAAATAATAGAATCCCCAAACTTGATGCCACTCCCATTTCTTCACCTCATTGAATTATGTGTCTTTCTGTGTGTTTGTGTTACCAGGTTTGCTGAAAAGCCCAGTGAACAAGACAGCCCTGACACTGATTGCTGTGAGCTCCTGCATCTTGGCCATGGTGTGTGGCAGCCAGATGTCTTGTCCACTCACTGTGAAGGTGACTCTGCATGTGCCTGAGCACTTCATAGCAGATGGTAAGAGCCGAGCATTGCAGATGCTCCACACCCACTCAGCACCTTGCACCCCTGGCGGGTCAAACGTTTCTATGTATGGCCCAACCTTGGAATTGTTAATATATATATTGCAGGGGAAAAAAAGAAGCATCTAAAGACCTTGGAAGAGGTTTTTACCATTTGGAGTCTGGATTATTTGAATTAAATACCACTTTATTTTTATTTTTATTTTTTATTTTAGTTTAAGTTCTGTGATACCAGATTTGTTACATAGGTATACATGTGCCATGGTAGTTTGCTGCACCTGTCAACCCATCACCTAGGGTTTAAGCCCTGCATGCATTAGGTATTTGTCCTAATGCTCCCCCTCCCCTTTTCCCCCACCCCCAGCAGGCCCCAGTGTGTGATGTTCCCCTCCCTGTGTCCACGTGTTCTCATTGTTCAACTCCCACTTATGAGTGAGAACAAGTAGTGTTTGGTTTTCTGTTCCTGTGTTAGTTTGCTGAGGATGATTGTTTCCAGCTTCATCCATGTCCCTGCAAAGGACATGAACTCATTCTTTTTTATGGCCACATAGTATTCCACAGTGTATATGTGCCACATTTTCTTTATCCAGTAAACACTGCTTTATCCTATGAGCAAGGATAAAGTTTATTAAATAAAGGAAGAATTCAAATGTGAATGCAGAAAGACTGAGCTACTTCAGAGAACCTACTGATTCTTATGCTTGCGGATCCATTTCAAAATAAAAATGCCCCCCAGAGAGTATTTGCTAATTAAAAACATACGACAAGAAAGATTGTATACGTTATATTGGAATATCCTGAATGTCCTGGATAATATTCATATTCTCATTCCCTGTAAATGTACTTTACAAGTATCTTATGTTCTACCATTTACTTTTTACCCAATTAAATTGAATTAATGAGACTGTGGCTGCCATAGTCATTAGCAAAGCATGGTCCAAGACCCTGATTAACATGCTTGCTCTCTATTGCTAAAGTGCCCTCCAGAAAAGTTGCTCCAGTTTACATACTCCAGGATATGTTGGTGTCTGTTTCTCAAACCCTTGTCACATGGCATCACCATCTTTAGATATATTGAGGTTTAGCATAATTCTAATGAAGAAGGCATACCTTAACTATGCAATTGTGCAGCTTAATAAATTTTTAGTTTCAGAACTTTTTATACTTTAAAAATTGGATACATTTTAAAGTTTTAAAAATGTATATGTCTTGAGTTTGAAATACCCATGAAATCATCACCATAAGGAATGCCATAAACATAACCATCACCTCTAAAAGTTTCTTCTCACTAATTTTTTGTGATAAGGACATGTAACATAGGATTACATATGAATAGACCCAGATACAATTATAGAATATTTCCAGCACCTCATAAGGTTCCCTCGTGCCTCCTTCCAGTTAATGCTCTGTAGGAGCAATAAACATTCTGACTTGTAGCACCATATTAGTACCATTAATTCTTAAAAATAATTTTGCATTTTGATATGTATTGAATGTTTCTGAGATCCTTACCCTCTATTTGCCAGTTTTTCCTCAAAGAAACTTGATTTTATCTCCAATGTTTAAGTTTCAGTGTTCAGAACGTAGCACCATCCCTTCAGTGTATTGTGACCAGAGCAAAGTGGAACTTTTACCCCTCAACCCATGTTGTGAAACACCCAAACTTCTATTAATGCATCCTGATTGTTCCCACTTCACCGTAATGCAGAAACCCCTACTTGTTTTTCACTCAGACTGCAAGTAAGTTCATATACATTCAGAGCTTAGTATTTCTTATTTCGTATATATTCAGCTGATGTTCAGACCTATGTACAAGACTTTGGTTCATCTTTAATGAATCATATGTGCACATAAGATAGGTAAATGTGGTGGGGGAGATGGTAGGGAATGGTGTAGGAAGGCAGAAGGAACAAAATTACAGAAGCAAGTGGTTTCATGGATTATGCAGCTAGAAGAATTGCCAGAACCTGGATGTGGCCAAAATATAGTGATGGAAGAGTAAGAGTGATGACCACTGAGTTGGGAAAAAACAGTAGAGCAAGTATTAACCTCTACAAAATGCATGTCTCCCACCTTTTATCTCTCAGCTGTCACTACTCATTAATTGCAGAATGTTAAGCGTTAAAGTTGTTCAAGTTTTACATATTTATTTTCATACATGTAGAAATTGAATCCCTGAGAGAATAACTTGCTCAAGGTGAAATAGTTTAATGACTAAAAGCACAGGCTTTGGAATAATATAAACATTAATCCAAATGCTTGTTCTGTTGTCTGCCACTTTGATAGCCAAGTGAATTCACCTCTCTGAGTCTCTCTACATCTGTAAGAGGTAGATAACAGTAGTACCTATCTCATCAGAGTGTTCTGAAGACTACAATTCCTATTGTTTATCATGTTCGTCAAATTTTTAGATAGCTTGTGACTGAGAAATAGCAAACAGCTGGGAAAGAACAAAATCGAGGGACTACCCAAGAGAGCTGCAAATGATCTCGATGATTTGGAAGTACAGACCCAAGTGTGGTGAATTAAAAGCTGCCCTTTCTCAGTGCTCCCAGTGTCATGAACTTAAGATTTTATAACAGCCTGTGAAATTTCTGTCTGTTTCTGCCTCTAGACTGGAATCTCTGTGATGGCAGGAATTATGTCTTTTGGGAAGAAATATTATATTCCCAATGATAAGCAAGGTGCCTGGTCCATAATGGATGTTCATGAAATATATGTTCAGTGAATGAATGTTGCCTGAATTAAAGCTGAGTTGTATTCATTATTCTATGGGCTCCTTCTAATAGAGCTCTAATCATATAACAGATGCTAAATCAAAGAAAACTAAGGCAGTTGATGCATAGAGATCAAAGATGTTTTAAAATGTACCCATGAAGTTTTAAAATGTACCCAGGATTTGTCTGCAGATACGGAAAGGACTGTTGTGAAAAGCAGTTTTCATACTCACAGATCTCAGATACACAATGCACAGCATACCGTGTGGGAAAGCATCCGGATCTCTCAGAAGACAGAAGGAACAAGTGGAAAGCATGGGCAAGAGCCTGTATTGTGGTTATTGCAGGAAGAAATGGGTGAGGCGGTGTAAGCAGGGTAGACAGATTTGGGATCAGCTAATTTGAACTAACTTTGGTAAGCTCTGGGGTTTTGGAGCTGCTCCTGATTGCCTGGTATCTGGCCCTAGGATGATGAAGGGAGAGGATATTCTTTCCCAGTGTGATAAACCACATAAAGGAGATGATTGGAGTGTAAGCTCTGGATTGGTTAATTTTCATGTGAAAGGCATGCCCCCCAGACAAGTCTTTTGCTTTCTGTAAGATATGACTATTCCTGGAGGGGAGGGCTCTCCCCAGTCAGGAGGCTCAGATGCCAGAGCATCAAGCATACAGAAAATAAGAAAATATACTTAATAAAAAAAAATAGAAATAACTACAGAGTGTACACATCTTGGAGATGTGATGGAGCAAGCTTAGAAGACGGCATTGGAAAGACCTTGTCCACAGTATCTTAGTCTCCAGGCACATGGACTCTCCATCCCTTACATGCCATAGTATCTTAGTGGGATTGTGTCCTTTCAAATGAAGTAGGTTTTGGTTTGGATCTCAATTTTGTTGCTTATTTACTGTGAAACATAGAAGAGTCAAGTTAGCTACCTGAGTCTCATTTTTTCTCATCTATATGAAAAATATGGATAATTTTTGAGAAGAAAAATAAGGATTAATTATGAGATGATTAAATGTCATAATGTATATAAAGTACCTCTATAATGTATATAAAGTCACCCCCATGAGTTCTAAAAATAGTTTGTAAAGAGAGAGACTTCAGAAGCTAGTACATGGCAACACAAGAAAATATAGAAAACCAAATAGGCAAATTTAGCTACTCTCAGTAAGGTGAATGGAAGAGGAAGTATGTTATATGCTCTGTTCTAGCTGAAAGTGACTTTCCCACTTGAAGACATTAACACTTGAAAGTCCTCCATCTCTGGGGCTTAGCAGGAATCCTGGGAGCAGCCAGCCCCTGAAGCAAATTGGACACCTGTCTGGTAATTCCAAGCAAGCTCACCATCCTCAGCATAATCCCAAAGCCTCCTTTGGCAGAAACTCTATGGGAATTGCTCATGTCATTCTTCCAACAGCTCTCCAAAGTGGTCTTTATTATCCACTTTTGGCAGATATAGAAACTGGGATGTGAAGGGGAGTAGAATCCAGTCTTCTGTAGGAGTAGAGAAAGATCTAAAAAATTGATTTTAAAAATTGTACTAGTGGAGTTTCCGGCTCTGATTTCTAGAGATAAGAGTGTATTACATAAGGGGATAAGAGGGAAAGTAATAATAATGCCTATTTTCTTGAACCCATATCATCCCTTAGTATTGATGTTTATAAATGTGTTATAACCTAACATAAATATAGTAACAAAAACAGATGGAAAGTGCACAATTCTGTTATATTTTTCATGTATGTATTCACCCACATCATAATACCGGCCCGTTAAGACTGGAAAAGTTTTAAAAAAACAATACGAACAAAGTCTTAATGCGGCCTGTCAGAATGAGGGCAGCCCATGTCAAGTACAAGAAGCTCCATTTGAAATCAGGTCTCCCAGGGACCAAGGCCAGGACAGCTTTCATCCTTTTTGAGTCATCCCCATGAGTTCTAAGCTGCCAAGGTGCTGGCCCTTTCTTAGTAGAGAGAGCTCTCAAGTCACCCTTACACACTGAGCTGTCCATGGTGCTGGATCATTGGATGGGGCTGAGTAATGGGTCCTGTCTTCCAGGAGAAAATGAATTCTGCCCTTGTGTTACTGCATAGTTATACTCTATACTTACTGTCCATTATAAAGAAAAGGTCATTATGACACAGCAGTTGTCCAGAGCTCAGCTGGCAAGAGTTTTGACACAGTTCCCATCCAAACTCTTGGGAAATCTCACCCCTTCTTTTATCTGGGCTTCTTCAAAGCCTTCAGTGGCTTTTTGCCCTCCCAAGCACACACTGAAGAAATGGAACATGTTTGCATCTAAACAGACTTAAGCTAGCATTGTTTATCCATCTGTGGACTATAAATAATCTGCATTTAGGTCATCTGGGGAGTTAATTCCCAGAACCAGTGAGTCAGATTCTCTGAGGTTAGAGCCCACATATTAATATTCTTTACAAGAACTCTCTAGATGGTCACTTATGAGAGCTTTGAGAGCTATGCCAATATCTTTGTAACTGTTACTTTTCTTCCATCTAACATATATGATCACTCCTTCAGACCCTTTGGAATCATTATAAGCATCCTTGATAATGGTCTTTGTTTCCTCCACCTTTGACTTTATCAATGCCCTATTAATGGAGCTGCCTCATAGCATAACTCCAGTGACTCAATAGCATTGCATATAATGTGAGTGGTCTACTCTTAAGGTTTATAATATACTAACCCTGATCACACAGGTTTGGGCCTCATCAAAATTGCCATGCAGTTAGCCTTATTGATAAATAATTATTGGTTAATATTAAACCTATCTTAGCTGAGATCCTAGTTTATGCATCTACAGAGGTTCCCAATGAAAGTCAGTATATCTTCACCCAATGTGAAGTAGGTAAGATGGTTCCTCTCCAGTGTAGGCAGGTAACATTCCACCTAGAGTTCTCTGTTTTATTCCAAGTGAGAGGATTTGGCAGTTAAAATATTGAGAAAGCACTCTAGATACCCAATGACCTCTTAAGGAAAAGATGGAAGACATTCAATAACAAGAGTTGAAGGAACCTAGACAGGAAGGGAACTTACTGTTATTGAGTATGTCTGTTATCAACTGAGCAGCATACAAAACACTTTACATAGGATTCTTCCTTCAGTTCTCATAGCAAAACTGAAAGTTGGGATTTAGTATCCTCATTTGTGTACTTGAACAGTGGGGCTCAGGGATTTTTATGAGATTAACACACAGATGAAGTGGTATGAAAACCTAAGTCTACCTGTGCCCCCAGGCTAAGGTTCTTCTATGTTCTAAGCTTCCAGAGAGGAGACCAGGATAATTATTATTTATTTTGAAGAGAGCAGGCTGGTTCTGGAAGTTTTAAGGAAGCACAACTAGAGAGCTATATGAGTGATGAGTGTGGTCAGGGATGGGAGAAGATGAACCCTAGTTTGGAAACATCTTCCTCTGCTGTTGACTGTGTGACTTGTGCTAGTTACTTAAACATTTTAAACTTCAGTTACATTATCTATAAATTGGGGATAATAGCAGTACTTATAAAGTTATCGTGAAGAATAAGTGAAATAATACTGATAAAGCTTTTAGCTCAGTACCTAAGACCTAGTAATGGCCCAATATATTATATAAATGTTATAAGTTGTAATAATATTTTCTTAATATTGGAAGGGGTCATTGCAAGGTAATGAGTTCCCCATCATAGAAAATCTCCTGAGAATAGATGACCACATTTTCATGAAGCTATAGAAGAGAAGGGAGGAGATGTGTTTGGCTTAAATACACGATACATTTTTTGGAGCCATCTTATTAGACTGTAAATTTTAAAACCACTTAATTTTTAGAACTTTTAGAATATGTTTGTTTATACCTTAGTACTTTACCCAGAGTGTCACCAATGCTTTGCATAGGCTCAGAAATGGGTGAAAACCAGGGATGTCACTGTCTCTTGAATACATTACTTAGCTAAACTCACTCTCTCTCTCTCTCTCTCTCTCTCTCTCTCTCTCCCTCCCTCTCTCCCTCTCCCCCCCCCCCACAAACTGCCAAGCAATTTATTTAAAAAGGATAGTTCCATGGACATTCTGCTCTCTGAAATCATCCGAGGCTTTGTTTTAAAATGCTCGGTGTTGACTGCAGGTCTTTTAATACTGTGGAACATGCTCATGGGTGGAAGTTGTATACAATATGGCTTCTGCCTTTTTCTTCATTAACTCATTTGCACAACCTTGATGCTGTTTAGACAGATAGACTATCTTATCTAGTACCTGCCTCTCTATATGTCTTTGCTTATACATTCCTGTCCATCATATAGTTCCATATATGGCAATCTCACCTATCTCTATGGCATAACTTATTTTTCTCCCTCCTCTAGCAAACCTTCTTCAATGAGTCCCCAGAGACAAAAATCCTCTCCTTTCGTGTACACTACCTAGAACTATATATGCCTTTCTAAAGACTTCAGTCTAACTCCTGTGACTGTTACTGTTACATATGTGTCATGGAGACAACTGCCACAGTCCTACAAACTGGCCTCCTGCTTTAAATCTAGCCTCTCTACTATCTTTTCTCAATAGTGCAAACATAGCAATCTTTTACAATTAAAAATATCAATACATTGCATACATTTATTGTATACATGTCATACTTTCCATAAAACTGTTTGTCGTCTTCTTTTCTATTTGTTTTGAAGACTGAAGTTCTTATCATGGTCTTTGCATCCTTGCAGGGTTAGGCCCTTGCCTGCCTTTTCAGTCTTACCTCACACTACCTCTCCCTATATTGGCTCCTTAAATTTCTCTGTTGCCTCCTGCCTCAGGGCCTTTGCACATGTTGTTTTCTTTGCCTGAAAACTTCTTCCCTCATCTCCAGTTTCTCTCATTTACCCTATGGTAATGTATTTTCCTTTTTTATTTCCCAGCCTCTGTTAGCTCCCTTAATAATCATTCTCCTTGAACCCTGTCTTTTTTCCTTATTACACTTATTTCAATGTATAATTGTATATTTATCTAGTTAGTGTTCTGTCTCACTAAGTTTCAAGTTTCATAAGGATAGAGATTATACTTGTTTTGCACATTATATTCAGAACCTTGGACAGGGTTCAAAAAGTACTTGATGCCCCTAAAAAGCTTTCACTAAGTTTTTTGTTTTTATTTTATTTTATTTTATTTTTAAGTTATTTCAGGGGTTAGACTTGAATTTTTTCAAGGTCAAGGACCACAGCTTATTCGTGCTCTGACTTTTCGTGATGCCTAATAGAGGTTCTGACTCACTAGGCACGTAAGAAATTGTGTCTGTAAAAAATGAAGTAAGGGAGGACTGACAAGTGGACCCAGATGATTTATGAAGATACATCCTAAAGAATGACAGTGCAGGAGGTCTGAGGCTGCCTCTTCTTCTGTGATTGACTTCGCTCTCCAAGGATGTTGCTCCCATCCCCCAAAATAAACTCCAATCAAATTCACACACCCCTTCTCAACACCAAAATGAAACAAGCTTCATGCTGGAGCCTAGAAAGAGGGGAAATATAAATTGAGCTGAGATTCAGAACCCCCATAGGGGAGGTGGCAATGAAATACCAATAAACCATATTAATATGCTGAAATCAGGAAGAATAGCTTGAACTCCAACCTAGACTTAATAACTATACGTGAGAGAGTGCAGGGAGAAGGCAAGGCAAGATTTCAGTCAGAATTAAAATGAGATCTGTAATGAAATTGGTAATATAATTATAAACTGTGAAAACTTTTTTTCCTCTTCTTTTTCTTCCATTTAATGGCCAACTTGCTTAGCAATGGCTGGGAGCTGTGGATACCTCTTAGAGTAAAATTCTTTTTTTTTTTTTTTCCAAATCTCTTCATTAAGAAAGTCTAAATCCACAAAACCATGGAAGAAAAAATTGATGCTTCAAGCCATTTTCTGCCTTAAATAGTAACTGATCCCGAGGTTAAAGTGACAAGCGGCTTTGGGGAGAACAAACCCAGAAAAACCATTCTAAGCAGCTGAATATGCTCAAGCTTTTAAAGATACCACAGCAGCCAGTGGGACCGTGATTTTTCATGACACTCCGTGCTAAGTTATTAGCTTGGCTTGCAACCAGAATGAATTGTTACTAATTTTCCTTCATAACAAAAAAGATAACTGAGTTTGACGTCCGAAATTGGAGCCTAATTTCTGTGTTTTCATAGCAGATTGAGTCGAAAACTATGTTCCCAGGAACTGGGGCAGAGGGTTGTTGCAAGGAGTAGGCAAACTCAATTTTCTCTCATTAATAATTCCGTTCTGTTGTTGTGAACAGGAGCCCGCTTTGACTTTTAGAATGGAAAGAGGGAATGCTGGGTGAGAGCTTTGATGAGATTGAGTTCAAGACTATAGAGATAGTTGCTCCATTATTATTGGCTTGAGGTTTGCAAAATAGTGTAGAATTGAGGCTGTGGAGCAGTCCACAGGAGAAAGAAAGTAGTATGGTGAAGACATTAAGTGCACTGACCTGTGGCCCAGGAGATGTGGATTTCAGACCAGTTCATCTGCTTTCTGTCCAGTTTCTTTTTTCATCAAAAAACATGCTACTACCCCCTCCTTCAAAGAGTGTTTGTGGGGTGATTAATTTAAAAGCATCTTGCCATCTGAGAGGGTAGGTATGATTATGAGAATGTTGTGTCTTTGTCTCACTGTTTGTTTACAGCTTTAATATGTATAAAGACAACCTCAGGGTTGGAATAGGGTCTTAGCAGGTAAGGCTAGGTAAGGAAAAGGTACAATACTAGGGAGGTCAGCTTCCCTTGGCTAGAAGAAGGAAGCTAGATAGTTAAAATGCATTGATACCCCCACTCTTTTATATAGTATCTGCTTCTTCCCTTTCTTCCTTCCTCCTCTCCTCCATTTTTTCTTTTTTTCCCTCCTGTGGTCAACAGACATTTCATACCGTACTCTCTGTGTCATGCTTAGATACTAGGGTGCAGAGACAAATAAAACACCACCTCTGGCCTTCTCCAGCTTAGTGGTGGTAGAACATGCCAAGTCAATAAAAGAAGAAACTCACTGTGAATGATTCATAATGGGGCTGTCCTAGATGCTGTGGAGACACTGATGTGGAGCAGGCAAGTATCCCAAGCTGGAGATGCGAAGAAGGTGTCTTGAGTAGGTGCTACCTGAGCTATATTTTAGAGCCATTGGCACTTATCTGAAGAAGGGTAGTGGGTGATGGCAAGCTTCCCAGCAAGGGCATGGACATGTGCCAGTGCATCGATATAGACCCTGTTTTCCAAACCTCCCAGTGGTTGCAATAACACTGGTAATGATTAGGAATGTTTATGGAACAGTTGCTAAGTGCCAGGTCCTATACTAAGTACTTTACAAGGTATTACCTTATTTCATTCTATTACCTTATGAAGTGGATTCAGTTATTATCTTCATTTTAAATTTAAGGGACACGTAAAAATTTAAAGGTCGTGTATGCCTAACGAGGTTATATGACCACCTTAGTGTTACACAGGTGGGAAGAGGCTGAACAGAGTAATTTTAAATCAACATCCACAGAATGTGATAGAGAAGTTGATGACTACGATCATCCTCTGACTCCTCTATGAATTCACCCCAACTTTGCACAAATCTCTACTTCTTCATGCCTCAGTTTCTTCATTATAAAATACGAGAGAGAACAAGATGATACTTAAGATTTTTCCCTGCCCCAATATCTTAAAGGAGAGGAAGTTCAAAGTCCCCCTTTACTTATCTCATGATGGGCGATGACCTTCCAAGTCCTCATGCAGCCATCACATTGGTGTCCCCAGTACTCTCTCTTCAGACTGGTTTGGGCCAAACTGCTGTCAGACAGCCCTTGAACTAGGAGGTTGGGAGCAGAGACAGCTGAGCAAACTTTCCATAGCCCACAAGTTGCCATTTTGAAGAAAGCTTAGAAGGATCACAGCCAAGCTTGTGGAGGGACTTCAGGATCCTAAGGCTGCCTGGATGAAAAATAAAGTGGTGGGAAGGCTGGGCCATGGTGGGAAAGACACCTGCCCCTCCCCAGCTTCCCCTCTTAGCCCCAGCTGTAGAAGGACATTGAACATCTCTGATGCCGGCAGGAGTTTGGGAGGGGAAGTATGCATTGTATTCACGTGGGAAAGGATAAGATGGGAGGAATAATTAAAACCTGTGCATCTCTGCTCCCAATTTACCAGCCCTGGTACCCAGCAAAGCCTTGCTATTTGGCTTTTCTCCCCAGCATGTTCCTCTGGATTATGTAAGCCAAATATATCTGCAGCTGCTCAGCCTTGGGTTTTCCAGAAACTCTTGGCAACTTTCTGAACCTCAGCTAATGGCTGGGGCATCTCACCATCAGCTGGAGTGATCCCCGGGGCCCGGACCATCCCTGAGCCTTCTGTTTGTTCACTCCCTGTCTTTAACTCTGGTTCCCACTTAAACTTTATAGGTGAGTTCATACATTCAGACTTTCAGCTGACATTTGCTGAGTGCCTGCTCAGGGCCGGGACTTCGATTCTGGAACAAACTCAGGCACAGTCAGCATTAAAGGTGGGTGAGGTGGGGGAAAGAACATGAGATTTGGAACCTTAAATCCTCAGGTTTAAATCTACACTCCTCCTCTTACTAATTATGGATCTTGGACGAGTCACTGTACTTCTCAGAACCACCAATTTTACCATCTATAAAAGTGAAGCTATAAGCCCCTACTTCACAGGGTGGTGGTGAGGGTGAAATAGAGAGTGGCATAAAAATAGCCAAAAATAGATGGTTCACTAATCACACCCTCATAGGGATCATATGTGTCATTTAAAATGATAGGATAACTGTAAAGCAAAAGGCTACTATGGAAGGTAGATGAAAATCTGAACCATCAGGGTATATAGACAAGAGTCAGCCAGGTTGCGAGGGAAGCTTGGAGTCTTTTCCACTGGGCAGATCTGGGTAAAGCTCCAGGAAGCAAGAGGATTTTGCTAGAGTCTGTTCCCATTTGAGGAAACTGGATGGGCAGGGATTGGGAGTGAGAGTGTGCATTTCTGTTGGAAGAGGGAAGAGAGAAGGAGGACAAGAAGGGCAATCTTCCAGGTAAAGAGAACATCATGAGCAAAGGTGTGGCAGGAGCAGGTAGCATCCAGCAAGGCTGGGGATCTCTGGGGGCATGAATGGATCTAATGGGGGGTGGTTAGCCAGGAAGAGCAGTTGGGATTTTTGTCTTGGAGGTAGGTTGGGAGTCATGTAAGCACTGAAGGATTTTAATCAAAGGAGTGTAAAGGTCACGGTTGCTTTTACAAATTAACAAGGTAACTTGTTAATTCAGAGTTCAGACTGTGGAGTCAGACACGCCAGAGTTCAAATGCTAGCTCTGTGAAATAATAGACAATAGATGTTACCAATGTTACTTAACCCTTCTGGATTATTTCTTAATCTGTAGGGTTGGGAGAATTAAACAAGGTTGTATTTCTAAAGTACTTGGTAATGCTCATTTTTGTTGGAATCACCATCACCATCCTTTCAGTCTGAGTCTCCTGAACTACTTCTTTTTGCATTCAGTGCATTTGCAATTACTTCTTCAGTGTCTAATTTGGTTAAGAGTCTGGGCTGTAGAATCTCACTGCCTGAGTTTGATTCCTGACTCTGATATTTTGTAGCTATGTAGCCTTGAGCTAGTTATTTAACTTCTCTAAGCCTCTGTTTGTGCATGTATAAAATGGGGAAAGTCACAGTAAATCACCTTAAAGAGTGATATTGCTTGACACATATTTAATACTTGGAAAACAATAGCCCCTTCCAAAGCTACCATAAGACCTGTCATGGCTGAGATGTAGCTTTCTTGTGTTCTTTGCAATCTCCAGTACACAATCAGTGTTCAATAATGATTTCTTGAATGACTGATCACAATGTAAAAGGTGAATCTGAGGTTGTCAAAGCTAGAGACAAGGAACTCTGATAGGGGCTGCCTTATTGAGTTCATAACATCAGGTCTGAACAGGGGCATTAGATGTGAAAATAAAGACAAAAAAGTTCTTGTAGAGCTAGAACAAGGAAATACAGCAACTAACTGCAGGTAGAGACCAAGGAAGAGGAAGAGTCAAAGATGATGTGGCATCTGGCGCCTGGGATCCCTGAAGGTTTGATGACCCCAGACATCAATCAACATAAGAAGCCCAGCTGAGTTGAGGAAGCCTGAAAGAATAATCCCCTTTTTTGTAAAGCTATGAGGGGTGGTAGTTATGAGCTTCAATACAAATGCCAGAGTACCCAGGTCCAAATCCTAACTCAAGCTTCATCTCCTGAAAAATAGAGATGCTAATACACCAGAAATGAGACTGTTACTGTGAGGACTAAATGGTTGTTCATTGCAAGGGTCTGGCCCATGGTAACCGCACTCAAAAACTAGGGATTGTTAACAATTCTGCTGAAGCACCAGCATCCCAATGGGAGACCAAGGATCAGATGTGTACTTCTTGGCTACATTTTCAGATTTAAAAAAGGAAGAAAATGCCAGCAAGTTTAAAGAATACACAATATTAGAACCTTTACAAATGCTGCCTGGATGAAAATTATTAGTAAGAGATGTCACTGTGTCCTGCGAGCAAAATTAATTTGACAGATCTCTGAAAGCTGCTCCCCTGAAGGTTTGAATCATTGGAGTCATATCTCAGGTGACATCTCACCGCAGTATTTGAACCAAGATGGAGGATGAGAGAATGATCAGTCTGTGTCACCCACATGAGGGTTAACATGACCTGAAGGTTCCAGGACCAGCCATTCCCTGCAAAGACTCAAATGAAGCATTAATGTGCTGGGCAGAGGACTTTAAATGGAAGCAGAGGCCTGAAAAAAAGATACAGAGGCTCGGTGATGGGAGCTGGTATCACACTACACTTAAAATGTGAAATCAATTAAAAATGGCAGTTTCTGCTACCCCAAAAGGGAGAGCATGAGTACAGGGGCGAGGGCACATTGTGTGCATATTGCCTTGTAGCTAGCTTGGCAGTTTTCTACAGTGCGGAATGTTAGAGCCAGAAACTATTTTCAGCCTGTATTCTCCTCCTTAGGCGTCTCACCCTCAGGCCAAATGAAATAGCTATTTCCTGAAGGCCCAGACTCTGTTTTGTTCCTTTGCAACATATCTTTCCTTTTGTCTAAATCCCTTTACCCCTTGTATTAGTCTGTTCTCATGCTGCTAATAAAGATAAAACCAAGACTGGGTAATTCTAGAGGAAAGAGCTTTAATTGACTCCCAGTTCCACTTGGATGGGGAGGCCTCACACTCGTGGCAGAAGGCACGGAGGAGCAAGTCACATCTTATGTGGTGGCAGGAAAGAAAGAGAGAACTAAACAAAGGCGGTTTCCCGTTTATAAAATCATGAGATCTTGTGAGACTTACTTCCATGAGAACAGTATGGGGGAAACCGCCCCCATAATTCAATTATCTCCCACCAGCTCCCTCCCACAACATATGGGAATTATGGGCGCTATAATTCAAGATGAGATTTGGGTGAGGACACGGTCAAACCATATCACCCCTCTACTCCATTTAGCTTCCTGCTACTGAACTCAGCTCAGGTGTGACCATTTGTAGGAAGCATTCTCTGACTTTGCAGAGGAGGCAAGCATCCCTGCTCTGTGCTCCCAAAGCTTCCTATTTTATCTTCATCACAACACCGATTATGTTCTGTTATAATGGTCTATCTTGTTAATTCTCAATTGAACCATACACTACTTTCAGGCAGGGAGTCTTCCACTTTTATAACCACCCCCTTTTGTCACAATATTCAACATAGAGTGGGAGCTTAGTATATTTAGATCTGTTCCCTATTCAAGATACTTTTAAAAATAACTCAAAAAAACAATTCTGAGAAATGTAATACCATTACTTTAATTATGATTCCTGTTATTGAATTATTGGTTGCAATTTTATTTTGATGCCCGAAATTAGGTCACAAGATTTGACAATGAGGTAGACTCTTCAAAACGAGTATTGAGCCCAGTAAGCATAAGCTGCATTCTCACAAAGCTACAACAGGAATGTGATGGAAGATAGAGAAGGTAATTCTCACTGAGGTAGACATCAAAAGATTCTTAGAGAATGTAGAAGCTGAGTTGAGCATCAGCGGATAAGTTGGGCTCGGACAGATTCATTGTCCACTTTGAAGAACTGGTTTGAGGATGGAAGGAGACTGGTTTGTGCAAAAGGAAATTGGCCTCAGCTTTTCCCCTCTCCCCAATCAACCTGCAGCATGAGCCCTCAGCAGCACCCAGTCCCATCCCCTCCCCAACCTTGCACCCTCAGTAAGATCCACCTAGGCAACAGGTGCATACTTACGGCATATTGCATGTTCCAAACACAGTGTGAGGACAGCAAGTTGGCACCTATAGAGTCCTCAAGTCCTATTTCAGTCCCCCATCCTTCTCTCCTTCCAGAAACAGCCTCACCACTAGAATGCAAATCAACATAATATAGATCCTTATGAAAATAACAGCTCGAATTCATCATGTGCCAGGCAGCATGCTAGGTATTTTACCTATAATACCTTTTCTAATCTTTACAGAATTTATTCACTCATTGAACAAATGTTTATTTCCTGTTTCTTGGGTCATAGAGCAGTCGAGAGGCTGTGCTGGAAAAGATAGGCACAGCCCCTGCCTGCAGGATGCTTTCATTCTCAACAGGAGACAGACACCAAAGCAAATTAGCAAAACAACAAAGTAAGCATTGGCAACGTGTGAGAGTGGCTGTGAGGATAATTAAAATGGCGTGAAATAATTAAAATAGAGGAGAGTTGGGATGGAAGGCTGAGATATGGTGGTCAGGGAAGATCTCTCTGAGAAAGTAGCATTTAAAGGAACATGTGAAGTTGTGTGGGAGAGGAAAGCGTATTTCAGTCGAAGCCACTTGGGTGACTTGAACAAGGTGCAACAAGGTGAACGTGGTTGGGGCAGACTGGACGATGAGTGGTGGAAGTGAGCAGAGGCAAGCTCTTCTGTGAAATGGGCATTCTCTTTCCTTTCCATGGGCAGTAACACCGGGGAAAGTAGAGCAAGGCAATTCTTTGGTTCAGGGACATGTACTGTCTGCTCCAATTGTGTGTATTTAGGCTAAGCTGGTTCATTCCACCCTGGGCCAGTTAATGCTCATGAAGACTTTCAATGTCACAGGTCAGGTCATTCCTCCCCCTTCCTTTACCCCACCCCCTTCTTTATTGTCTTGTTTTTCCTTGTTTGTTTTTTGCTTTTTTGTTTTTCAGTATCTTCCTGTTTCTTGTCATAGTTTTTGGTGTTTATCCTGTACCTCTCTCCATGCTACCCTGAGAACCCAGAACAGATGGACTTCTTGGACCTGCCTCTGAGCGTTTGTCTCAGACACAGCCCCTCTGCCCACTGCCCACTGCCCGCTGCCCTTCCTGATTCCATCCTCCACAGCACTCTTGCAGCCAGCACATTTAACCATCCTGCTGCTGAGTCCCCAACTCCCAGCTGACAATCGTCTTCATTATTTGAAGAGAATCAATTTTACTAAGCACCTTGAGTATTTGAAGTTTCAGAGGATGATAAATTGGCAAGGTGAAATATTAGGGCAGTGGATGAAAACCATTTTTTAAAGGAATTTGCCCCCGCCTCCCATGTTAAGTATAGTTTTCAAAATCAGTGTGTTGCCATTGAAGAAGCTATTAGGAGAATCTCAGGGAACTTTTCTTTAATAGAAATGAGAAAGTCAAAGAGAAACAAACCAGCAATTTTTTTTTTTTTTTTGCCTTGGGATACTGTGCACAATTATTTCTCAGAAGCGATCTTTAATTGTTTCATCTAAAGGGTATGCATCTTCTTTGCTCTGACTGTCTCCACATAGAGGCTTGTGAATTGGATCCAGCTATTAGTAGCACTTACTAATTTCCTCTGAGTCTTGCTGGCTGAAGCGCCAGGCTTGGAACAACTTTTAATTTTGTTTTTAATTAAATTTCAGTTGTTTCAAATCACTCACTTTTAATGTCATTTCTTTGCAGTCCTCAGAGACAGCAGAAGCTGTGTGTTCTTGTTTATGCACATACACAATATGATGTGTATATAACCGTAGTGTGGCTAAAGACTGACTCCTGGCTGAGGACCAGAGCAGGAACAGACAATCAGGAAAGCAGAAATGAGTCACAGAATGGGCTTTTGGTTATACTGCTATATCCAAAGCTAATATGTTGTTCAAGCAGGAGTCTTGGTTATTGTGTTTGTTTTTGCAAAACTGTATTTGAACAAGGCAACATTTTCTTTTCTTTCACAGTAGAACTATCAAATATATGTAGGTAGAAATAGTATAAGAATACCTAACATTTATCCAGCACTTAAGTGTTGGGTGCCGTTTTAAGCATTTCGCATACATTATGTCGTTTACATTAAAAGTGAGTAATTTGAAACAAGGGAAATTTAATTTACGTCTATTACCTCCTACATTCCTATGAGATTGTTATCCACATTTTCATAGCTGAGGAACCAAGCCCCATTTAACTGAATCATTATTATTTGGTTAGTTAGTGTTAGGTAGAAATAGCCCATCCCCCATATCCAGGATCCCACATCCAGCAGGCCGCCTCTGGGGCCCACATCCAGCAGGCCGCCTCTGGAGGTTGGTCTGCCCAGCAACAGGACTAGCCAATCGCCTTCCTGCGTCAGCCCGCCAAAACCTGTACACGCCCCGGCATCAGCCCGCCAAAACCTAGCCAATCCCCTTTTGCCACAAGGCTCTTCCCTCTCCTTTGTTTAACCTCCACCAATCACTCCGCAACACCTCGCCTAAACAGGCCGCCGCCCCTATAAAAACCCTCTCCGGCAGCTGCTGGGTGCAGCTCAGCTCCCCTCCCGCCTGGGTTGCCCGCAGATCCCAATAAACCTGGACTCGGCTTAACAACTCCTCGCTCTCATTTGCTTTGGGAAGGGTCTCTGCGGGTCGCACAGTTAGTGGCATGGCCAGAACATGAATACCAGCTGCCTGGCTCTGTATTTCTGCTCTTAAACACTACCCTGGACTCTCTGTCTATAAAAAAACAGAAAGGCTTCATCATCTAAATAAATTTAGCAACAACAACAAAAAATAGCAATTGACTAGTTTTTTAGAATAGTGAAATGATAGTAAGTTTGTTTGGCCTTTTATAGGGTCTCTGCGTATGCCCATTCCTGTTGTGTAAACTGCAAGACTGCCCCATGGGGTTTGGTCCAGATTCACAAGCCATGGTTTGGCTATTTAGCTGTGCCCTTCCAGATATTAACACCTCAGAAATGACAATTATGTTTGAAAGCAAAAGCATAACTATACTCCAGTTGTCCTGTGTTTCTCATAGTTTAGCTCATTGTTTGCTAGACTGTAGGTTCCAACTGAAAATAGAACCCAATCTATTTTCTATGTCAGAAACTTCACATTTTAAAAAAAAGCCCAGCCTAGTGGCTCATGTCTGTGATCCCAACACTTTGAGAAGCCAAGACAGGAGGATTGCTTGAGTTCAGGTGTTCAAGACCAACCTGGGCAACATAGCAATATCCCACCTCTACAAAAAAATGTAAAAGTTAGCCAGGCATTGTTGCATGTACTTGTAGTCCTAGCTACTAAGGAGGCTGAGGTGGGAGAGTTGCTTGAGTCCAGGAGGTCAAGGCTGCAGTGAGATGTGATTGCACCACTGCACCCCAGCCTGAGCAACAGACGGTGACCGTGTCTCAAAAACAATAAAATAAAATAAAATAAAAAGGAACTTCGCATCTCTTGTTACCTTTGCACAGAACATTATTTCAGTAATATGATTATCTCCCTTCTCCACTATAAAATACACACACACACACACACACACACACACACACACACACCCTATCAGGTACTCACAGCAGTTTAATCCTTTCTACAAAGCACTCATTCATATGTGCAATAATCTAAGTGTTAGTGCATTTACTTGCTTAATGCTCATCTTCTCCCCAACAATGCACACTCTGTATGGCCAAGTGCTATGTCTTTTATATTTCCTGCTGGATTCCCAGCTTTTACAACCAGGCTTGGCACGTAAGTGGTGCTCAGTAAACATTTGTTGACAGGATGAATAAATACATTCAGAAGTTAAACACAATTATCAGCCTGCTAAGAAATAAAGTTTCAGGAGGCAAAGTACAGGGCCCTGAGTATGGTCTTCTGGATTCTAGTTCCAGGTTTGTAGATAAATAATTGTGTGTAACTTGGGCAAGACACTTTTACTGACCTCAACCTCTCCATCTGTGACGTGGTAATGAAGTAGCTCCCTAGAACATATATGCATGTACACTGAGTATAATATAATTGAATACCAACCACTCTAATAAATACTTTTTATTCTTTAACTTACTTATTTCTGACAGTAACCCTACAGGTAGTTATTGTTACTGTTTTAATTTTATTTTTCAAATGAGTTTACTGAGTCCAAAAAAGGGTAAGACCTTTGTCCAAGGGCATAGAGCTGTGGAACAGACCTGACTCCAGAACCTCCTACAGCTCTTGCTTTGAGGATCAAGTGAGCTATTGGTTGTAAAGTTGTTACACAGTGTCTTAAATGCTAAACAAAAATGAAATTGCATATTATCAAGGCCCTTTAGTGAGTCTCAGGTAAGATCTGAGGCACCACTGGAGAGTATGGGGAGGGAACCCTGCGGTTTGCCTCTTTTGTTTCCATTTGATAGCATCTATGACAATATTCTGCAAATCATTGCCTGAAAGCACCATTCATTCATTCAAAATGCTTTACTGATTACTCATTAAGGGCCAAAGGCTATGCTTAGAGATGCCGATTTAAAGATGAATTAGATATGGATTCTTCTTTAGAAAACTCACTCTCTCCCTAGGTAGATAAGACATCTGCATATCCTAAACCCTGCCACATGCTGAGTACTCAGAAAGTGTGGGCTAAATTCAAATGCATCAGTGGTGACACTGATTTAAGAAGAGAGATGCATGTACCAGGCTTCAGGACAAGGGAAGGACAGGCTACTTCGAGGTGGGACCAGGGAAGGAAGATGAATGAGTATTATCTTAGAAGATAGGGGTGGTAAGGAGGAAATTTCAAGATATGGGGACAAAGGTAAGGGTGGGAAGAAGAAACAGCATTATTTAGCCAATTTCTGCCTCTCTTGGCTCACTGTCTCACCCTATTCCAACAGAGGGAGAACATAGTCTTGGCAGTTAGCTAGAGACAAAAAAAAAAAAAAAAAAAAAATGTTTTTTTGGTCACCTTCTATGCGTTTTACTCACTACTACAATTTTATATATATTTTACCCTGTCTTTCTTCCCAAGCCTTCTGAAGTTGCTGTTATTGCTGTTTTCAGTATCATAGAAGTACTAGTAATAGTATCATCATCAGTATTCTCATTACAAGGTAATATATGTGTAAATGAAACAAATATCGAATATACTGTTTTTCCTATTCTTAGGATATTTCCAATCCTAGTCTTCCTGGTTGATTACTCTTTTGATGCATATCCTAGAATTTCTGCTACAGACACACACACATACACACACACACACACACACACACACACACACACACATACACCCTGAACCGCTATTTTTATGTTTGTTTATTTTAAATATGAGATAATTAATACCTTATACTTTAACTGCTGATTTTTGGATGCTTTGCCCCATGCAGTCCTTTGTATCATCGTAAAACAATTATGCTTCCTACATGAACCATATACATCTCAATGTGCCATTACACACAGGAGTATATGTTAGGTATTGTCCCATTTTTACAGAAGAGAATCCCAAGGCTCACAGAGGCCAGTCGTGGGCATAAAGGTCATCAGGTGGTAAATGGCAAGGCTGGGGCTCCAACCAGTCCTCTCCGGCTCCAGAGACTGGCTCCTTCAGACTACTTTTCGCCATCTTCCTCTGGGAACAGAAGACAGGAATTGATCTTTCATGGGACATATACCAGAAATGTGGACCTCAGCCACCTTGTGTCCTACTTGAACCCCAGGGCTTTCATTTGGCTCTTGAATACAAACCTTATTTTTTTTCCTCCCCTTCCATTTCCCAGAATTCATAGTAGGGCTTGGTTGGTGAAAGGCTGGTTTCTGAGAAGGCTACAGTGTGGCTAAGATGCAGATCCCTGTTATTATGTTGCCCTAGGTATCGATATTGTATATTTAAGCAGCTGTTCTCATCTGTGCCAGGCAGTAAAATTTGTTCCATCAACATGACTGTTGAAACCGCTGATTTTTGGATGCTTTGCCCCATGTAGTCCTTTGTAGCATCATAAAACAATTAGATTTAGGCTTAGCATTAATTTGAGTTATTGTCCAGTTTCCAGAAAATATCTCCTGAAAATGTCATGACGATGTATTACATGTCTTTGGAGATATTAAGTATTGAATTACAATATTATGTCACCTTCTCGCTGACTTCTTTTTTTTCCCTCTCTCTCTTTCTACATGGCATAATTTATGTTTCAGCTACCACCATGAGAAGTTCAGTATTTAGAGAAATAATCAGAGATGTATGTTGACAGAAGCAACAAAGAAAAAAAAATTGAACAAACAAAAATCTTAGTGATGTGGATAGGTTTTTCTTGAAGCAAGCAGAGTATGAGGCAGCCATGTGTTCACAGAGCTCTGGAGTCAGAGTCAGGTAGCCTGCATTCTAATTTTGAATCATCAGTTTCCCAGCTGTGCAATTTAGGACATGTACATTTAACCTCTTTTAGCTCCAATTTCCTTGTCTGTAAAATGGGAATAGAAGTAACACCTAGGGCCGGGCGTGGTGGCTCAAGCCTGTAATCCCAGCACTTTGGGAGGCCAAGGCGGGTGGATCACGAGGTCAAGAGATCGAGACCATCCTGGTCAATGTGGTGAAACCCCGTCTCTACTAAAAATACAAAAAATTAGCTGGGCATGGTGGCGCGTGCCTGTAATCCCAGCTACTCAGGAGGCTGAGGCAGGAGAACTGCCTGAACCCAGGAGGCGGAGGTTGCGGTGAGCCGAGATCGTGCCATTGCACTCCAGCCTGGGTAACAAGAGCGAAACTCCGTCTCAAAAAAAAAAGAAGTAACACCTACCCTCTAGTGGTATTTCTAAGCAATGGCTGTAGTTAAAAAAATCCCATTTTCTATGTGCATTCAATGAGTGAGGCACATACACAGAGTTACATTTACCTTGCAGATGTTGCAAGGTAAGTGCTATTCACCCCCTTTTAGTTGAGGAAGCAGAGAAAAGAAATATCGAGTATTTCCCAGGGTCACTCAAATGATGAATCGTCAGGGCACCTTTTGAATCCAGGTGTGCCCCCCTCAAGGTCTATGCTATTTCCAGTGAAGCCATTTCCAGACAGAAGAGAAGAGAGTAGAAAGCAAGGGATCTAGAGAAAAAGGAACACTTGCAAACACACACACACTGACACAAGAGACACAAAGCAGGCCAGTGCCTATGCCTAATTTGGTCAGCTGGCATCCACCCCACGGTGTAGTAATGAAACAGATTTGGGGAGGAATTGCTAATATGGTAATTCTTAGTGCTCAGGGTTGTGATCTGTCTTTGACAAACAGCTCCTGATGTTTCTGCAGATTCCTTGGGAAAGGCAGAAGAAAGGGCATCTCATAAAAAAAGGGTGGACCATAAGAAGTGGGAACAGGGCTGCAGGGAGCATAGTGAAGCTGGTGGGTCCTGCAGGCCATAAGGTGCACTCATTCATTTGTTAATTTGTTCAGCCATATATGTCTTAGCCAGAAATTTCCATTCTAAATGTATTGCACCTAATATATATGCCAGGCATACTTCTAGGACCCCTACAACAGTTCCTCACTCTTGCAACATGTATTCAAGTAGGATATCTCATTCCTACCCTATGCAGATCATCCCAGGATATTATGACAATCAGAAGAAAAGCTACTAGGATAAGTCAGCCTAGAAGGAATGAGTCTAACCTGTGTAGATGAGAGCAAGGCAATTTTTTTAAATGAAACTATTATCTGGCTGTGTCCCAAGGAGGATCACCATGTTACACAACGTCAGGAGGCACCATCTATACAAAAGACATATTATTGGTAGAATAATCTGTGCTTATGTGTATGTACAAATGTGTATGCACATAATACAGGGACACAATTATTAATTGTATGTACACATGCAAAATACATAGCAATATTGTATATATAGACAAATAGACAGTTATAAATAGAATGCATGATCTGTCATGGACATTTTGTCCTTAGAATAATAAAACATGAAAGCCTTAGCCAGTCACTGTCCTATCCATAGGCAATCCAAACAAATCCTATTTAATTGCCATAGAAGCTCTATGAAGTAAGTTTTCACATCATACAGAAAAAGAAATGGAGGAGGCTTACCAAGACTAAGTGATTTGTTCTAGAATCATACAGCAATTCAGTGGCTGGGCTAGTATTTAATCTGTTTCCATTAGATGCCTGTCAAAGTTCCCATCTAAGTTCATCTTACTTGAGCAACTGACACAGAGAGAGATTTTTTAGTATTAGGAATTCAGAGCTAAATGACCTTTGGGTTCGGGGAGCAGCCATCAACCATGTTCATTCAAAAAGCACAGATCTTGGTTTAAAAAGAAACCAAACACTGAAATTGCATCTGATGCCTAAATTCCCAATGAAGTAATGAGAAGAGTTCAAAAAAAAAAAAAAAAAACTAACTAATTAAATTAGAAGTAAGTAGCTTCTTTCAACCTTTAGCCTAAATTCTTTGAAAATTTAAATAAGTTGAAGAAAAATGAGAAGACGTCATGATTTTATTATTTTCCTGTTGCCTGGTTTGGTACCAAACTGTTGTATTCTTAGGGGAAAAGATACTTTTTTTGAAATGTCAAAACTTCAAACCTTTTTTTTGTCCAGACTCAAACACCCCTAACTCAACTTTGAAGCAAGAGCTTGATACTTAAAGGCATGTAGAATTCTGGGGCAATGTGTTTTCAGCCAAACTTTGATCACAAGTTCTGAGGTAGGGAAGAAAGAAATGATAGACACATATTTGCCTGTAGCAAATTTGGGCACAGCACTTCAGGAAGATGTCTATTTGGAAACAGAAAGGGGCATTTAGATATAGCTTTATTTGGAAACAACTATGTGTGTGTGTGTGTGTGTGTGTGTGTGTGTGTGTGTGTGTGTGTGTGTATATAAAACCTAGAATACCCCAAATCCCAGTGGACTGTTGATGGGTTTTTTTTTTTTTTCTGGGATATGCAATGATAAGATCTCAATGTTTCTTCTATGAAGTGATCCTCTCACAGTTATTAGCGTTTCCTACTCCCAAGAGGGAGCTCTAGACTAGTGACAATTCCCTTCCACGGAGACAGTTCTTGATTGTTGGTGGAGGATGCTGGCACAGACCCTGAGCTAGAAGTCATGGCACTCCCTCATGGCCAGAAGAGCTTGAGAGTCACAAAGTCCATGTTCTAGCTACGGCTATTTCACTAATCCTAGGAGGGATCTTGGGTATATCCCCCACTTTCCTTGACCCTCACTTTCCTTATTTCTGCAAAAGGAATTTTTTCTGATTATAACTTACATTTTCATTAAGGACATAACATCCCCAAAGGGGTAAAAATTGATCTTGGGGAGTGGGGTGAAAATATTTTACCCTATGTACAGTAAAAGTATAGTATATAAACAGTACATACTGTGTATAAGCAGATATATATCTCTGGTATTAAAATTTCATGGGTGGGAGGTGATTAGGGAAAAATTTGTAAAAACACTCAATAAACATATTAAAGGCTGAGAAACTCTGGACTAGAGAGACTCAACGTTTCTGATAGTCTGTAAAATTAGATACATAACTAGAATAGCACCATAAAATTCTAATCTGTTGTATGATTCCAGGAAATCCCAATCTTAACCAAGTTGCAGTCTTCTTCAGAGCATGAAAGGAAATATTTTTATGTAAAATTAACAAAAAGAAAGAGGTTGACTGTCTTTTAAATAGCCACTGGAACATCTCAGCATTTTCTTAGCTTCTTTCTTTGCTTTATCATTTCCATCTGATTCACACACTTGATGGGTATTATAATCTTTCTGTCCGTCCAGTGATGTTGGAAGTGTTTAGAACCAGATTAGACACCAGACTTGGTATCTGGGGAGTGGATGAAAATAGCTTAAGTCAGACTTGGGTTTTTATCCTGAGCTCCATGAACCTGATGGAACTGTGTTTCACTTAATCATGACATTTGTTATCCTATGAATTTGGTTTTATACATTTGAAAGCTTTATTCTGAGAAGTGTTTCATAGGTATCCCAACCAGAAAATAAAGGTTACTGAGTGGAGCAAATGGCAAACTTGAGATATTTGCTGTCAAATAAGTCAGAGGTGGCCAGGAGCAGTAGCTCATACCTGTAATCCCAAGATTTTCAGAGACCAAGGCAAGTGGCTCGCTTGAGCCCAGGAGTTTGAGACCAGCTTGGGCAACATGTCAAAACCCTGTCTCTGCGAAAACCACAAAATAATTAATCAGGTGTGATGGTCCTGCAGCATCTCTGTAGTCCCAGCAACCCGGAAGGCTGAGGTGGGAGGATCACCTGAGCCAGGGAGGTCAATGCTGCAGTGAGTCATGATCACACCACTACACTCTAGCCTGGGTGAAAGAGTTAGAGCTGCGTCAAAACAAACCCCAAAAACCAACCAAGCTAGAATGGCGAGCATTAAAAAATTTGGAGATAACAAATGCTAGACAGGACGTGGAAAAATAGGAACGCTTTTACACTGTTGGTGGAAGTATATATTAGTGTAACCATTGTGGAAGACAGTGTGGTGATCCCTCAAGGATCTTTAAACAGAAATTCCATTTGACCCAGAAATCCCATTACTGGTTATATACTCAAAGGATTATAAATCGTTTTGTTATAAAGACACATACACATGTATGTTCATTGTGGCACTGTTTACAATAGCAAAGACTTGGAGCCAACTCAAATGCCCATAAAGCATAGACTGGATAAAGGAAATGTGGTGCATATACACTGTGGAATACTATGCAGCCATAAAAAGGATGAGTTCATGTCCTTGGCAGGGATGGGGATGAATCTGGAAACCATCATTCTCAGCAAACTGACACAAGAACAGAAAACCAAACACCACAGGTTCTGTTCTCACTCATAAGTGGGTGTTGAACAATAAGAACACATGGACACAGGGAGGGGAACATCACACACTGGGGTCTATTGAGGGGGCTAGGGGAGCGATATCAGGGGGTGGGGAGGTTGGGGAGGGATACCATTAGGAGAAATACCTAATGTAGGTGACGGGAGGATGGATACAGCAAACCACCATGGCATGTGTATACCTATGTAACAATCCTGCAAGATCTGCACATGTACTTAAGAACTTAAAGTATAATAATAATAAAAATAAAACTAACCAAGCAAACAAAAAGAAATAAGACAGAGGTTATTTGCTAGGGCTTGCATTAAAAAGTTTCACAGCCTGAGTTGCTTTACCAACAGAAATTTATTTTCTCATATTTCTGGATATTAGAAGTTTGAGATCTCTCCCCTTGGCTTGTAGATGTCTGTCCTCTCACTGTGTCCTCAGATGGTTATTCCTCTATGTGTATCTGTGCCCCAAAATTCTCTTCTTATAAGGTCATCAGTCATATTAAAATAGGACCCACCCCAATGACTTCATTTAACCTGAATTACCTCTTTGAAGACCCTGTCTTCAAGGATGGTCACTTTCTGAGACACTAGAGGTTAGGACTGCAGCATATGAATTTGGGGCAGAACACAGTCCAACCCATAATGGGTAGGAACCATACAGAGGAATAGGCTGGGGTTGATCCAAGGCAAAAGGAAAAAAGATGGCAGAGGAAAGAGAGGTGAGAGGGGAAGATCAGGAGGTGAAGACAGACATAACTGGCTGAGGACTCTCAAAGATCCTTGTATGAGAACCACCTCCACAATAATGATCCCCCACAATAATAAAAACCCCTTGGAGGTTCATGGAGTGGCTGCTCTCAGAGACTGTTTACTCCCAGCTATCCAGGTTGCCTCTGGCCATACTCAGAAATCCTCAAGCTTGTGTTTAACCCCATTTTTACAGTTCGACCACCCACTCCTTAAATAATTTTGTTAATGGTAGGTGGTGGAATGTATTTATTCAAGCCTGACTTGGGGCTCTGTGGACCCAGGAGAAGTGTAAAAATGATACATTCTTTTTGGGTCTGTCATGCTGATAGTAGATACGGTACAGTCTTCATTCCTGCTTTATCACACAGTTTGCTTTTCATCGTGTTCCCAGGAAGACGTTTCTCTCAGGTCCAAGACACCTAGGATCTGTGGTATACATGATGCAACAGAAGGAAGAAAATCTTTAACTATTTTTACCCAAAGAAAAAGGGAAAATAAAAATGAAAACTTTTGGCTAAACAGTCCCTATGCTTCATTTGCAAAGATCATCTTTTAGCCACACAGTCTTTCATTACTCTGCTCACCATTTGCCACTGTGACCAGAGCCTTCTTTTGAAATCTCCGATCCATGGTTCTCAAAGGTCTGTCTCATGATGTGAGGTGTAATGAAAGGGATTTGCAGCTGCTGTCTGGCTCTTCAGGCAATTTTGTCTGGTGATACCTCCTTCCGTGGTATTTTCAGTTCTCATCTTGTAGCCTTCTGTTTCTTTGGGGGCTGATGTGCCTCTGGCTTTTCAAAGTGTGCTACAGAGTGGCCTGAGCTCCCCAGCTCACCCCTGATCTATGCTGCACAATTACAGAAGTGGGCTTATAATCAATGTAATTGAAGATCAGAGTTAATGAGGACCTCCGTGCCCGTGCAGTCCCCTGAGCAACGCTGGTCTTCAGATGCTAGATAACGAAATGATTGCGCTGAACTGAAAATCCATTTGGCTAATTAGATGATGTATATTCCCACAAGTCAGTGGGAGAAAAAAAATTACATATATATATATATATATATATATATACATATATATATATATTTAAAAATAAGGAAACATGACATTTTGAAGTTGAGATTTTGGCAGAGATTTATTTCAGAGTCATTGCTCTCTGGGGAGATCTATATGAGTGTAGAGAGGAACTCAGAACAGTCAGTAAGGCGGGGAGAACACTTCTAATCTAAAGCCAAAAAATAAAACAAGGATCCAAAGAAAAGCTAGAAAAGCATGAGACACATGGAATCGTGCATTTTATTCCTTTTCTGTGTAGTTTGTATTCCCAGATAAATGGAATTTATTCAAAGAGCTCTGCTTGACATTCCTTAAACTTAGTGCTTGCTTTCTCTCTCACATGCCCACAGTGGACCTTGACTACACGCTAAGCATGGCTGTGATTGTAGAGTTAAATGCACAAGAGACGCACAGTCTAGGTGGGCAAATAAGCAAGGGAAGCAAGGGGCTAGGGGAGGGAACCAGACAGTGATGCTTTGCCTTAGATTTTTCATATCTAATCTTCCTTCCTGGGCTGTAAGTTATCAGTAGGCAGACACCATATTTTATTCAACCAAAGCCTGCTGTGGGGTTTGGCACATAGCCATATCTGAGTGAATGAATGGCACTCTACCAAAGTACATATAGGTGCTACTTGAGTGGTATGCCTTGCAAGTAATAAAGAGATTAAGAGTAGTACAGGACAGTTCTGGAGTCTAGCTTTAAGGGGTAAATGCGGCATAGGTGGCCAGTTACTCTGGAGGAAACAGTTCATTATGTCGTGGTCTCCTTTGCATCCTTCAAGGTGTAGCTTAAAGGCCAACTCTTCAATGTTTCTCTTTGAGCTTCCTTTTTCCTCTCCCTTATATCCAGACGATGCCTATATTTTTCAGGCAATTCTTATCCCACCCTATGTTGTATTAAAGATATCTGGGCAGATATTTGGTCTGCCTTGTTTTATCCATAATTTTCTCCATGGATGCAGCCCATTTCTCGGTCTCTATGTCTGTTTCTTACACAGGAAGGAGTTGAATCGACATTGGGCAGATGACGACATTACATTAGGCACAAAGTTACTTCTTTTCAGGCTCTGATATGGCACCTCCCTTCCACACATCCTTGACCCTTCTCACTGACTTTCTTTACCTGTCTCTCTACTTTTGCAATACACGTCATGAGCGCATTAGGTGAACAAGAGCTCAGGAGCCACAATAGTGATGTTTGAAGTTTAGTTTGGAGCTGGGGAGATTCTGAAGGGCTAGTCTTATATTCTGGCTCTCACAGGATGGAAAAAAAAATTAAACTGTGGGATCAATGTGGAGGCATTTCTGCTCCGCAATTCCATGATAAAGTGAATTGAATTTCCCTCTAGTCAAGCATGGAACTCTGATTTCATTAATGCACTTGACATTCACTAAACTCCTGGTATGTGCCAGGCATTTTACTGAGAGTTGGATTGATAAGGACTAATGAGTCATGACCTCTTCTCTGTAGGAAATCACAGTCTTTCAGAGAAAGCAAAAGCCCTCCAACTCTGCATGATATGCACTAAGACAGAGAGAAAAGACCATAGAAAGCAACCTGACCAAAACCCCTGAGCTTCAAGATAGCTTGAAAAAATGCCAATGTTCCAGCTTCGAAGGCTGAAAAAACCCCTTGGTTTAAATTCTACTTTGGCCACTTACTGCTTGTGTAAATTTGACCAGGCCAGTTTCTCTCTGAACCTTGTGTTAAATTGGAGGAAATACCTATCCTGCAAGGCTGTTGTAAGGAATTAAGTGAGCAGAATACATATCACATTCATGCCACGAATGAACAGAGGGTGTTCAAAGGATGGTAACTCCCTTCTGCCATTAAACCATCTGTATAACTCTGCATAATATCTTTTTAAAGACATTAAGGATAAACTGCTGTCTTAGTTTGTTCAGCCTACTATAGCATTTGGTTTATGAACAACAGAAATTTATTTCTCAAAGTTCTGGAGGCTGCAGATTCCAAGATCAAGGTGCTAAAATAGGTGTTTGGTAAGGGTCCATTTTCTTATTCATAGATGGCCACTTCTCACTGCTCCTCACGTGGTGGAAAGAGTGAGGGAACTCTCTAAGTCTCTTTGATAAGAGCACTTATCTTTGATCAAAGATAATGGGCACTAATCCCTTTAAGGGGCTCCACCCATGTAATCACCTCCCAAAGGCTCCACCTCCAGATATCACCACATTGGGAATTAGATTTCAACACAGGAATTTGGGAGTACACAAACTTTCCATTTATCATACCTGCTTTCACGCCAGTCTCTTCCAAAGAGACTCATATTTCTCATAGTTGAGAGAAATCTGTTATACTGGTATTGCATTTAGAGCTTCTAAGTTCATAAAAATTCAAAATAATGATTAAAATAGCTCCTATTCCTTGAGGTTTCACAGTGCTTGTAGTGAACATTGTGATGATGCACTCAGGTTTGCAGGCAGCACCTAGGCACTTACTCCCCAGCTCCCAGAAATGTGGATGGTTGGCCACTCTCAACTGAGTCCCTTTTTGAGAAATGCCTTCCATTGAAAGGGACCACTTCAGGCAAGATTATGCCCCCTCTCCAGGGATAGCTCACAGCCTATGACTGGCCAATGTGGGGACATAAACTCCTGACATCTTGGTCTTGATTTGGAACATCACTGAAGGACCATCCCAGCATCAGAGCTCCCACGGGATTAGCTGAGGGCTTTGCTGTATGTCAGTTTGACCTTTTCCTTTGCCCAATCCCACTTCGCTCATCCTCTTATAAGAATATGTACCGCCAAACATCTTGAATGCCTGTGTCTGCCTCTGAGTGTTTTCTGGTGATTCTGACCTAAGACAAATGTATTGTCTTATGTAATCTTTATATCAGCCTAGGAAGGGGAATTGGTATCACATTTTTCATATAGGATAACTGAGGGTTTGTTTTCTTGCCCAAGTTTGCAGAGCTGGTAAGTAAAAAAGTGATGATATAAAGTCTTATCTTGCCGATTCTATTCTCTTTATCACTGCACTGGGTAGCTTTCCTGAAGTAGAGGGATTAACCAAACTCAGCCCTGGGACACAATTCAATATCCATCTTTCAGTCTTTAGTGAGAATAAATACAAGAATTATCCATTTAAACAGCATGACTGTGCTTTTTTAAAGAAAAATCTGTAGTTGATACTGATGTTCGTGCCTTGCTCAAGGACCCATGTGACATGTTTCTGCTTGGGCTTATTTCCAGGGGGGAAAATATGGCTTTGCAGATAGATTTGCATATCTTCTCCTGCCAGAAATTTGAGATATGGAATCCAGCAGACTCCTTCCTTTTTTGCTTTAGCTGCCAAGGACTTTAGGGCCAACTTGAAATGTGGTCATTTCCTTATCTCAATCCTGATACTCTCTCTTCCCTCTACTTCACAAAGGTGTCTCTTTCTTTTGCACCAAAATTACGTTGTCCACTGTGCCTTAGGGATTTATTGCATAGGATGACAGAAATCATGATTCGTGTAAATGAAAGAAGATAATCATTGCTGGTCATATCCTTACTATTTCCAGGGAAACTTCTCCTCCCACGGTCTTAGATGCTCAGACAGCCAGGTGTGGTCTGATGTGATCCTGCCTCCCTAGCCATTGCTCATTGGACCACAGCTGTGTACCAGAGCCCAAAGGAGTCCAAACATAGGTCAGCCAGCAGAGTCAGATGTAACCTCACAGGCCTCTCTGGAACCCATATGATTCTCATTAACTGAGTCTGTCTTTGGAGAACTTGAACTGCATACACAGAAAATTGTTTGTTTGTTTGTTTTTAGTTGACAATGAGATAGACACAAGGAAAGAAGCTGAGTTATGTTAATTATAAAATACAATTTAAAGTCTCCTTCTGCTGCAGTCCCTAGCTCTGCCATCAATCTAGATTCACACTCCCTGTCCAGCTTTGTGAAGCCTGGTCTTGTTTGGGTACATATTTTTCCCCCTTTGAAATTCTATCTTTGTTTTGTTTTATTGCTATACATGCATATACTCATCATTTGCAACTTATATGCAGCCATCCTGAATGGGCTTCTGTTTCTTGCCTCCCCAAAAACGTGTGTGTGTATATATGTGTGTGTACATGTGCATGTGTGGAGAATACATATTATACATGTATATGTATTATAGTAATACATTATATGTATGTTTCCACAGATATGTGGGATAATAACATTTTAGAACAAATATTGGCCTATGCAAGCACTCAAAAAGAAATGTTAGTCATCAGAAATGTTGAAATATTAGTTGATTATAACAAAAATGTTAATGTTTAGCTTCTCCTGAAGAAAATCTGAAGATCTGGTACCACGGGCCTTTAGTTCCATGTGGCAAGAGCTGCTGGAGCTGGGTCATAGCTGCTCCAGTGTTTTTTTCTCACTCTGTCACCCAGGCTGAAGTGCAGTGGAACAATGTCTGCTCACTGCAACCTCTGCCTCTTGGGTTCAAGTGATTCCTCTCCCTGAGCCTCCTGAGTAGCTGGGATTACAGGCACATGCCATCATGCCTGGGTAATTTTTATAGTTTTAGTAGGGAAGGGATTAGACCATATTGCTCATGCTGGTCTTGAACTCCTGACTTCATGGCCCCCCCTTCTCGGCCTTCCAAAGTGCTGGGATTACAGGCATAAGCCACTGTGCCTGGCACATAGCTGCTCCACTTTAATGGAGCCTACAGTGTTCATTGTATCCCAACCCCCACCTTCTCCCTATTGTTTTGCAACATCCGGACATTTTTTCTGGGGTGGCTGCTGCTCTATTCCTTATAGGTGCTGGGGATTTCTTTGGAAATCTCACTTTGTCTCTGTCTTCCCTATCCGGGTCTGTCTCTATATATCATTTTGTCTTTCTCATAATAAAACAAAAACAAAACAAACAACACAAGCTAGGCGAGGAATCCTGGATGCTATCTCCTACACACTCAGCCAGTCTTTCCTATTGATATCAGCCACCTGGCCCCTGTGGGCATCAATGACCCCTGTTCCACAGGAGATACCTGAGTGACAGGGACATTAGCTTTTCTCATTTCCTTTGAAATTTAATATTTAATCACTATTTCCTAGAATAAGTCAGGTGCCAGCTAAGCATTTTATCCGCATGCATTTATTTTGTGGAATTAAATTTATTTATTTCATTCTCCTATCATCTCCATGAGGTAGGCTCCATTAATATTCTCCTCTAAAGAGAAAGTAACCATGACCCAGGGGCACTGTGTGACTTGCCTGAAGTCAGTGCCTAGTAAGGGAAGATCCTGAATTTGATCCCACTTCCCTCTCAGTCCTAAGGGGCTATCTTTCATCACTAGGCTGAACTCTCTCCTATGTTTGATTTGCCTCTATCTCCCTGTGGGCTTGCAATACCATGATGGGTACATTGCAAGTACGCTTAGACAAGTGAGATCAGATGACCTAGGGGATGTGGATGTACACACCTCTCTGTGTTCCTGTAGCATCAGCTAAGACCCTAAAATCAGCAAGAAAGTAGCCGTGTCTCTCTGTTTACCCATAGGAAGCAGCTTCGTGGTGAGTGAAGGGAGCTACCTGGACATCTCCGACTGGTTAAATCCTGCCAAGCTTTCCCTGTATTACCAGATCAATGCCACCTCCCCATGGGTGAGGGACCTCTGTGGACAAAGGACGACAGACGCCTGCGAGCAGCTCTGTGACCCAGAAACCGGTGAGCCATGGGAGCCAGGATGGGGATAGAGGGAGGGAGAGAGTGAATTGAAGGAGCCTCTGTGCTCCCTCTACCTAAAGAACCATGGATTCTGAGCCATTGACAAGTGGCTGGATAAGAAGGCTCATCAATGTAATTAACGCTAATCTATGTGCTCCCATTGCCATTCGAGGGAGGAAATTCTTAAGAGAACCACAGAATCTCAGAGTAAGAAAGGACCACAGAGAACATCTGGTCCAACTCCAGACAAGCAAAATGTCTCCATTTCCAATATCCCTGCCTTCAGAGACTATCTTCTTGGTACTAGCTGGGTGATCTTGAGCAAGACACTGCCTACCTTTCAGTACAAGAGAATGAAAATAGCACTCAACCCACAAAACTGTCATTAGGGTTGAATGAGATGCTGTGTGGAAAGCTCATAACATATTCATTCACTCACTCAGCAGGTATTTCTTTAATAGCCAGGCACATTTTTAGGTATTGGGAACAGAACAGTGAAAAAAATGTGTAAAATCTCCAACCTCATGAAGTTTACCAGCCAGTGGGGCAGACACTAAACGTACACTCTGGAATATGGTAGCCACTAGCTACATGTGGCATTTTATTTTAAATTAATTGAAATTAAATAAAATTAAACATTCGTTTTCCCAGTCACACCAGCCAGATCTCAAATGTGCCATATACTGACAGCTACATTGTTGCACAATATAGATACAGACTATTTCTATCATTCTGAAAATTTCTGTGGGGCAGTGCTGCAGTAATCAAATAAGCGGGTAAATATATAGACTCTGTGAGGTGATGATAGATGCTGGTAATGTACAAATCATATGGAATGCCAAGCTGGGAGTTTGGGTGGAGTTTCATTATACAGAGAGTGGTCAGGGGAGGCCTCTCTGACAAAGTGCCATTTGAGCAGGCACTTTGAAGTGGGGGAAGAAACCATGTCGATATCCAAGGGACGTGTTCCAGGCAGAAGGAGTTAAAAGAGACAGTGCTCTGCAGGTGAGAACACGTAAACGTGCTGTTTATTCAGCACCAGTAGGGGGCCAGGATGGCTGGAGCGGGAGTGAGAAAGAAGATGAGGAGAAGACAGCTGAGAAGCAGAAGGTTGGGGGTGTATAGGATAACAGGGACTTTGGATTCTACTCTGAGGAAGATGAACAGTCCTTGGGAGATTCTGAGTAAAGAAGCAACATGTTATGACCTGCATTTGAACCGGAGCATTCTGGCTGCTGTGTGGCAAATTGATTCAGGAGTGTTCAAGGGTTCTGTTGCTCTAATCTAGGCAAGGGTTTGTAGTGGCTTGGACCATGGCAGTGAGAGAAGAAGATGATGAACAATGATCAGATTCTGGATGTATTTAAGAGTATACACTCAACAGAATTTATTACTGAATATAGGATGCAATAAATAGAATGGAGTCAAAGATTATTCCAAATTGTTCAGGCTCAACAATGGAATGCATTGAGTTATTATTTACTGTGTCAGGGGATGCTGCAGGAAGGTCAGTGCTGTGTAAGGAAAGTAAAGGGTGCTATTTCGGATATAAGTTCAAGGTGACTACTAAACATCAGTGGAGAAGGGGCATTTGGGTCCTGATCTGAAAGCCCCCAGCTAAAGTGGGGTTCCAGTACTAGAATGTCTAGCAACTCTGCCAAAATGGGAAATAAAGCAGTGCTGGGTGTAAGAGTTTACGGTGTGCCCTTCACAGGATACATTTTTTTACTGTGACCCAGGAGTCCCTCACACAGTAAGCTCAGTTATACTGGCTGCCACCCTTGGTGGTTTATCTAACCTATGCCCAGTTAATGCCTGCCTGACCATCAGTCTGGTGCTAGTAGCCTGCCTTTGTGTTCTCCCCAACATCAGGGCCTGGGATAGCCCCTGATTCTTCAAATAGAAGGCACAGATTCCATTAAACACCCAATAGAAAATTACTTACAGATCCTGAGTCAGGATGGCAGTCATTTGTTCCTGGGTCAGAAAGAGAGAGAGAGAGACAGAGAGAGAGAGAGAGAGAGAGAGAGAGAGAGAGAGAGAGACAGAGGGTGGGGGGCAGGCAGCTAGCTGTGTGTATTGGGGAATAGGATATGGATCACTTTAAGTTCATGAGCAAGTATCTGAATGGTACCTGTAAAGGATGTGACAGGAAAGCAGGAACCCCATCTGCTAGGTGGAAAAGATGCCTCTAAGTTCTGGCCACTGGCTTGGGCCGTTTGGATGTGGTGTTCTACTTCTGTTGCCCAGGAGGCAACCTTTGCTTTGTCGTTTCCATTGTAGGCAGGTACCTACTTCAACCACGCTGAGGAACTGGAAGGAACTATAGAACTATAAATTCTGTCAAGGGTGACTGAGCCCTACTTCTGATTAAACAAAATGAAACTTGTATTTTAAATATGTGCTAAGACAACATAAAATTATTAGAATTCACTACAGGTCCAAACAACTCAAATTCAAAGAGGTCTTAGCTGGGGATAGAAATTTGTTAGTCTATAGCATCTAGATGGCATTTAAACCTACGAGACACTATCTTACTTGTACTAAATGCTCAGTAAATGGGTAGTATCTTATTCATAGTTGGTGCTCAGTAAATGATGGTTCATATTGTCCTCAAATAGAGAACAGGAGCCAGAGAGAAAAAGGAACTTGCCAAGGTTGCAAAGCAAGTTACAAGTAAAACCAGGATTAGAACCTCAGGTTTCCTTACTCTCAGTCTTCTGCTTCCCCCTATAATTTGTATTGGTCTGTTTTCTGTGGAACGTCATCTTTCTCTCCATTCACAAGAGTCTGGCTGGCTTGCGTGGAAAACTGGTTACAGGAAAACACTCTGTGCAGAGGTCAGAGGTCTCAGTGCTCAGCGCAGTAGCCCTGGTCGAGGATCTCCTCTCTCTATTTGAGGATTTCTTCACTTTTCAATGGGACACCTGTTCAGAAATAAGGAGAGGATTTCTCCAGGTTAACTTTTATGTTTCTGCCAGGAAGGGCCATGATTTCGCTTTATAACCACCATTCCCTCTAATTGTTTAGTAAGGAGCCTGTTTTGATGTATTTTTTGCTGCCTTTATGTAGGCCAATTAGCTCACACCTGTAATCTCAGCACTTTGGGAGGCTGAGGTGAGTGGATCGCTTGAGCCCAAGAGTCCAAGACCAGCCTGGGCAACAAGACTTTTTTCTATTAAAAAAATACAAAAATTAGCCAGGCACGTGTTGACATATGCCCATAGTCCCAGGTACTCTAGGTGCTGAGGTGGGAGGATTTCTTGAGTCCTGGAGGTCAAGGCTACAGTGAGCCATGATCATGCTACTGCATACTAGCCTGAGCAACAGAGTGAGACCCTGTCCCGAAAATCAATCAATCAATCAATAGGCCAACTGGACAAATGATTTGAAAATGCAACACAGCTCTTCTGCATCATCTAACCAGACAGCTAAGCTTCTTTTTTAAATCAAGTTTAAGCTTTAAGTCACTGCCACCCTAACCTACCCCTAACCACCAAAACACACACACACACACACACACACACACACACACACACACACACACAAACACATAGACATACATGAACAGAAACACAAATTCTAGATTATTCTTACTCCAAAAACCAGGTAAGCCTTTGTGGAATTATATATCTCTGTATCTGGCCCCTTAGATTTTTTTCCCATTTTTTTTCCTTGAAAAGGAAGCAAGATTATTGATAGAAGGGAACAGAAGGGGCCTCCTTCTTTTCCTCCATCTGTAAAACCCAAGCTAGACAAGTGGTAAGTGCCTGTGGGTCTGACCTTCTAGTTCCCCAGCTGATCTGCTTTCAGGTGCAAGTTTGTGGTTTCTAATATTGTTCTCCATTAGCCACAGACTTGAGGGCATAATTCTAAGCAGTGGATCATCCAAGGAACTCTGTCATAGCCAGTTTGGAAAATAAGGAACTCTTCTACCAATATCCTCTAGAATTAAACACACACACACACACACACACACACACACACACACACACACGCACACACACGCACCACTCTTCCGAGCTGGAAATGTCACTCGAATCCACTAGGTCCACCTTCTCAACTTCATGGCTGGATGCTACTGATGTGCAGAGAAGACAGCAGACAGGATGAAGGTCACACAGCTGGCAAACTGCAAAGCCAGGACATACATCGAGGTTTCCATGCCTTAAACCAGTGCTTCTGAAGCTTCAGCAGGTCTGGAGTGAAGCCTGAGGTTCTGCATTTCTAACAAGCTGGGAGCTGCTGCTGATGCTTCTGGTTTAAGGACTACCCTGTTGCAGCAAGGCTCTGAACACTCCCAAATAGTCCTCCCATGTTCCCCACTCACAGGGAATGACTCAGTTGCCAAATGTGTTCATTCAATTATCTTAACAAAACTGTATTTATTTCTGTCTCCTCATCTTCTGCCTCTATTCGCCTTGTGTCCTGGGTTCTAGGTACATCACCCACGTGCAGTTTCCTGAAGGCACCATGCCCTCACATGCCTCTGTCCCTTTTACAGGCTGTTTCTCCCCTTGAGATGTCTTTTTCCTTTTATTGGGACAGCAGGGGCTTCTTTTTATTTCCTACATGTTGAGCCCAAACACATTTCCTCCCATAGGTGGCATTCCTGACCACCTCTCCCCAGCCCTGAAAAGATGAAGGGGTCCTCCTCCCTACTGTCATAGCCTTCTGTGCTTCCATATGTCATGGCCTTGTTCCTCTATAGAGTCATTGTTCTTTCCTTGTCTGGAATTATTACCAGACTATAAACTTTGTTGGAGCAGGAAGGAGGTTTAAGATGTCTGTTTTATTTTTCTTGCTATCTTTAAAATTCAGCATCTAGGCATGGTGGCTCATGCCTGTAATCTCAGCACTTTGGAGACCAAGGCAGGTGGATGACAAGGTCAGGAGTTTGAGACCAGCCTGACCAACATGGTGAAACCCCGTCTCTATTAAAAATAGAAAAATTAGCTGGGCATGGTGGCGCACACTTGTAATCCCAGCTACTCAGGAGGTTGAGGCAGGAGAATCACTTGAAATCAGGAGGTGGAGGTTGCAGTGATCTGAGATTGTGCCATTGCACTCTAGCTTGGGTGACAGAGCAAGACTCTCTCTCAAAAATAAAAATAAAAATAAGCGTAACACCTGACATGTAATTAAGAGACAAAGAAAAATACAAGCAGGAAGGAAGAAGGGAATTTTCCTCCCTATGCTTCTTGAAACAATTGTACATACCAATTCTAGTTTTTTTCCCTTTTATCTGTTTACACAAGAGCTCAAGTTAAATATTTTGCAGCTCTAGAAAAATAGAGTCACCAACAACTGTGCAGCAGCCAGTTATCTGGATTCTAGGATACCCTGGCCTTGCCCTCTTATTCCACCACATCTCCAAAAGCATCCCTCTTTCTGTTACTTACTCTGCTTATACTCACAATTATTCCCCAAGTGTCGCTATGTAAAGTTTCACCCTCTGACCAGAGTTCAACTCTTGTCTCCACCTGAAATGCCTTCCACCCTTTGATCATCTACCTTCCACAATCCTATTCATTTAATTTCTTCTAACTTCTTCTCAGTAGAATGGATAGTTTCTTCTACGGAATCATCAGAGTTCTTTATTAGCTAAAAACCAGATTAAAACTTGAGTTATTGTTTGAAAATATATCTCCCCTACTAGAAAATAAGCTCCTTAGGGCCAGAGATCATATGTGTTCCTATATTCTTTCCACCCCAATACTCAGTAAAGCACCTTGCTCTTATAAGTCACTCAACGCATAAATGGATAGAACTGTCTACAGGTAGAAAATTGAAATGGGAAAATAAGATCCCTAAATATATTTTCATGGCGCTTAACTCAGATCCACTTTGTAAAATTTAGTTCAATTCATTAGATTCAATTCAAGCAAGATTTTCTTAATTCTGCAACTCATAAGTCGGTGTGTTAAGTGTTATGGGAAATCACAGACAAATTGCACAATGTTCTTGCCTTCATGGATTTTACATTCTCACAGGTATAAAAAGAATCTGCTCATATATAGCTATTATCAAAAACACAGTGTAGTATAAATCAAGAACAATGCATTAACAAAGTGCCTCATGGCTGCAGAATGGGGAGAAATGTATTCTAGATGGGGATTTCAGGAGATCCATCATGGAGAAGATGACCTTTTAGCTCAGTTTTGTAAAATCAGTAGGGACTATGAGTATTGAGAGTGCTTTAGCAAAGGGAACTTGATTTTTTGAAAAAGGGGAAAGTTTAGAATGATTGTAGGACCCAGAGAGCAGTTTAGTTGTACTAACATCTGGAGAATGAAGTGCAGACAGAGCACTGGGAGAGTGGCTGGGGATGAGGTTGGGAAGGTAATATGAAGAGAGGTCCTTAAAAGGTAAGGATACAGACTTTAAGAACATCTGTCCACCTGTTTTGGAGAGCATCAACTCCCTAAAAGAACAGCTAGAACTTTCACCACTCTTTACTTTCCATTGGGAATTAGAATTTGGGGACAGTCATGGAAAAACTAAATCCTGAAGCCCTATGCATATTTAGGTCTTGAAATGTCAAAAGTGGCTTAGCTTCTTTTAAGTTAAGTCTCTCCTTTGTGAGTCAAATCTGTGGAGCTGGACAGAATCATGGAATCAAAGCACTGGTTATCATTTCTTAAAGCTTTTCTGGATGTGTTGATAAGAAGAATTATTTCTCCCAAGTGACAGGGAAGGAGGAGGAAAGTGGAGAAGATGCTACCACTGAAAAAAATGTATATAATTGTCTTGGTGCATGGATGAACCTGGCCAAGTTTTCCTGGCTGCATGCCACAGCCCATCTCCGGTGTAGTTTTCCAGGGATTTCAACAATTAGTACCACCCACAGGGATGACTATGGAATTAGATCCGTCATGAGCTGCAGCCAGCTCATGTGGCATCATGAGAGTTGACTGTTAACATCTTTTCCCAACTCTTTGTTCAGTGATGGCATGTTGATGGCCTGAAAATATGCTATGGTGAGGATGTTTACACCAACGAAATTGGAAAATGCTACAAAATCAGAGTTTATTTTTTTTTCAAAATGACAGTCATTAAACATTTACCAGCACAACAATGGATGAGATGGAATATCTTCCTGAGTCAGACACAACCAGGTTCATATACTCGTTTCTCTGTTTCCTGGTTGTAGGGAACTGGGTAAGTCATTTAACATATTCAAGCCTCATTTTTTATAACTAAAAAATATGAGAAGAATAATTTCTATTTTTTAGGGTTGTTGTAAAGATGAGATGAAAAATAAAATTTAAAATGCACTGGTGCAGTGGATAATATATGGTGGAAACCCAATACAAGGTTTTCTTTTATTTTTATAATCAGTTATTCAGTCATGTGTCTCATCACTTATTAGTTCAATAAATATTTCATGAGACATTTAATTCAACAATGTGCATAGCATTAGATTATGTGAGAAGAAAATATGATATAGTCTCTGCCCTCTAGGAGTTAACCAACTGAAGGAGAAATTTAGAATAAGCTAGACATTCCTATCTGCTGAACTTTTATTTAGTCCTTGTGTAACTTCTAAACTTTTGCAATGAAAAAAATTACTGGTTAGGCATGGTGGCTTGTGCCTGTAATCCCAGCACTTTGGGATGCTGAGGAAGGTGAATCACTTGAGGCCCGGAGTTTGAGACCAGCCTGGCCAACATGGTGAAGCCCTGTCTCTACTACAAATACAAAAATTAGCTGAGCATGGTAGTACATGCCTATAATCCCAACTACTCAGGAGGCTGAGGCACAAGAATTGCTTGAGCCTAGGAGGCAGAGGTTGCAATGAGGTGAGACTGCACCACTGCCCTCCAGCCTGGGCAGCAGAGTGAGACTCTGTCTCAAAAAAAGAAAAAAAGAAAAGAAAAGAAAAAAATTATTAACTTTGAATCCTAGTGTCAACTTTGCCACAAATTTGCCATTTCACCTTGACTATGTTGCATACCATGAACTTCAGATTCTTTTTCTTCAACAAAGCCATGACTGGGAACATACTTTTAGTGTAAGAAGGGTTCCTAGCCATCATCTAGTGTAATCTAATGAGGAGACCAAATGCTACCAAGGCTAACCATATTGTCCAGTATCACACCATAAATTAGTGACAAGATAGAAATTAAAAGTCTAAATAATTTCTAAGTTATTTTCAAGCTCAAAATCAATGTTTCTATGACCTTTTAAGCACTAATAACTTAGCACATAAGTATAATTGAAACAATTTTCTAAATGGCATTTATAGCAAATTGAATTTTCTTTCCACAATTGATATGAACTTCTGTCATGTTCACTGTCACATTCAGTTTATTTCCATGTATTCAGCAGCCACTTTTCATTTGTAGTAGGATATTAAATAAGAATACAGTTTATGTGGTTATATCATATAGCAATCTTATATTGTGCTATATAATTATTTAAATAATTCCAATGTTTACAGATTGTTTCTGCTATTTGCTGAGCCCTATATTACTAAAGTTTAAAGGGACACAAGGATTTTTATGAAGCTATACATTCCAAGAATTTACAGTGATGGTAAAATTCTCTGCTTCAAAGGAAACTGTATCTTTAGAGCTTTCTAGGAGATAGAGCATATATATTTAAGTATAATAATGAGTAGGTGAAATGTACAGTAAAATATGCTGATATTTGTCCATAGAGAACCAACTTTCTGGAAGACTAAAGAGGGGACATTTGTATATGAGTATATATGTATTATAGAAAGACTTGGCATTTGCTCACCTTGTTTATTGCTGTATCTGAAAATGAAACAGATCCTGTATTATTACATCTTTTCTTGGATGGATGGATGGATGGATGGATGGATGAGAATCAAGTTTCAGCTGCTATAGTGTCAAGGCTTGTTCAAACAGTAAGGTGCAGGCTTCTTGTGTCAGCACCATGGAGAGTTCCCAGGGAGTTGACAACACTGGCTAAAGGGTGTGTTTGCTAAATAAAGACTTTTCTCAGGGATAGCTAATGCTTCTCTGAAACTTACCTTTGCTCCTGACCTGGGCAGCACTGATCTTTTCTGAACTCAAATAAGGTAAACTCTATACTTTATATGTTTAGAGTTAGTTCTTGTTTAACCATGCTGCTATTGCAGAGAGCCTGGGGATATCCTCCATGAAATGAGTCCCTGTGATCCTCAGAACCCATGCTGCTGTCCACCTCACCACTCCTTTGTCATGAATTTTACTAGAGCCTGAATTAAACAGAACTCATCTGAATTAATTGTTAATTAATGAACATGATACCCTGTTATTTGGACATGAAGGATAGTGGAATTAAGCATTTTAAAATCTTTTCTCACAAAAGTCATTGAAACAACAACAAGAAACCAAAGGTTTTCTGCTCACATTCCATGAAACAAATTAGTAACTCATAAATTCCATTTCTCTCATCAAATTAAGGCATTTGATGCAGGTTCCTTATCTATATATAGCAGAGGGAGTGTTAGACAACAGCCAAATACAGCTTACAGTTAAAAGAGGTGTAATGGAATTTTGGTGTTATATCAAGAAGTACATGAACCCCGAAGTGACAATAAAAACATCTAAAATTATTAGGCACTTATTGTGTACCAAGCATCATATAAAGACTTTATGTAGCTATTCTCAGTTATTATAATAATACTTCTAGGTAATTATTATTGCTTCAATACAAGTAGCTGAGTCTTAAAGTAGTTGATTGACATTCTCAAGGTCATATATTTACTAGGTATCACTGCTGGGATGTGGCCAAGCTACTGTTTTAAGAAGTGAGCATGTGAGGGAATTTGCTTAGCATTGAGAAAAGAGAGGCATTCTGGGATTCTCCCTTTGATAGGTATTTGTATAGCATTCTCAGAGGTAGGCATGAATCCTTTGGACAAAGAACTTACAGAATAAGTTGACTTGAAAAAAACAAAAATAATTGAATTGAGGACAAGAGAACAATACAGAGCCGAGAGATGGAAGGAACTGTGACAGCATTTATGAGTCGTAGGGAACCTACTTTTTATCTCTCTTCAGTAGTTTTGATATATTTGGCTTAAATGTGTTGTAAAATGTTATGTTGTGGAAGATGTTTAAGGTCTTTTAAGAAAGAACAATCTGTGTCTAGGATGAGGTCATAAAATTTCAGAGAGCCTGCAAAGCAAGCAACAGGTCTGACTGTTCAAAAATTTAGAAGGTCAAGAAGGTTAAGGCAAACTACAAAAGAGACCGTGAAAACTTTTCCTTATTGGGAACTTGCCAGTCCCATTGAAAGTCCAAGGCAACCTTGCCTCCTGAACTTGAAAGAAAGAGGTTGTCACAGATCTGAAATATCCCACTGCAAAGCTGCATATAGGAAGAAGGTAGCCTGAAGTATCTCTGATGATTATAGGCACCAAAACAGGGAAGTGCTCAGCTTTTAAGACCAGATTTTAACATCATAAAAATAATATACTGACATTTAAATTAGAGACTATATTTAATTTTATCTAAAAAATGTGTTAAAAAATATATATATTGGTCTTCTAAAAATGGCATATGTCCTACTATTTAAAAAATAAATCCAGGAAGCTTTTATGTGAAACCTTAAAATAAACATATTATCAATAAACAAATGTATGGAAAAAAAGATGATAATGAAGCCTAGGTGGGAATTGAGAGTGTTATTAGGGTACAAAGCCATGTTGTAAAGAGTTCCACACTTGTTAATGGTGAGTCATTTCTTCTAGCCAAAGTGATAGGTTAGTGATGGTGCTGTTTCTCCTACATGGGACAATCTGTAATCTGTTCCTCATCCAGCCCTACTGGCTTTTTTTTTTCTGAGTCTTGCTTTGCAGCCACTCTGGAATACAGTGGCATGATCTCAGCTCACTGCAACCTCCACCTCTTGGGTTCAAGCGATTCTTCTGCCTCAGCCTCCCAAGTAGCTGATACTACTATGCTTGCCACAATGCCCAGCTAATTTGTGTATTTTTAATAGACATGAGGTTTCACCACATTGACCAGGAGCCCCCTTCTAATAAACTGTAATCTTTAGTTGGTTCACTCCTTCTTATCCTTCTTGTTTCAGCTTAAAATGTCACTTTCTCAAGGAAGTGACTTTCTATACTAGTTTATTTCCCGAATGTGTTATGCTCCATTAGTGCTTTCTATTTTTCCTTTATAGTAAATAGTAATAATGGTGCACATTTATACAGTGGTAACTGTGTGTCAGGCACTCTTCTAAGCCTTCCTGTATATTATTTCTCATTTAATCTCTCAATAATCATATGAGGTAGACACATTATATTTTAAATAAATTAAGACACATACACAGTTTATGCACCACTAAGAAAAAATGCTGCCAATAATAATAATAACCAAACTATACCATACTATAATAATAATTATCAGATAGTCCTCATTTCAGGAATATTAAAATATGGAGGCTGGGTGTAGTGGCTCACACTTGTAATCCCAGCACTTTGGAAGTGAAGGTAGAAGGATCACTTGAGGCCAGGAGTTCAAGACCAGCCTGGGAAACATAGTGAGACCCTGTTTCTACAAAAAAATTAAAAATTAGCCAGGTATGGTGGCATGAACCTGTAGTTCTAGCCACTTGGAGGCTGAGGTAGGCAGAGCACTTGAGTCTAGGAGTTCCACGTGTCAGTGAGCTATGATTGCACCACTGCACTCCAACCTGGGTTTTTTTAGAGACTCTATCTCTAAAAAAATAAATACATAAAATAAATAAAAAATAAAAATGAAATGTGAGAAGTTGCATGCCTTAAAATTAATGTAATGAAATAGTGTTATTGCCTCATTTTACAGGTGAGGAAACTAATTCACAGTTAATGGATTTTTTCCAAAGTCATTTAGGAAGTGATGAAACCTAGATTTGAATACGAGAAGTCTGGCCTCAGAATTTACCCTCTGAATCACAAGCCTATGCTATCAACACATAATTACAACCCTGAATGATACATTCATTTGTGTTGTTCTGTGTTCAATTACTAGCTATCTAAAAAACTGTGTGCCTCATAAAGGCAAAGATTGTGTCTGCATTATCCACTGCTTTATCCTCATACCCAACCTATTGTCTAACACAGTGTTAATGTTTAATAATGAACGGTAGGATGAATGCATGAAAGATGAAATATTGAATTCAGATAAAAACTCCATAGTCTCTACTCCTAGCTTTGTAATTTACCCATGGTATGACCTTTGACAAGTTCCCTTTTCTCTATGAGCTTCAGATTCTTCCTTCTTTATAACACAAAGAGCATTTCCATTAGATTTTCCCTGAGTGCTCTCCAGCTGTGAAATTCTGTATACTGGAAATCTTTATTGAAAGCTAATGTTCTGGCTTTGAGATAGGTAGCATGAAGATGACCACTGATTCCTGATCTCTTGAAGGATAGATAATGTGCACACGTGAAACTTGGACCAACACAAGTGTTGACACTTAATAAGCATCTTGTGGTTGTCAAACTCTTGCACTCTGGATTCAAATGGATGAGGATGCAAATCCTAGCTCACTTGGGTCCTGCACAACTTTGGACACTTTGGTGATCCTTCCAGCACTTCTGTTTTGCTCAGAGGTAAAACAGTGGGAAGAATATAAACATGGCAATCCTTGGAGGGTAATTATGAGGACTGAGCTAGATAAAGTATACTATGCACTTAGCATAATGCCTGGCAATTAATGCTCAACAAACAGTTATTATTATAGCTGTGACCAAAACATGGATTGAATGAAATGAATATATCATAAGAAAAGGACAGTTACTGTGAGCCTTAGCAGTCAGGAAAGGCTTCCTCTGGTAGTGGTGGAAGATACTAGAGTTGAATCATAAAGAAAGAATTATCGTGATAGCACTCCACTGTTCAATCCAGTAGCTATTAGCCGTTTTTGGCCATTTAAATTAAAATGTAAATTAAAATGAAATAAAATTTAAAATTTAATTCCTCAGTCACTCTCACCATATTTGAAGTGTTCAACAGTCACATGTCACTGGTGGCTGCCATATTGAAGAGACATAGAGCATTTCCATTGTTGCAACAAGCTCACTTAGACAGTGCTGTGACAGAGTGAAGGGCAAAACTATATTTCATATCTATTTCATTTCACTGAAAATGTGTATTGAGTGACAGTGCTGTGGTAGACACTGTGTTGTGTTTATGCACTGATATTTACCAGGAAGAAAATTCAGACCCACTGCCTTACCTAATAGTGTTTAGCCCAGTGCAGGAGTCAGCAAACTATAGCCCACAGGACAACTGCTGTTTTGTTATAAATTAATTTTTATCTTAACACAGCCATGCTTATTAGCTTAAATATTGTCCATGACAGCTTTCATGTTACAACATCAGAATTGAGTAGTCACAACCCTATGGCTTGTAAATCCAAACATATTTGTCATTTGGCTCTTTACAGAAAAATTTTGCCAATTCCTGGTCTTTTGAATTCATTTAGGGTACAAAGCCATGTTGTAAAGAGTTCCACACTTATTAATGATGAGTCATTTCTTCTAGCCAGTGCGATAGGTTAGTGTTGGTGCTGTTTCTTCTACATGAGACAATCTGCTTTGGTGTCCCTGTTGAAGAACTGGCTTTGGTATTCACTCATTCAGTCATTCATGTATTTGTTCATTCACTGTTCAATATATATTTGTCAAGCACCTAATTTAAGCAAAATGTGAGGCTCTGACAGAAGAAACAAAACAAAACAAAAAATCTCCACCATCATGTAGCTTACATTATTGTGGAGGAAGGGGCAGACACAGAGTTAAAGTATATATAGAAATATGGTTAAAATATGTAGTAACAAAGTTAAAAAATATAATATGTATAATGTACATACTACATATAATATACTATATATAGTATATGTATATATATATATAGCACTACACTATATATAGTATGTATAGTATATGTACATAATGTACTGTATAGTATATAGTATATGTATATATGTACTATATATAGTACTATACATATATGTGTATATATACATATACAAAGTGCTATATATATATACTATATAAACACAATATATGAATTGTAGAAATATATAATGTACTATATATAATACATCATATACTTTATCACGTTATTTACTAAATATATTTTATTACTGTATATACTATATGTAGTAATTTATATATTTTATTACTATAGTATATGTATATCCTATAAATAGTCATTTACAGATTTTATTACTCTATATGGTATCTATAGTAATGAAATTATATTGTACATGCTATATATAGTAATAAAATTATAGTGAATAAACAAATGATAAAGTGTATCAAATATTAGAAGATATGGGGGGTGTGTCTGTGTGTGTGTGTGTGTGTGTGTGAAGCCTGCAGAAAGAGAGGTCTGTACACATTGGAGAAATGGTTGCAAATTTGAGCAGACTGTTCAAGACAGGCACAATTGAAAAGGCGTGGGAGCAAAGCAGGCCTTGAGGATATCTGGGGAAAGCCTATGCAAAGGCTAAGAGGGGTGATTGTGCCTTGACTACTGGAAGGAAATCATAGAGGATAATGTGCTGGGTAGAACTGGTTACTAGAAGGATATTAGGAGATGGGATCACAGAGCAGTCAGAGGGCCACAACCCTTGGGTGGGACTTCCAGAACATTTTAAAAACATTAACATTTGCATTTGCCCTGAATGCAATGGGGAACCACTGGGGAAGTCTGAGCAGAGGGGTTACAGCATCTAACTTCTGTTTAAAGAGTATCACTTTGGGATCTCTGTTGAGAAAACATCTGCAGAAACAGAGGTAAAAATGCTGGAACGGGGACTAATGGGAAGACTACTGTGGTAATCCAGGCCAGAGATGGTGGTGGCTTGGATCAGAGTGGGAAAAGCAAGGCAGAAAGAAGCATTCAGAATCCAGATATTGCATTTCACTCATTGCTGTTATTTAGTGTACATCATTTCTGTGCCAGGCATTGTGTTCAGTAGTGGAGGTAGTTAGCAAAGGAAGCTGCTGTCTCTGCCCCAGGGAGGTTCTGGTGAACTGATTTCATGCCTTGACATTAGAGTTCAGGAATCTTCTCACTGTGTGTCCCACATGTGTTTGACCAGATCCAGTTTTCATACCAGCTCTAAAGATAAGACCTAGAAGATGATAACACCAACTTGGGATGAAAGGAGAAGAGAAACACTGAAGCAAGTATATGATACAAGTGAGGGGGTGAATAGAGCTTTGCTGATACCTTTGCCAAGCAGGGTTGGGACCAGAATGAAGTGATTGAGGTGCCTCAGGCAATAAATTCAAGGAGATGCTCATTCTTCAGTGATAACCCTGCCCTTAACAATTCTAAATGACCCCTTTGAATGTGGAGGGGAAAACAATTAATGACAGTTGCCTCTCTACCGGTTCTCCTGAGAAGCCTTTAAAGACTCTCCTGTGATAACAAATAGGACTGAGCACCAGGGAGCCATTGAACAAAAGGTTCCAGGGGTGGGCGGAGCCCTACAGATCACCTGCCCCAACACTTTCTTCTACACCTGATTAACTTGAGGTTTTGGGAGGGTTTATTTAATAATTCAGTAACTTAGTAGCAGAGAGGAGGTCCTCATACTACCATAATGGTGCTTGATTTCCTTCCTCTTGAAAACATATTAAACAGTCAAAATATTGTATCCTTAGGATGTAAAGCTCCATCCTCCCAGCTCTAAACTTGAGCCATTACCTTTTGCATGGTGTCTTGCCACATGTGAAGGTGGTACTGGTTTCTGGCATTGCTTTTCCGGGCTTGTCTTACAGGGATGTGCTCAGGTACACTCATTCACAAAAGTAAGTGTTTCAGTGCAGAGGGTCTGGGGCATGTGTTCCTCATAAGCTTCATAAATGTCTTTGTTTCATAGACATTGATTGAGCCTGAAGATTGAGTCAGTCACCAGGGAGAGAAGCAATAGAGACACCATCACCCCTTTCCAAGAGCTCATGATCAAGCTGCATGAATGCTGGACTCTGTTTTGTTTTTTAGAGAGGCAGTCAGGGCAACATGGCAAGAGCCTAGAACTGAAATCAGACAGACCAGGGCTGAAATCTTGCCCTGAATGCAATGGGGGAACAATGAGTGGAGCCTGAACAGGGGTTCTGCCCCTGATTATTGGTATAATTTTCAGCAAATCACTTAATTTACCCAAGCCTCAATTTCCTGCTCTTTTTAATATGAGGGAAAAGTATTCACCTCTGGTAAGTTATTGTGGCAATTATTATCAGTACTAAGGACCTGCTGTATTATCTGGAAAATATATGTGTTCAACATATGGGAATTACTGAATCAGGGACAAAAAGAACCCCCCAATGCTGGCAATACTTAACACACAAAAGACTTAATCGTGATGAAATGGAAGGCATGATGACAGATTTCTGTGCAGAAAGAACCTCTAGAATACCATTTAAAATGCAGCACTTAGCAGTGGCACTTGCCTTTTCTGGTTATTTGTTACTCTCTGTAGAGAGCCTGCTTATTGCAGTACACTGTCCTCTCTCCTTTTGCTTGACTGAAGGCAGCATTGAATTCAGTGTGGATGACTAAAGGCCTCTGAATAGATGGAGGAGTGTGTGTGTGTGTGTGTGTGTGTGTGTGTGTGTGTGTGTCCCCGCCTTTTGGCTGCAATGCTGAATAGTCTCTTATGTCCCTGTCTTTAAGCTACAATGTTGAATGGTCTCTGAATTAAAACTTCACTAGATGGTTTGAGTTTCTACTAGAAAATGGGAGTATGTGATAGAGATGTGGGGTATGGATTTATGTTTCTAACACCAGGACTCTTCCTTTGGACAGGGCATCCAGAATTCAAAATGTCCCACACAAGTCAGGTAAGGTCAGGTGACCTTATCCAGTGTGGTGTGAACAGCCCATTACACTCTCCAATGGCTGTAAGTGGGCCTAACAGCAAAGACTGACTCTGTAGTGAAGCTTGATGCAGGCCATTTAGATACACATTGCTTAATTTTAATGCTTCACAATGATTCTCCATTCTATACCAGGAAATGTACTGTAAAAATGTTTTGTAAAAGAACAAGAGCCTTGATAATGGGAATCTGCACTATTCTACAATTAAATTATTGCCAGAAAGTGGGGGCCGTAGTGTGAGTGCTTGTTTGAGAATGGGGCAAAGACAGTGGAGTGAATAGAAGGGAAGACAAGGGAAGACAAAGAAGAGAAATTAAGGAACTCAAAGAAAGTCTGGGTGTGGTGGCTCACACCTGTAATCCCAGCACTTTGAAAGGCTGAGGTGGGCAGATCACCTGAGGACAAGAGTTTGAGACCAGCCTGGCCAACATAGCAAAACCCCATCTGTACTAAAAATACAAAAATTAGCTGGGCCTGGTGGTGGGCGCCGGTAATCCCAGCTACTTGGGAGGCGGAGGCAGGAGAAAACCTTGAACGTGGGAGGCAGAGGTTGCAGTGAGCTGAGATTGCACCATTGCACTCCAGCCTGGGGGACAAGAGCAAAACTTTGCCTCAAAAAAAAAAAAAATGAATATAGTCAGGTATGAGATTAGCAAAGTGAAAATTAGCTGGGTTCAGCTGAATGTATACATGATGTAAAACTGCATACTATTCCAGATGGAATGGACTGGAAATGACAATTCCCTTGTTTCCTGGGGAAGCTAGCCGTGACCCTGACCATCTGCCTGCAATTGAGGTTGCGGTCATTCTGAGGAAGGAATGCCTCAGAAAGAGCACACAGTCCAAAGGATCTCTTCTTTTGTCTCAGATTCCTAAGCAGAGAAAAGCAAAAGTCCCACTCCTCTCTTACCACTATGGGTCTATAGACCGCCTTGTCTGAAGACATGGGCAGGACACACAGGTGTGGCTCATTGCACTCAGAGTGCAGTCCGGAAAATCATTAGTCTTTTTGCTATAATTGTATAAATGGATTTTAATTTTATGTTCCCAAAGATAGCTGCTGCTTGGGCTAAAAAAAAAGAAGCATCAATGAGTCTCTTCTGTGGAGTGGAGAACCCTTTTGCAAAATGAATAATTACCCTTGGCTTAATTTATTTTGTATATTTCACTTCGCTGTTTCAGGTTTTGTTCAGGCGGGGAATTGAATTATTAATCATCATGTGTTCTGAATGGTTTAAGCATATATTTTTATCCTCACCGCATTCTCATGAATAAGGGAGAACAGAGCTGTGTTCCCCATCTTTTAGGTCAAAATGATGAAGCTCAGAGAGATGAGATGACTTGAGTAAAGCCACCCAGCAACTTGCAGGAAAAGAGAGCTCCCAGATCCCATGAAGTTGACAACCACATAGCATGATCTCATCTACATTCCTTTAACTATAGAAGTATGATAGATGGCCAAGTAGGGTCACCAAGGGCATTTTGATGAGACACAGGGTTGTGCTGTATTAATTTATCTTGCATGGTATAGTTGAGGTGAGGGACTCAGGGTTCCCTTCTTGACTCTGTTACTTTCTTGCTATATGAACTGAAGTCAAGTCATTTTAACACCGTGGGGCTCCAGTTTCCTCCTGTGTAAAATCAGGACATGAATACCTGCTTCACAGGGTGGTTGGGTGGATCAAAGGTGAAAAGGTAGATCAAAAGTGGTCATGATTAACAAACTTCATAAGCATCTCTTAGTATTTTCCTTTTTTGACATGATAACCAAGAGGTCTGGAATAAGAGCTATGGTCAAGAAAGGACATTAAAGCCACCAGCTCCCTAATAATAGTCATAGCAATAGCAGGTGATATTTATGGAGCCCATTTTTCATGTTGCTCAATGAGAAGGGCTGGTACGATGAACTTAGAAATAAGGAAGCTGAGTCTTCGGTGGAGACAGAAAGTTTTACAAAGTCACTGAGCTACTGGTTGGCAGATGCACAGCTCTAATTCCATTCTGACTCCAGTGCTTGTCTTCTCTACTTTTAAACTGTCTCTTCCCACCCTAACACCTAAATTCAGTATTTAGGAATGCCTACAGTAGTTCCCCCTTATCCACAATTTTACTTTCTACAGTATTCGTTACCCACAGTCAACTGTGGTCTGAAAATATTAAATGGAAAATATCAGAAATAAACAATTTATAACTTTTAAATTGGGCTGCATTTTGAGTAGTGTGATGAAATCTCACACCATTTTGCTCCATCCCACGAGGACATGAATCATTCCCTTGTCCAGAGTATCCATCATCTCAGTTGTCAGATCTGCTGTTTGGATAACCTTTATTTTACTTAATTATAGCCCCAAATGCAAGAGTAGGGATACCGGTGTATTGCTATACTTGTTCTATTTTATTTTTAGTTGTTGTTCTTAATCTCTTACTGTGCCTGATTTATAATTAAATGTTATCATGGGTATGCACATATAGGAAAAATAGTAAATATGAGTTCATTAATCTGTCCTCACACTGCTATGAAGCACTATCTGAGACTGGGTAATTTATGAAGAAAAGAGCTTTAATTGACTCACAGTTCCACAGGCTATACAGGAAGCATGGCTGGAAGGCCTCAGAAAACTTACAATTATGGCGGAAGGCAAAGGGGAAGCAGGCACAATCTTCACATGGCAGAGCAGGAGAGAGAGAGAACATGAAGGGGGCCAGTGGAAAGGGTTGCCCTGGCTGAGAACCTGGAGCAGGTGCCCTCATAGGAACTGACCGGCAGTCTCTCAGCAGCCTGGCCACCCTGCACAGGCTGCCCATATGAGCTTAGCCAACACCAGTTGGTCTCCATGTAACCTTGATGAAGGCTACACACTTTTAAACAACCAGATCTCCTAAGAACTCACTCACTATCACGGGAACAGCAAGGGGGAAGTCCGCCTCCATGATCCAGTCACCTCCCACCAGGTCTCTCCACCAGCACTGGGGATTGCAACTCAACATGAGATTTCGGTGGGGCCACAGAGCCAAACCACATCAATAAGGTTCAGTACTGTCCACAGTTTCAGGCATCCACTGGGCAGGTTGGAACTCATCTTGTAGATAAGGGGGCAGTACCGTATTTTTGCAGAGGGGATGGGGCAGTTTCCAGGGACTGCTTCCTCATACCTGCAGAACCAGGGCAGGATTCTTCAGTGCCCTTTTAGCTGTGCCTGATTCACCAAAGCAAAAGAGCCCACCATTTTCCATGCACATGGTGGCCTGCCTTCATCCCTGTTGTTCTCTCTGTAAACCCTTATTTCTCCTGGAGAGGGAGGCAGCGCAGCCTGGGGGCAACAGCCCCATCTCTGGAGCAGCACAGTTGCTGGCTGGATTCCAGTTCTGGCTCTGGCACACTTGACTTTGTGACCTTTGGCAAGCAGGGTACTACCCCTCTGGGCCTCTGACTGCTTGTCTGCAAGATGGGGTTAGTCACTGAACCTACCTGTAGGTTTGTTGGAAGGATCGTGTGAGTTAATCTGAAAAAAGAACTTCCCACACTGCCTGGTAGGTAGCTATCACTCTGGGTTTCCTCTTAGTATTATTATTAATATTGTTATTACCCCCACCTTTTCACAGCTGAGCCCCGATCCTGGGCAGTTCTCTACAGTCCTCTCTCGGGCTCCTATACCTCTTTGCACACATTCCTCTCCTAGCCTGAATCACACCTTGTCCAGTGATGCATTTTCCTCTAGTCTTCCTACGCCAATGCCAGCTGCTTGAAGGCAAAAAAATAGGATGGATTCATCTCTCTGCCTCCATCTCCCCTGTGCCAGGTATAGAGGAATTATGCAAAGAAGGGTAGCTGGTCTACAGCAGTGAGATCTGAACCAGAGATGAATCTGGTGGGGAAGGAGAAAAGGAGGAACTAACGCAGCAGGAAGCCCAGGAGGGGCAAGGGCACCAAGGAGGAAACGTGACTGGGGTGAGGGGTGGCAGCCTGAACAACAGCACAGCAAGGACAGCAGCGCTGGCACTAATCACGATAACGACACTGCAACATACCAAGTGCTGCCTACACGTCTGGCGATGATGCAGTAACTGTTTTTAATATATTGTCTGCAATCCTTGTGACAATTTTTAAAATTGGGTTTAAGATGCCCATTTTCTAAGGTGGTCCAGAGGTGCAGTGACTGATGCAGGCCGCAGAGGATTCGGCCTCCAATGGCCTTGGTTGTCAGGCTGACACCTTTCCTTTTACCAGGCGGTGTCCCTCTGCTCCCATGCCTTCCTGGCGCCTCTGAGAAGCTTAGAGGATGCAGGACTCTGGGGTGCAGTGTAGGGGGGGTCGGGGATGCTAGCCTCTCATCAGCAGGCCCAGCTCTGTGCATCCATGTTAAGCGCCCTGTGCTTGTCAACTGCAGCCAGATCCTTCTGGATTGTTGGAAATATCTGTTCTGTGTCCATTCCAGGCTGTTAGTGAGATTTCTTCACCCCACTCTATCTTTAATCAGCCATGATTTTGTGGGAAGCTCTTTGCCACATGCTTTTCTCCTAGACACTAATAATATATAATCGTGTGTGGTGCACTCAAAGGTGGAGGAAGCTAGAAAGAAAGGGAATGGGGCCAGCGGAAAGGGTTGCCCTGGCTGAAAGCCTGGGGCAGGGGGCCCTCACGGAGCCTGGCTGGCAGCCACTCAGCAGCCTGGCCACCCCTCATGGGCTGCCCACACGAGCTGAGCCAACACCAATTAGTCCCCATGTAGCCTTGATTAAGGACTCTAATCTCTATCAGACCTGATCACCAGCCTGTGCCACTAGAACCTCTCAGCCTCTGATTATTTTTTCTTTGTGCTCTCAGAGGCATGCTGATGAATGACAATGAGGGGCCGGCAGCTACAATGCAGAGTCCACATTTGTCTCAGTGCTTTGGGAAGAACAAGGTTGGAAGGTCTGACACCAGCACTATAAGGAAGAAAGGGACATTAGAGACACCCATGTGAAGTTGCTCGAATGTCAAGACCAGCCTCCTCACCGTGCAGATAGAGAAACTGAGTCTCAGGGAGGGAGGGAACTGCCTCAGGTCACACAGCACATTTGGCTGAGTAGACTTATGAAGAATCTTCCTCATTTCATAAAGCATCTAATTATATCCTCCTGCTATTTCACTCGAATCATGTTTCTTTGCCTACGAAGCCTCTGTTTCCCTGAGCCCCCAAACTTATCCTGCTTCCTGAATCACGAGAGACATGCTGATTTCAAGAAACAAGACCAGAATATATTAGAGAAAGAATCAGGGGCTGGAATTTGAACAAGATTTGGAAAAGTGGGATATCGGAGTACTGCCTACTCATTTTGCAGATTGGAAGGCTGAGGTCCAGAAGGCAGAATGATTTGCAGAAGATTCAGGGCTGTAAAATGTATCCCCTAATGAGATTACTTATACTCAACCCTGCCCAAATTATCTCAGTTTTTTACTAAATAATTGCCACTTCATTTCTCATTTTCTCCTCTCCCTCCTACTTTAGTCTCTCCTTCGTTGACTTTGTCTCTCTCCGGGGCTCAGGTTTTGCTTGAGTGGGATGAGTGGGACCCCTGGGCAGGGTCAAAGCAGACCTGCTGGAAGAAGCTGCATGGTCTCAGGTGACCTTGCTTTCATCAACAGTCCCAGGGAAAATTAGAGTGTAAACATCACAGGGAGGTAGAGTTATTGATAAGGTTGGACAAATTGGCTGGAGCCAGTGATGAAAGGCCTTGAATGCTAGACTGGGATATATGACCTCTACCCTGAAGGCAATTGAAAACCACAGAGTTTTTGGGGAAGACCATGAGTGCAACTGCTCTTTGAAAAGATAACTGTCCAACAGTCAGATCAGATATAGGGACACAGAAAATAGGTTCACAGCACATGAACAATGCTGAGGGCCTGAACCAGGCCAGCCGCAGAGAAGAGAGATGGGAATAAATGGGTCTGAGTAAAACCAAAGAGGTAGAGTCTGTGGGATTCAGATATCACTCAGATACAAAATAGGACCCAGTTAGAAGTTTTTCTGAAGTTTCCAATTAGGAAAGAAAGTGGTACCATTACTTACAGAGATGTGGACATCTAGGTTTAAAGTACATCTGAAGCTTTTGCCAAAGTAATGCTGCATATCAATCACATCTTATTGTCAACAACTATAAGTAAGCATCTCTTTCTCCTTTGTCACACATCTGGGTGGACTGATCTAGCCAGGACTCAGCTGCCCTTGGCTTTAAGCCAAGGATGAATCCAGATCTGCTCCACACATCTCTCATCCTTCATGGACCACCCACAACCTGGGGATGATTTTTTTCTAATGGCAAGAGGCAGGAGGTGTCATTATCCCGTTGACCAAAGCAAGGCATACGCCAACTGAAGACAAAGGGCAGGAAAGAAAATGTACGCTTCCCACAATCAACCGTGGTGAAAAAGCAAACTCATAATTAACCACTGCAGAGAAATGACCCTCAGTGTCTCACACACAATCACTGTCAAATTAAAGGCAGCTGTCCTTGTTATTGTCCTTGTGGTTATGTTTATTGTTGTGGGGTTTGTGGTGGCGTGAGCGAGCATGAGCTTTGGAGACCTGGCCCTGTGACCTACGGCAAGTAACTGGTTGAGTCTTAACTTCAGTTTCCTTATTTTACAAGGAGAGCATCAGTACCTTCCTCCGTGCACTAGTCATGGCTGTGACATGCAATGACTCATGTCAATGTCACACACCACTTTTAGCACAAAGCAGGCCCTCATAATGTTATACCCGCTACGTGCCTGCCCTGAAGTCAGGTTACGGAGACACAGAGGGGAAGAGGCCCAAAGTGGCCCATTTGGAGTTAGAATGGGGAAGGGTACCATGCTTATTGCTCTGAGGGCCCAGGGAGATATCTTTTCAAACCACAGTGACAATAAGAGTAAATAAGAAAGTGAACAGCAGGCAGCATCCCTGGCTGGTGATGATAAGTGATGACTGAGTTAGAAACAAGTGAAAATGGAATCATAACAGAATGACAGGGTTTGGGGTGGGAAGTCAGACATCCAGGATGGCTTATGAAGGAGGCTTTGCACTCTCGTGGGCAGGCCATGAGCTCATCTGTGCTGCTGGGATGGAGGAGGCAGTAGCCTCCGGCTTATACCTTCTCCGTGCCGGTACCTCCTTAAGCAGGGGCTGCCGTGGACACAGGGAACATGTCCTTGTAGCTCTGGAAACTCGGGAAACAGCTTTGGGGATTATCTCATTCAAACTGCCCTCTGCCTGTGCAACATAGTTAGATCTCATCTTCACAAAAAATTAAAAAACTAGCTGAGAATGATGGCATGTGCCTATAGTCTTAGCTACTTGGGAGGCTGAGGCAGGAAGATCTGTTGAGGCTAAGAGCTCAAGCCTGTAGTGAGCCATGATTGCACCACTGCACTCCAGCTTGGGCAACAGAGCAACACCCTGTCTCTAAAAAAATTATTATAATTTTTAAAAAACTGTGTCAAATTACAGATAAAGAAACTGCAGCCTCTTTGGTTTTGTGAAGAGCATACCTTGGATTTGTGACCATCCCTCATTCTAAACACCTTTCCTTTCCACTAAAACAACATACTGGATGGACTCCTCCTACCCAGGAACAATAATTATAGGAACTTAAACAGCTGTTGTGTTCTCAGCAAGAAGAAATGTGCCAAAGACTGTGCTGAGATTTTTCAGATATAGGACCTGATTCTTCTCACGGGTATATGATATCCGCTCCATTACAGATAAAGGAAACAGGCTCAGGGAGAGAAGAAGCCATTTATCAGGTTCTTACAAACTTGAAGAGGCAGGCAGATCCAAGATTTGAATGCGGTATACGGTGATTCGAAGGCCCACCCACACTCTGAACCATTTCACCAGCCTACCGGCCTTATGTGATTAACAAGAAGGCATTGTCCTGTTTGCAAGAGTCTCACAGGAGATGAACACAGATTGTTAACTATCAAGGCATTCTGTTGTTTTTGCCCAAGAGTTTCTGGAGTGAGAATGCATGTAACAAAAAGAGAACTCAACAAATGGCAGCCAGGAGTCATGAAGAGTAAATCTTTTACAACCAACACAACTCATCTATTGCTAATAACACAGTTCTGGTAACTAGCCAGATAGAAAATCACCTAATTGAATTCCCTTATAAGAACCATAATAATGAAGAGAGTAAATTCTTTTTTTAGGTCTCCATTATTAACAACATATAAATATATGTTAGTAATGTACTTAAGGGTATTTCAAATTCATGTTACTGTTTAAATAATACCTGTTTGTAAATGGGCTCTCATTTTTAGAAAACTTGGTAATGGCAGAAGTGTACAGAAAAATTGCTACAAAAGGCTTCAGGATGCAGTGAACTACTACTGATACCACCAAGGGAGCAGAAGGACACTGTAGTGGTGGCCAGGAGCCCTGAGTTTTCATCCTGGCTGGCCCAGAGGCTGGACCAGTGATTTTGACAAATTTCTTTACTCTCCTAGCTTGAGTTTCCTTTTCTGAGTAAGGAAACTGGGAAAGTTTGAACTAGATGATCTTTAAGGGTCTTTTCTGCTCCGATGTGAAATAGAATTCTATTTTAGACATTTCATCAGCACTCGTGTTTGCACTCTTTATTTCCCTGGCAAATACCTATCTTGGATATAGAAAGTTCCAGTCCTCAGCAGAGTCATCATTATTCTAAATGAACTCAGCCTAAATTCATGGTAATCATGATATATATATATATATATATATATATATATATATATATATATATAAATTCACTAATTCATGCATTCATTCATTCAACAAATGAGTTGCCTACCCTTTATCAGGCACTATATGAATTATTAGAATACATGATGATTAAGAAAATATTTTTGCAATCAAGGAATTCCCAGCTTAGTGGGGGAACAGTCAAGTAAAAAATTATTACCCTATTCCATTGGCATAGCCACTACTGTTGTGAAATATATCCCTTCGTCTACTTAGCATTTATTTACTGAATTCCTACTCTCTGTACCCGGCAGTGCAGGAGATGCTGATATGCAGTGGTAAGCAAGGAAGGTACTGGAATGATAGGGATAGGGAGAATAGACGTTCACAGTCAGCACAGTTACATGCATCCCTGGAGAGCTGATCTTTGATGGCCTTGCTGCTCTGGGTGTGCAGAAGCAGAGTTGAAGGAAGGACTCACCCAGGGAAGAGGTTAATTACCCTCGGCTCTGGCTGTCAGAGGCTTTGCACCTTGCAAGAAGGAAATGCCTGCTTGCGAATAGTGGAGAGTTAGCTGAGCCAGCAAAATAGGAAACAGGAGTCAATAAAGCCAATAGCTATGGCATTGATGGAGATCTTGCTAGAGACACCCAGGCTGCTGCTAAGAATGATTGCAGCTGAAACGAAAACAAACAGTATCCAGAAAGCAGAGGTTAGGGATTTGGAAAGGCAAATGCAAACAGCTGACTCTTGGTGCTCAGAATTGATGAGTGATCTGCTCCAATGTTCCATCTTACAGAAAGAAAAACTGAGGCCCAAAAAGGAGGTAATTTGTGTCTCTGCATATCTAATATGTAAGGATTTAGGTGTTAGGGGTAATAGTCTTATCTAAATGTAAACATATACCAGAACCCAGTGGCCATTTGGAATTAAAGAGAAGGAAACACATTTCTTCTTCTTTTTAAATTCAGCTTTTACTTACGTAGGGGGTACATTTTGCAGGTTTGTTACATGGATATACTTTACCCATGTAGTGTGCATAGTACCCAGAAACTCACTTCTTGACCATCAGCTAACTGTCACCTGAGCCACTAGCTTTATTCTTTGCTATTTCAATTTGTTCTTACATCAGCTCTAGGAGATAGACATTGCTATCATCTGCATTCTGTAAACAAGAAAGCTGAAACCAAAAAGGTGACTTTCCCGAGGCCACACAACTAGGGAGAGAACAAGAGGACAGAGCCAGGTCCATCTGCTGCCAGCGCTCAGGGGCTTTTTCCTCTGCCTACTTTGTGTTCTCCAGGCAGCCTCATGGGGGTCTCCACGGCGAAGCCCTCTTAATTGCAAAATATATATTTGTTGTATAATGAGCATCAGTCATTAGTGATCCATTCCGAGTCAGGGAAAACTTGCCTAGTAAGCACCCAAGGAGGAAAGAAAAACATAGAGCAGCACCTTTTTTCCAAATATATTTCTCCATCTCACCAATATTTCCAAAAACAAGAGAAAGAGGAAAGAAGTAAACTGTGCTATTTCCTGCACAGTCACTGCAGGAGGGATAGGGACCTCAGCCTTTGCTCTTTCCATAAAGAAGAGGGATCCTCCTTGCTCGCCCCTCCTCGCCCACCCCAGCCTGACTTCCTGCTTACCTCTCCCGTTATGAATCATGAGGCCTGTGGCTTGTGGCAGATCATAAATCAGTCCTGGGAGTCTCGAGAACAAGTCCCAGGACTTTTAATCTTTAGTATTAGACATGTTTAAAGTGGTGAATATTTCATGAAGGGACTGTTGCATTTTAACATATCATTAGTGACTCCTGCCCCTCCCCCCCCCTTGGTAAATGATTTTCATCCATGTGCAAGGCTCTTAGCCTTTTCCTTCCATTGCCCTTACCTCTGGAAACAATCAGTTCATTCGGCAGCACTACTTACAGGACTTCCACTCGGTGGAAGCCCCTAAGCATGATGTTGGAGGGGAGGAGTATAGAGAACATTCCTACCTGTGAGCAAGCCCTCCTTATTTTCCAGGTAAGCAAGAGAGGAGGAAAAGGACAAGTCTTCTGTCTCTCCTTGTGTCTTTCAACAACCCCATTCTGAATATTTTGAATACTGTATCTGACCCATTCTTCACTCTATACATCGTCTTACTATCATTTTAGTTTAGCCAGCATTCATGAAGCCCAGGCTGTTTGTCAATAGGTGCTGGGAATACAAAGATTAAGCAGCAGTACCATCTATAAAACAAGTTATAGTGTTTTTAGATACTAAGAATGCTTCATGTAAGGTCAAATATACAACATTTGCAGCTCATCAGAAAGAACGATAGTTTACTTGATGAATACATACATTTCAGAATCCAGAGTTAAGGGTGATAGTTGTAGAACCTGAGTTACTCTAGTATTCTATCTACTACAATATTTTATTTTAGTTGCATAAAGTTGAGAAAATCCTGATTCACAAAATATGTAGTTGCAAATGGAATGAGCTTGTTGGCACCTTGACTCATCCTCAGTATCCTTTTTGTTGAAACAAAGATGACAGAAGATAATTTTTTTCCCTGAAGCCTGCATAAAATAAGTTTATCTGGCAACTGATACTTTCTTCCGTATCCTATATTCTGGCATGTGATATCTGAGTGTTTATTCTTTATTGTATTTATATTTAAATTTTTTTTTAAATAAAACTTTTAAGAAAAATTAAAACACAATATTTGCATAGTCCCTAAATCTCTGTTAAGTAATACATTTCCATGGACATGATTTGAAAACTTTCAGGTCCTGTCTATCAGAATCACTGTAGGATCTGTGAAAGATTTGTGTGTGTGTGTGTGTTTGTGTGTGTGTGTGTGTGTGTGTGTGTGTGTGTGTGTAGAGAGAGAGAGACACACACAGAATGTGATTATGCGAAGATGAGAAAGAAGACAAGCCAACCTCATTATCCTGGAAATTTACCAGAGCCATAACAGATAGTTAATTATTCATTCAAATCACATTGTTAAGCACCGACCCTATTCTAGGCAGTAGGCAAAGCCAGGGCAGTTTCTACCAGCATTTCCCAAGATGTGCTCCATAGAATTCTAATTCTGTGAGTCATTCCACCAGCAAGGCTCCCAAAGAAAAATAAGTTGGTGAAAATTGTGTATGTATCACCCTCATAGAGAATCATACCACACTGGCTCTAAGGAATGGGGCAATATTTAAAAACCGTATTTTTAAATAGAATCTGTTTTTGGTAAAGCATCTTTAAGCATCCCACAAATACACTTTAGAGAAAAAAGCAGTAACTCATTAAATCAAAATATATTTCTAGGCTGGGTATGGTGGCTCACATCTGTAATCCCAGCACTTTGGGAGGCTGAGGTGGGCAGATCACTTGAAGTCAAGAGTTCAAGATCAGCCTGGCCAACACGGCGAAACACGGTATCTACTGAAAAATACAAAAATTAGCCATGCATGGTGGTGCATGCCTGTAATCTTAGCTACTCAGGAGGCTGAGACAGGAGAATTACATGAACCTGGGAGGCAGTGGTTGCAGTGAGCCAAGATCGTGCTACTGCACTCCAGTCTGGGAGACAGAGTGAGATTCTTGGTCTCAAAAAAAAAAAAAAAAAAAAAAAGGAAAGAAAAGAAATTCTATACCTAAAGAAGTATACAGTAGAGTAGAAATGACAACAGCTGGGGGTAGGGCAGAGAGATTCTGAAATCCCTTCTAGGATTGTGGACTCTGAAGATAGGCTAGGAAATCAGACATGTGCTGGCCAACTGAAATGAACTTGGCCCATGAGAGAACGTACTTTAGGCAGTGTGTAATGCTAGCAAGCATTCATGCAACCAAGCATAATGCCTGCCTGGAAGGAAAAATAAGGGATGGATTTATAAATGGATAGATGGAAGGGAAAGAAATGAAAAAGAATGGGAAGAGAGAGGGAAAGGAGGAAAGAGGACCGAAGAAAGGATGATAGTAGAAGGAAGGGGAGGAGAGGAAGAACAGTTTTAAAATGAAAAACAACCCAAATTAAAACCAGGAGACTACAGACAGGATTGTTCTGAAAGGGAAAATCAAAGGTTTCTTGGAGATAGTGGCATTTAATTTGGGATTTATGGATAGTGAAGACCTATTCATTCAGATGGAAATAATTCAGTTTTCTGATTATAACTCTAGAGTAAATGCACTTTATCAAAATTTTAGTATTTGAAAAGAAGACCTCCATTTGTAGCCGCCTGATCTCTTCCTGTTTCCCTGTCTTAAATTGTGAGCTCCTGCCGGGCGCGGTGGCTCAAGCCTGTAATCCCAGCACTTTGGGAGGCCGAGGCGGGTGGATCACGAGGTCGAGAGATCGAGACCATCCTGGTCAACATGGTGAAACCCCGTCTCTACTAAAAGTGCAAAAAATTAGCTGGGCGTGGTGGCATGTGCCTGTAATCCCAGCTACTCAGGAGGCTGAGGCAGGAGAATTGCCTGAGCCCAGGAGGCGGAGGTTGCGGTGAGCCAAGATCGCGCCATTGCACTCCAGCCTGGGTAACAAGGGCGAAACTCAGTCTCAAAAAAAAAAAAAAATTGTGAGCTCCTTTAGCAACTCTGAATCTCCATTGCTGAGCTGAGTGCCTGTCAGAGTGTGGCCAGGACTTGTTGAATGAATGAATAAGTGAGTGAATGAACAAAGGAAGAAACCGTGTTAACCACAGTGTTTGATGGACCAGATTACCCTCTTTCCATGTGCCTTTTCTAAAACTAAGAAGCTTACTTTATGTCTTAGGAAAACAAGTGAACCAGAGAAAAGCCTATTTCAGGAGACTCTACTTCACAAGAATGTTTCTTCTTTTTACTTACAGGAGAGTGCAGCTGTCATGAAGGCTATGCCCCTGACCCTGTTCACAGACACCTGTGTGTGCGCAGTGACTGGGGACAGAGTGAAGGGTGAGTGACAAAGAGCATCAGGACCGGGACAGTGCAGGACCCAGTTTATCTCCTCTGTTCTGTTGCCAGAGGCCCCAAGCATCTCCACAAAGAGGACTGTTTCTCTGCAACAGTTGCGTTCCTGCAAAACCCAAGGGGAAGTGATTCCTACTTTCCCACAGAAGCACATTTTAGTATTAAAGGTGTATGACTGATGAAAATTCTAGAGAACGAAGGCTGACATTTAAGTCACCTGCTCAAACAGATGGTAATCAATGAGCACTTCCTTAAGTGGACTGACAAAGAAAAAGCATCACATTTTTAAACAGACTCCTGAATGGGCATGTACACTTTATGAAAGAGCTGAATCCTTCTGTATATCGGAGACATTCTTTTATAATATAAATAGTCTTGCCCAATAATTATTTCTGCGGAATGTGATTGTTTTTCAAGCTACTGTAGAGCAGGATCCACATATGCATCCTACCTGCCTCTGACTAATGTCATCTCTTCTCCCATCTTCTTCCCATAGACCTTGGCCTTACACGACACTTGAGAGGGGCTATGATCTGGTGACGGGAGAGCAAGCCCCTGAAAAGATTCTCAGGTGAGTTGGCCTTCTTGTTGGGGCAAAATTCTGGGAAATGTAGAAAGGACCGATAGGAAAATGTGGTCATGCATCCTTAGACTATCGAGCCTGTGCACTCCTGAGCTGCGCTGAGTACAAAAGAGCTCTCCTTGGTGCTAATGTACCATCATGGCCCAGGTTGCTATGGGAATCTAATTCTCATTTGTCTGGCAGCTAGACTTATAGACTCAGATACTTGAACTGGAGGAGATATTACTGATTATTAAGTCTGGTGGTTTAAAAATACTCTGTAGCCATAGAACCTCTTCCTACCACCTCCACGAAATCTTATGTAAAGCTTCAGTACATGCGTAGATAAAGACATACAGCAAATTAAGTGGCAAAACTAGGAATCAGATCTTAGTTCAAACTGATTCAAAGTCCGTGCTCTTAACCTTTGTGTCAGACTGTCCCTGCTGACATAGCAGTCGCTTATGAACTCCTGCTGTATGTCAGGACTGCTGCAAAATCAGAGCAGCAATGGTCCCTATCCTCACGGAGTCCACTAGTAAATCAGGAAAAGGAACTTAAACACAAACCAATGCATGGGCTAAGTGTTAACAGAGTTGAGAAATGTTCATCCAGATCTGGAGAAAGCTGGCCAATATTGTTTCTTAAATAATGCAAGGGACATGGGTGGAGAAGTAGGAAATCGTCCTAGAAGGGATGGGAACAGGGGCCCCTTTTTTTCTGTTTGCTCTCTGCTTCCCAGGGAGTTCCCCAATGGAAACTCTTACATTGCAGGTCTACTTTCAGCTTGGGCCAAGGCCTCTGGCTTCCTGTCAGCAAAAGCTTTGTGGTTCCGCCTGTGGAGCTGTCCATCAACCCTCTGGCCAGCTGCAAGACCGATGTGCTCGTCACGGAAGACCCTGCAGATGTCAGGTAGGGAATCGTCTCCAGTACTCTGCACCAAGGACTTCTTAAAGCCTTGGAAGTCCACCTGTTGGAGGACCACAGGAACTCCTGAGGAGTGTTCATCATGGTGAAGTAGGCAGCTATTTAGTTGATGTAAAGAACACTGTCAACACGTGTTCCTAAACTCCTAGGTCTGTCCTCCATCACTGTGTCTCAATGCCTTACATTTCAACACTATCCCTTTCCTTGTAGGCTTATATTAAATATAAGAGAGGCTGATGCATTATCTAGCTCATCACAGGATCACTAACGATCTTATCTTTACTTAACAGTATATTGGAGGGTCACAAAGGCAAAGGTTTAGAAAATAGGATACTTTCTGTTGTAGTCCATGGGATGTACTTTGGGCTAATTTATGAATTTCAAATGTCCAGGCTAAAGGCCAGGTGTGGTGACTCAAGCCTGTACTCCCAGCACTTTGGGAAGCCGAGGCGGGTGTATCACTTGAGATCAGGAGTTCGAGACCAGCCTGGCCAACATGGTGAAACTGGGTCTCTACTTAAAATACAAAAATTAGTCCGATGTGATGGCACACACCTATAAATCCAGCTACTCAGAAGGATGAGGCTAGAGAAATGCTTGAACCTGGGAGGTGGAGGTTGCAGTGAGCAGAGATTGAGCCACTGCACTGCAGCCTGGGCAACAGAGTGAGACTCCATCTTAAAAAACAAAACAAAAAAATGTCCAGCCTACATCTTTTGTACTTAACTTATACAAACATGGAGACTACATTTCACTTTACATTATCCTGCAGCTTGTAGCTAACTTCATTATAGACTTACTCTACTGCATACTGATTAGGTGCTTACATATCATTCTGCCCCAGTATGGTGCACTTCTCAAGGTCAAGGAAAGATAACTTACTTAGTTTTTTTAATCCCCAGTTCCTAGTATATATTGGACATCTATTAAATGTTTATTGATTTAATTAAGTCTGTGGTCTTAGTTCTGGTCTTAGCCCTGGTTATGGAGCTTTCTAATAGAGGGTTTACTTCTCCCAATGTGATTAGGGGAAGCATTCTAGAAATGTTGATGTTACCAACAATAGACTCTAGTTTTACTTCTAAAACTGGCTTGTACACAACTTATTGGCTCATGAACAAGCATTAAATCATTTCCCCAGCCCTCCCACAACTAGCAGTGACTGTTTTTCAACAGCTCCATAGTTGCCTGTGGGTCATTCTAAATCAAGATGTTATCAGTAATTCTATGGCATCTTGATAGAAAGCTTCTAGAACCCAGCTCTCCTACTTTGAGATGTTTTTACTCTCACCTTATCAGCTTTCACTGGGAGAGATGAACTTAACATGCTTTTGTAGGTTATTAGCATTTCCCAAAAGAGGATGTTTTAAAAAGAATAGATTTATAAAGAGATGGCACTTAGGAAAAGAAATAGTAATTACTAGGAACTAAAATAGCTTCACATACACACACATATTCACATACTGATTCATAGATATTTACCATTGTTTTCATTTTTGATAGAATTGAGTATAAGAGGTTTTAGTAAAGCATGTGTAAGGTCTCTCTGCATTACATATTTTAAAGGTGAAGAAAGGACTATCTGGTTTGAAAGCCTATTGTCAAAGAGACACAGTTACCTTGTTTGAAATCAGCCAAAAAGAAAGTCTTGATTAGCTTTCCTCATAGTTCTGTCCTTTTGACATTGCATTCATGATTTCAATGAAGATTCAGATGATATAGCTCTCAGACTGGCTGATGGTAACACTCACTCTGGAATTGGATAGGGCTGACTTAGAATCCCATCTCTACCAATTATGAACTATGTGATCACAGCGGCCAAGTTTAATTCTCTAAGTTTTCATTTATTTTCTGCAAAATGGGGATAATAATAGTGCCTTCCTCACAGAAGGTAATAATAATAATAGTTCATATCCATTGATCATTTTCTAAGTGCTGAATACTTCGCTTATATTATCTTATTACGTTCTTACATCAGCCGTATGAGGTGATGCTCATTTTTCAGATTCAAAAATAAATAAACAAACCTGAGGCATAGAGGCAATGCCTTCACTAGTCAGATATGAAGCCACATTTCTATCCCTGATCTGCAATAGGGGATGAAAGATTGCAATCATCACCATTTGAGAGAATCTGCACTATGTAGATTGAGTTTTCCAAGCTGCACTAATAAACCTTGTTTGACATGACATCACCCAGGCAAGAATATCATGGGCATTTAAGGAATTAATAAGTTCCAGTCGATGATATGTTAGAAATTTAACAAATAATAGATCATAATTATAGATAGTCAGTAATTCTTCCCTGGAATCACAACAGAGAGCTTAGAGGAAAGACTACGTGGAAAAGCAGAGTCAAAGGGAAATGGAAGGTAAGCATTACAGTAGGATTGGAAAGGAAAACTTGAACTTGCCTTGCAAGTTGATACTTTGATTTTTAATCTGTGATAAATTCTTGAACAAGTATGAGCTCTCACAATACAGGATGCGGAACAACTTAGTAGTTAAATCTACAGGCTGTGGCTTACCGAGGCAGCTAAATTTAAAACAACGAATGGTAACAAATGTCAGGAAGGATATGGAATAACTATAGCTCTCATGTTTTGATAGTGTGAGTATAAATAGGTATGACCACTATGTAAACCTGTGGAGCAGTATCTACTAACATTGAAGGTATACATATCCTATAGCCCATCAGTTTCACCCATGAGGATATGTATAACAGAAAGATGTATATGTGTACCACAAGTAGGACTTAGAAAAATACGGATAGAAGCACTCATTTGTACTGCTAAAATGCTAGAGAAAAACCCACAAATATCCATCTGCAAAAAATTAGATAAATTATGAAATAATCACACAGCGGAATACCATTAACAACTAATATGAAAGAACATAGTAACCACACATAGCCCCTTGGATGAATCTAACAAATATGATACTGAATTTTGGAAACCTGACACAAAATAATATTATATGTTTATATAAAAACAAAAATCTAGTTTTCTTAATTAGTAAAAACCTAATTTATGATGGTAGAAGAAAGGCTAGGAATTAATTCTGGGTGATGGAGAGGATGGTGTCATGGGGAAATATGAATGGCTCATATGATGCTGATACTGTTTGATTTATTGTTATGGGTGGTGCTTACATGAGTGTTTTAACTCGGTGAAAATTCATTGAGCTTCACACTTTTCTCTTTGTATACTATATTTTGATTAAACATAAAGGTTATTGTCTAAGGGCATACGCTGTGGAACTCAAGCAAACTGCCTGAGTGCCTGTCTTAGCTCCATCACTTGTTTACTGCAGGAGCTCTTCTGAAGTTGTGTTTTCCCCTTGAGAATAATGGGAATAAAATCTCACATCATATATGGAGTGATGAAGATTAAGTGACGTGTTACATGTAAAGCAGTGAGTTTGCTCCATGGTGAACTCTTTAGAAGCCTTCGTTATCATGCTCATTATAACATAGTGGTTTTTGTTCTCTTTATCTTTTCATTATTTTCTTGTGCTTTTGCTGAAAGGCTACATACAACTTATGGTGCATCTTAAAATCCATAGTTGCTCAGTATTGAGGGTTAATGTTAACCACTTTGTCATAGGCTTTGGGGAAGACTTAAATGAGTCTATAAATTCTAGTCAGTATGCTAGGTCTGTGGCTTTATGTACGTGGACATGGTTACAGAATGAATGAAGAGTCACATGTGTGGTAAACATAGAGTGCCCTAGAGGATTGGAAAGGGTTGGAAAAGAAATAAGACATATCTGACCGAGGGAGTTAGACAAACATTTTCAAGAGAGAGAACATTGGCAATTAACCAAGAAATATGGATAAGCTGGCTTTGTGGAATCTAAGGTGAGGGGGGAGGCTTTCAAGTGTGAGAGGTTGAAGGACAAAAAACTCACCTGGACAGCTCCCATTCTCCAGCCTATCCTAGCAGGAAGCTTCTGGGAATGAGATTTTTAGCATTTGAGACACTAATGATGCCAGCTACAAAGGTGGAAGAGCACATCTCTATCTGAATTGCATACAGGTACATTTTAATTCTGAAAACTCTTAGCTGGACCCCTCCTGTGTACCAGATACTGTGCCAGGTACCATGGGAATAGAGAGATGAATATAGCCCACCTCTGCTTTCAGGCGTCTCATGGCATAGCAAGAGACTGACTTGAGAGATGGAATAAAAGATGCTCGTGGAGAGAGGAGGATGGAAAACAACACTTATTACTGCACACTGGGCCTTCTTCACCGTTTCACCTGGAGCAGGTTCTTCTTATAAGAGAAATGTGAGAATAGCTATTATAGTTGGAATAATAATCACCCACAAAGCCTAGCTTTTGGAGCCCCTCAGTCATTATCCTGTGATCTCAAATCAATGAAAATGAAATGGTGATATACTGTTAATTCCTGAACAACGTTGAAAGAATAATGGGATATCAGGCTGCAGGCTGGCTTTGCGCACTTGGTGATGGTTTTCACATCGAATTAGTTCTGAATAGAATTAGGGATGTCTCCTTGTCCTTTTGGCCTTTCAATTCCAAGTGTTGAGAGAATTTACTGAACACCTACTATATTTTAAGCTAAGTAATAGAGCTACAGAAATAATAAAACAAAGATTTCAGTGCATTAAATAAGTCAAAATTGCAAACAAAAAATGTCATACTTTGTGACAGTTGAAAAAGATAGAGGGAAAGTTCAAGGCAGGAAAAAGACACAAAGTCAGAAGTGGTCAAACCCACCTGGAGGTTAAAAGAAAGGACTCACAACTTCTGTGCCAAGTTTTGAAGTATTAGCAGGAAGTCACTAGTTCACTGGTTTTCAAAGTGGATTCCCTGTATTAGTAGCATTAGCATGACCTGGAAATTTATTAGAAATGTAAATTCTCATATCTAGTGTAGACTGATAATGATCCCCAAAGGTATCATCAGATCCTAACTCCTAGAACCTGTAAATATTAGGTGATTTGGAAAAGGGGTCTTTGTAGAGTTATGTAGAATCTTAACATAGGTAGATTATTCTGACTTATCTGGGCAGGTCTGAAACACCATAATGAGTGTCCTTATAAGAGGGACGCACAGTGAGACTTGACTTGGCCAATGTTGAGGCAATCGCAGGATGGAATTAGAGACTGGAGTGAGGCAAGCACAAGCCACAGAATGCCAGCTGCCGCCAGAAGCTGAAAGAGGCAAAGGAAAGATTGTTCCCCAGAGCGTCCAGAGGGAGAACCACCTTGCTAACACCTTGATTTTGGCCCAGGGATACTGATTTCACATTTCTGGTTGTTTGAAGCCACCCCAGTTTGTGGTGATTTGTTGCAGCAGCCACGGAAACCATGTAATAATACACCTACTAAATAAGGGATTTTGGAGGTGGGCCCAGAATTCTGGTTTAAAGTGTCCTCAGGCGATTCTAACGCTCACTGAAGTTTGAGTACAAATGCACTCGGTAACAAAACAAGGAACGGATCACCTGGCTTAAGGAGAAAACAAAAGATATGAAGGCTTGAAAACTCCAGAGTGGCAATGGCTTTTGGCATAGTAAGGCTTATATGCCCCCAAATGTTGAGACTCACTATTTCTGTTTCTTTTTGTCCCTGATCTCTGAGTTTCTTCGATATACTCTGTTTTTCTGTTTTTCTTTTTCAGGCACGCTCTCACTGACCTCTCCAGGCTTACAAGCTCAATTAAGCATTGTCAGAGTAATGAGACACCCTCTTTCCCAATGGTTTATGCAGAAGTCTGGCACTGAGGAACAGCAATAATCACACATCCTTAAGTGGCAACTGTTCTGAGTGCTTTACTGAAATAAGTTCATTTAATCTTCACTCATTATTAGCTCCATTAATGCATGAGGAAACTGAGGCACAGAGAGGATTATGTACCTTGCCCAAGGTCACACAGCCAGTAAGTAATAGAACCAGGTTTTGAATTCTGAGATTCTGACTCTGGAGTCCATGTGCCTCACCTCTAAGCTATGATGCCTCTCTTTGACCTATTTTGGGATCTTTGCCAGTATCCCACGTCAATCTCTCAAGAGAAAAAGTGCTCTAAGTATCCAGACCTGGGTCACCAACTTACCCTTGAAACCAGCTTGAATGAAGGGCACCTTAGCCACCTGGATTGAGATCACAGGTAGGATAGTTCCCCAGTGAAAAATCAGAACAGGCAGCAAATAGATGTTCGATAAGAAAAACTCAGAGATGTTTTATTCATGGGCAAGGCGCAGGTCCTTGAAGTGGCAAAGTGACATGCCTAAGGAGGAACTTTTTTTTTTTTTTTTTGAGACAGAGTCTCACTGTCACTTAGCCTGGAGTGCAGTGCTGCCATTTCAGCTCAGTGCAACCTCCACTTCCCAAGTTCAAGCTATTCTTTTGCCTCACCCTCCATAGTAGCTGAGATTACAGGCACGTACCACCACACCTGGCTAATTGTTGTACTTTTAGTAGAAATGGGGTTTCACCATGTTTGCCAGGCTGCTTTCAAACTTCTGACCTCAAGTCATCTGCCCACTTCGGCCTCCCATACTGTTGGGATTACAGGCATGCGCCACCATGCCTGGCCAATGGGAACTTCCAGTTCAGTCTGGCTGCAGTGTAGTGCCAAGGGACGCATGGCAGTGAATGAAGGCAGAGGACAGCAGACAGAATGTGCATACTCTTTTCTTTCCTCTTCTCTCTCTTTTTTCAGCTGTTAACCACCTAGACTAGGAGAGTCAGCAAAAACTCTAGGGGCATTTGAGGGTAGTATATTAATTCACTGCTCCAGCGTCCCCAGCAGATGTTCCGGTGTAACTGTTCCAGATACTGAAATCTGGCTTCAGACTAGGCAGTATCCCTAGTCATATACAGTGCATTCTGGAAATATTGGCCATACATCTCCAGGTGCAATCCTCAATAAATGCACACCAGGTAATTCTCCGTGTAATGAATGTTGTGCTAGGCTCTGGAAGTAGAAAAACCAGAAAGAGAAGGAGTAGAAAAGAGTGTACAATTAACTTGAGCCAAGTTTGTTTAATTCTTTGAACCTCAATGTCAGAACCAGGAAGATGGAGATTAGTGTGTTTCCTCATATGGTAGTTAGTAGGATGGCATAATGTGTATAGGGTTACTAGTACAGTATATTACATGTAACTGGTGTTCAATGAATGAGAAGTTTTAGAAGTAGCAGGAGTTGTAGAACTGTAGTACAGTTAAGGAAGCAACCATATGATGTAGTGTGATCAGTAATTAAAATATGTAGTTCATGATACAGAGCAGTATAAAGAAGGGATGTCTAGCTCCTTTCTGTGGACCACATTGTGCATCGATGGCAGGAGCATCCATGGAAGAAGGAAGGGTCAGGGCAGCAGGACACACGGAGCAGGCAGAAGTTGGGGTCAGCCACTCAATGCATTGCATGGGGGCACTTGGCTTGCGAAGGATCCAGGCAGCAGAGTCGGTGGGGAGGGCCCTTGATACAGGTCTCATGTCATTTGGTATTCAAGATCTCTCTCTCCTGTTGGAGCTGAGCAAAACTGACTTCTTGCCTTTGCAGCTCTCACAAGCTTTCATTAATGAGTGCATGTGTGTATATGTGTCCGTGTGTGTATACATTGCAAGCAAGATAGAAGTATGCTTTCCTTTTCAGGAGGATGCTTATACAGGGGTGGCTTCTTCAGGTAGAATCTCAAGTCCATCATGCTTCCTCCAAACTTTTCCTTTTCTCAGCTGTTAGTCACACGTATATTCCTTTCCCAGAGAGCAACAGAACTTCAATAGGGACCCCACTTACCTGCTTGAAACACAGAAGAGGTATTGGGGCAAGTGAATAGCCAAGCTGCTTAGGCTCAAATCCCAGCTTCATCACTGACTAGCTGACCTTGGGTAAGGTAAACTTTCTGAGCCTCAGTTTCCTATCTGAATGATAACGAACACTCCGTCTTTGAATGTTTTTTCAGAATGGAATGAGATAACACATTTAAACTTTTAGCCCTATAGTCACCAGTAATGACTAGCATTTATTGATCACTTGCTTTGTGTCAATCTCTAAGGGTTGTATTAATTCTGACTCCTCACAACAACTCAATGATGTAATTATTGTTATTTGCAGATGAGGAAACTGGGGCACAGTGATGTTAAGTCATTCATGTAATGTCACGTGGGTAGTATGTAGCAGATTCAGGATTTCCACTCAGGCTGTTTTATAAGTGTGCAGTAAATGTTGGCTGTTGTTGAAGAAGGGGCATTCTCTGTAAGATGAAGGAATAGGTTCACTAGACTTTATATCTTAGTCTTTGTTGAGTGATCTATTAAGTGTGTGTGTTCTTTATGCAAGTATAAGATGAAATATTAAATGGGAAATAGGAAAGACTGTGGGTAACTCACAGCTAGGTTAAAGATCGTGGGTAACTCACAGCTAGGTTCATGGAATATGGGCATTAGAATTTTTCCTGGTACCTCCATATCCTCTTTCTTCTTCTTTTTTTTTTTTTTTAAAGAAAATGAGGCCCCTCTGAGAAACATTACTGTAAAGGCCATCACACTTCCTCCCAGATGAATCTACTCTATGCCCTCCACTCTTTCCAGCCCCACTGCCTGTCATTCAGCCAGTAAGCCTGGAGACATATATATTTCTCCCCATTTTAGATTAGCGATCATAATAAAAGTGGAGTCTATTAGGATGAGTTTCTGCCCAGGCTCAGTAAATCTCTTCAAACATTGTTCAGCACCAACTTTCTGTTAAGTCTTTGCCACAGGGGAGACTGTAGCATGCACCAACTGTCAGCTCGGGTACAGGGCTCAAGACACAGCCTCTGCTAAATGAAACTCAAATGGAGACTTTGGAATATAAATATTGAAGCGACCCAGGCTGGATAAAGGGGCACCAGTTAGCAAAGCTTCTATCTTACATGCAGGAGGTGCTAAATTATTAAAACTTTAATAAATGTAATAATAAATATTTGATGTTGAATTATAGAAAGCTTTGCAGATACAGTGAAACTGAGAAATGAGTTGTTATATCTGCATTAGAAGTTAAACACTTTAAAGAGGGGACTTCTGATGTGGAGACAGGTCTACAGATCTTTAGATTAAAAAGAGAGACACATGAAAGTATGATTTTTGGCATGTATACTGGGCTGGGGGTCAGGATACCTGGGTTTGAAGCCTGACCCCAAACTGGAGACAGCGATAAGTAGCATTTTTGGGCAGAGGCCTCCCGCTCAGCTTCCTGTAAGTGATCTTTACAGCCATCTTCTGATGTCGAAGCTATTTTTATCTCCCATTTACCAGATGAGGAAGCTGACTTTCTAAGGCCTTAGGCAGCATAGATGGCAAAGGGATGAATTGGAATTTGAACATACACTTCTGACCTCAAGGCCCCATCTATCCACTCATTCATCATGTCATGGCACCCGCCTCACTTGCTGCATGGAAGCCCTTTCTGCTCTGTATGAATCAGGATGGTGTGGGTTTCAGGGGACAGAGACCCAATTCAGGTTAGCTTGATGACAACTATATTAGGATGACATCATGGGAAGGGCAAGAGATCAGCTCAGCCACAGGGATGAGGAAGGTTAATGGAGTTAGATGATATTAGGATTCTGTTTTTCCTCTTCTACATCATTCCATGGTGGCTTCATTCTCTTCTCTTGCACAGCCACTTTCTTTCCATACTCCCCATCTTGTCATGACAGGGGTGTGATAATCATGACTCCCAAAGCTCTTTGTGACTCTTACCATCAGGGATAAATACTTCTCTTCCCTGAATCTCCTTTTGAAAAATCCTAGAGAAGTCTGTCCCATGCTAGGAGTCCAACCCTAGCTTAGTCATCTATCATTAGGGGACAGGGTCACAAAGTACAGATACAGTCCTGGAAATAATTGAGAGGACCATGAACTGCAAATCGACTCCAACTCCATGTCTTCAAAATTCTCCCTGCATTTTGAAGTTTAGTGATCTAACAGGTTAGACTCAATCAAAGATGGCGGCTATTAACCGTCCTACGTGCCAGCTCAGATACATGGTTAGGGGCTGCCTAGGTTATTAAGCTGGTAAGGTTTCTGAGACTACAGACAGACTCAGCTGGGAAAAGTATCATGATGAACTCATGTGCCCACCCTCAGTGTTGGATGAGGAGTTGTAACAGAAGGGTCAGGTGTTTGCCATCTCTGAACATGACGGTATTTAGAAATCCTCCCTATTTCCTATGTCATAACCTGATTGTGTTCCCCTACAAAATGAAGAAATAACTGGCTGCTGAGACATGAGAGAAAGGACAGTCACGTGATTGGAGGTGTTGAGGATGAATTTGAAATGGAGCTGTCTTATCCACATGTTTCCATCCATCTATGTTATCTCAGAGGATATATTTGGATAATCTTATCTTGGTGCCAGTACATTTCCTGAAATAAATTTCTGGCTTGTAGCAGAGTGAAGGCCTCCACGTAGATGCTTCCTAGATACTGTCTGGCACTATGATTGTCACTTATATTTAAAAGGGAGCTCTCTAAGCTGTAAACAAACTACCCACATCACAGGGCCCTTGAATTGTGTCCTATAGTTTCAAAGGCTTGTTGAAACAATTATAAACTCATAGGCTGGAGGGACCTTGTGACGCATGTATTTTATCCTCTGCCATTGCATGGACAGTCCTGAGTGATAGAATCTACGTCTGCTGATAGATGTCTCATTGCCCCCTGCTTTGTTGCCTGCCATGGTCTCACAGTGTTTCCTGGAAAGCCTCACTGTCTCATCTAAACAGGCCATATTTTCGATTATGCAGACAGCAGCTAAGGAACAGTGATCATCAAGATCAGATAAGATGAGCAATCATTCTGCCTTTTTAAGGCCCACTCATTGCAGCTGAGTAGAACCATGTTTCCCTTAGTATATCTTACTCTGCCTGACAGGCATCAGCCCCCCAGTAGTCACATGCTCAGCTCAAGCATACACATGCACCTGCACACATACACACACCAAGGCAGTCTAGTCAGAAAGATGAGTAGGATATGTCAGTGAATAATTAATTGATCTGTACCTTAGGCTTAACTCCTTTCCCTCTCACCAAACAAGGAGACTCATATCAAAGAGGATCCCAGCAAGAAACAGGTGGCAGGCTCAAGCTTGGAGAGATTTAAAAGGGAGCTATGCGCAAAATTGAGGGAGAGTTCCAGAAAAGCAACAAGACCTCTGCTGTGCCCTGTGGCTAGTGTCTGGGTCAAGGTGAGAGTAAAGTTACAAGAACATGGAGAGAGAATTCCACGGAGCTGTGGCCTTTAATCAAGGGATACAAACTGCTTATGGTGGCTCTGCAAGAAAAGAGCCCAGCTGCGGGGTCTAAGAGGAGCATCACTGGCAGAGTCAGGCAAGGTCTGACAACACCTCCCCTCCTCCAAAGTGAGCCAGAGACACCCTGCCTTCCCTGGCTGTGACGGATTTTGAACATTAAAAAAAAGTTTACAATCCCAGCCAGGCAGGCATAAATCACAGCGTCGCTGTGCAGCACCAGCAGACATGACTTATGGCCCCATCGCCATGGCAACGGGAGCGCAGCCGGCACGCGCACAAAAGCGCTGCTCGCGCCTGATCGGCCTTTGCGCAGCCCTGATGGAGAGGCAAGTGTTCCGGAGAACGGATGTATTCTCCGGAACCCGCTGCCCATTTGTCTTCATTCAGCACCTGAGCGAGGCCCTTGCTCTTTCTCTCTTCACCCCATCCCCAGCCAACAGGTTGGTTTCTTTGCTGTCTTCTGCATGGAAAGATGTTTTCTTCATCTTTTAAACTGTTCTCCAAAGGTGTAGAGAAAAGACCCCAATTAAAGCTTGCAGAGACCTCCAGTGGGTCGGCCTGACTGTTCTTCTGACCTGGGATTTATGGTGACGGCTTCCAGTATCTGCACATGTGGACCCTCTGCAGATATTTCTTCCATACCTTTGGCAAATAGGCTCCTTAGATGTTCTTCCTGCCTCCCTAACCCCTACCTTTCAGATCATCTTCCACGAGCCACTGGAGTGGATTCCTCTAAACTGCAAACTTGCTTTAAACCCTTCCGTTGCTCTGCTTGCTGTTTCTATGAGGATAAAGCCCACACTTATCAGTGTGACACTCATAGCCCTTGGGGACTCAGCCCTGCTTCTCTCTCCAGTCACATCCCCATGATCCATTCTGGAGGTTCCAGCCTTCTTGAGTGCTTTTAATTCCTCATACCTCTTGTTCCTTCCGCCTAGAACACAAACAATACCTGCCTCTTCATCTGGTTCCATTTTACTCATCCATCAGGACTTGGCATATGTCACCTCCTCCAGGAAGCCTTATCTGATCTCACACATCCAGTGTAGAAGCCCTTTCTTCTTTGTCCTCATGTTCTGCCGTCTCCCAGTGGTCGCACTCACCCTCTCCACACAGTGCTGCTCTGTCTCAGTGCTGCCGTCTCTGCCGATCCCCATCTTCGCTGCCTTGGTTGGTTACCATTTCATCTCTCCGGGCCCTGCTATCATCTCCTCACTGCCTTCTCTCTTGCCACCGTCAAGTTGAGGCCCCATGGGACGGTCATGAGATACTTTTTTTCAGCACAAAAGCTGTCATATCATTTCCTTGGTTGAACCCATTTCATGGTCTTTCCTTGCCTTTGTAATCCGTCCAAACTCCTCTCATGCCCCCTGCTTGCACCTGCTGCCTGCGTCCTACGTCGTAGTCTCTGCTGGCCAGCGGAACCTGGCTTATTTCTAGGTATCTTGTATGTTTGATTGTCTCTAGGCCTATTGTGATTCTAGAACATCTACTCCCCCTGCTATGCCCACTAATTTCCACTAATTTCCACTAGTAGACTAGGGCTACTCCTACTCATCCTTGTGGCCTCAGTTTAAGCATCTCTTCTTCCAGGAGACCAGATCTTGGCTCTTTAGATTAGTTTAGATGAGTGGCTCTCAAACATGGCTACATTCATATAACCTGATGAACTCTTAAAAATCACAGATGTGGCTGGGCGCAGTGGCCCACACCTGTAATTCCAGCACTTTGGGAGGCCAAGGTGGGTGGATCATGAGGTCAGGAGTTTCAGACCAGCATGGCCAATGGTGAAATCCTGTCTCTACTAAAAACACAAAAATTAGCCGGACCTGCTGGTGGATACCTGTAATTCCAACTGGAGGGATTTGGAGGCCGAGGCAGGAGAATCACTTGAACCCAGGAGGTGGAGATTGCAGTGAGCTGAGATTAAACTATTGCACCCCAGCCTGGGTAATGGAATGAGACACCATCTCAAAAAAAAAAAAAAAAAATGTATTGATGCATTCCTGACCTAGTGGGAAATTTTAAGAGTAGCAGAATATTCACATAGCCTCAGAGTATCTCCCTACAAGCATCCTATTAATTACAAAGTAAAAATAATAGCCTTACAGTGGAGAAGCCTGGCCAGTGCCACCTTCACCAAAGTTAACATCGCAAATCATCATCACATGCTTCCTGATATGCACTGAGAAAGCCACAACATCATGACTTGGATGTTCTTGTCAAAAATACATAACCTGAACCTTGTCATGAAGAAACATGAAACAGACCCAGATTGAGAGGCACTGTACAAAATAACTGACCTGTATCCCTGGGAACATCAAGCCCATGAGAGCAAAGCAGGTTGAAAGCCTTCTGAAATTAAGATTCAGAGAGACCATGACTACTGAGTGCAATACATGGGCTGGAATTTTCTTTTGCTATAAAAACATTAGTGGAACACTTGAAGAAATGTATGGATTAGGTAATAGGACTGTATTAATAATCTCCCGATGTCAGTAATTATATTAGAATTATAAAATAAAATATCTTAGTATTTGAAGTAACATGCCTCCAAAGTACTTAAGAAAAAAAAAAAGTATTGTGTCTTTACCTTATTCCCAGTTCAAAAAAAGAAAAAATTGTGTGTGTGTGGGTATATATGTTTTTACATACACACACACACACACACACACACACACACACACACACACACGTACGTGCATTCTTAGAGAAAAAGAGAATGAGACAAAGTAGCAGGGAAAAAAAGAAATATCGGGATGTATGAGTCTTCCAACTTTCAAGATTATTTGACTATCTGGGTTCCTTGCATTTTTATATGAATTTTGTGATGAGCTTCTCAATTTTTGGAAAAAAAAAAAAATTCACTGGGAATCTGATAGGGACTGCATTGAAGCAGCAGATCAGTGTGGGGATTGTTGCCATCTTAACAATGTTAAATCTTTCAACCTATGAACATAGAATATCTTTCCATCTATTTAGATCTTAATTTCTATCAGCGCTGTTTTGTAGCTCTTAGTGGAGAAGTCTTACACTTATTTTGTTAACTGTATTTCTGAATCTAAGTATTTTATTCTTTTTGGTGCTACAGTAAATGAAATTGGTTTTCCAATTTTATTTTTGGCTTGTTCATTGCTAGTGTGGAGAAATACAATTGACTTTTATACACCGACCTCATATCCTGCAATCTTGCCAAGATAATTTATTAATTCTAATCGTGTGTGTATGTATGTGTGTATGTTCCTTGGGGTTTTGTATATGCAAAATCATGCAATGAATAGTGATAGTTTTATTGCTTTTCCAATCTGGATGTCTTTTGTGTCTTTTTCTTGCCTAATTTCCATGACTAAAACCTCCAGTACAATGCTGAGAGAAGTGGCAATATTTTATATTAAATTTTACAAGTGTTCTGTAAGTTTAAAAGTTAAAATTTTAAAATTTATTTATATAAACATAAATATGCACCAAAGGGCCTGCCCCAAGAGTTCTGATTCGTTGGTCTGTGGTGGTACTAAAGGCAGTGGCATTTTTTAAAGCTCTCAGTTGGCTCTACTGAACAGCCCATGTTGGCAAATTCTAGAGAAAGCTCTCTAGAAAGAGGCTTCTGCTGTTCTCCGTCATAATATGTTGACTGTAGTTTCTTGTTTAGTTTTCCAATTAAGCTGAAACTCCTTCATGAGAGTTTGGCTTCACAGAGATGGCTTATTTCTCTTGCTCACTATATCCACAAAAATGGTGCCTGGTACACAGTACACTGAAAAACAAATAAATGACATTTGTAACTCTCACAACAACCCCCTGAGGTTTTTAACACTGGCCCCATTTTATAGAAGAGAAAACAAAGCCCTGAAAGGTGAAAAACCTTGCTACAACCACACCGTCAGATGCTAGAGCAGCAGGTAGTTCAAATCCTTGCAGGAGGAAGATCCAAAGCTGTTATTTTTTCCACTTCGAGCAGAGCCTCAACCACACAGTGCTTCTTCCGGGCCAGAGCCCTGCTCAGAAGACAAATATCAAGGTTTGCTATGACAACTGACAACAAGAATTCACCCGTTAGAGTGGTAAATGGGATCTGCTAGCTCCTTACTTAGTCCCTTTAAACATCTAAGCCAATGGCTATGCAATATTTTTAGTCGCAACATATTTGATCTCATTTACCATTTCTGCTCTCAAATTCACAAGCCCCTGGTTGCTTCCAGTTGACAGTTCTTACCAGTCCATCTGGGACTCTTTAGAGGCTTTCTCTTCATCATACTGAGAACAATTGTTTCCATTTCATGAGCACTTATGATGAATCAAGGACTGGGCCAAATGCTTTGTGGGCATCAACTCATTTCATTGACTCCGCAGTCTTCATTAACACTTTATATTCTTACGTCGTTGCAAAGGAAGAAGCTGTGGTTTGTTCCCAGAACCTAAACCACTTGGCCAAGGTCACAAAGCTAATCAGAGAAAGAGCCAATGTTTCAGTAGAGCTTTACCTGACACCAGACTTTGAGTCCATATCCCTGTCATCTTGTGCCTTCCCATTCTGCCAAAAGTGGGAGGCACAAGGTCTTGTCTCCATTTCAGAAATGTCCGTTCTTTCTCAGTTCTTCTTTGGCACACATAACCATGACTTGGAGGGCTTGTTAAACTGCAGATTGCTGGGCTCACCTCCAGATTTTCTGCTTTAGTAGGTCTGGGTTGGGGCCTACACATTTGAATGTCTAACAAGTTCCTAGGGGATGCCCATGCCACTGATCTGTGGACCACACTTTGAGAGCCACTGCATTAGACTATTCACAGTGGTGGGTATGAAAATACAATGAAAGAGGCTGATGGAAGCTAACCTATCTGGAAGCTTTCTCAGATGTTTGCCAACTGTATCCCATGAGCCAATGTGGCCCATCACCTGCTTTTTTAATGAATAAAGTTTTATTGGAACATAGATAGTTACATTCATTTGTTTACGTATGATCAATGACTGACACCTTGCTGTAATGGCAAAGCTGAATAGTTACAACAAAGTAATAGTAGTTACTTATGCCCCAGTAAGCCTAAAATATTTACCATCTGGCCCTTTGCAAAAAAAGTTTGCCAAGGTTGATCTAGATTCCGGGGCATTGCTACTCAAAGTGTGGTCCTTGGACCAGCAGCATTGACATCCCCTGCTTATTTGAAATGTAGATTATCAGGCCCCAGTCTAGACAAACTAAATTAGAACCTGCATTTTAACAAGATCCGCAGGTGATTCATCTGCATATTCAATATTAAGAAGCGTGTCTCCTTAATAACTCAGTAGCTGAGAACTTTGACTTTGAGGTCAGAGAATTCTAGCTCTGCCATTCATTAACATTCTGGCCTGGAGTAAGTTATATTCCCTTCCTATTCTCACTTGTTGGACACATATAATAGGGATAATGATGTTATATCATGGGATTGTTTTAAGAAATAAAATAAAATGAAATGCCCGAATGACAGCTCATGATGAGTTGAATAAAAGGTAGCTGCTATTATTAGAATCTCTAATATTTTAAAAACAAGAACCCCAAGCCCTTAAAAAAAATTTAAAACCAAGCCCTATGTAACTCACTCAAGCTTACATAGTGGACAGGTCAAGGGTATGAACTAGCATAAGGTTTTCTGCCTCTGAGCCCATTGTATGACCCCTTCTACTCCACTGGACTTGATGGACAGATGACTGATGGAAACAGATTGAGCTACATCTCTGCCACTAATGAGCTAAATGACCTTGGACAAGTCTCTTATCTGCTCCGAGTTTCAGTTTTTCTATCCAAGAATGTGAACAACTAACCAGATCACATTGTTGAGGCTTTAAACCATCAAGAATCAAGTGTTGAGTATCTAATACAGGGCCTGGCACTCAAGAGATGCACAGTACAAGGAACCCATTTGTTGTTGTTGTTGTTAAAAAAAAGAAAAAAATATTCCATACGCAGCAGCTACCCCAGAGGACAATGAAAACTTGTCAATCTTCTTGTTGGACAGCTGCCTGGTCTCTGTAACTCGGGTCCTAACCAGGAGCTAGAAAATTAACTTGGAAACTGAGAATGCAAAAATGAGTGTCTCATTCTGGGTTCCTCTGGGTCTCCCTGCCCGCCTCTGAGCAGACGCTGGGCTCCAGCAACACCTGGTACCTGCAGAATTGTCAGGAATCTGGCTTGGCTAGAGTGTCTTAACAGCCTGCTCTCTAGCCAAAACAATTTACAGTGGAAAGAGCAAGGGTTTAGAAGTCAAGCAGATATAGATTCAGTTGTGACTGTAACACAACCTCTCTTTGTGGCTTCGGGTATCCCACTTAACCTTGCTAGGCTTCAGTTTCCTCATCAGTAAAATGTGATAACCATACCTTATTTTCAGTTAAGTCAATGAACTGATTCACTGCTGCCAAACAATCTCAGCTAATAAACGCTGTTATTTGCCTCAGTGGGTTGGGGAGTTAGAATCACAAACTGTCCTTTCCATAACAGGCATTTGCAGATCTCTTGGGTCAGAGATGGAGAGCTGGGAGTCTCCTCCACCCCTTTCTTTTATAATACAGAAGCTGAGGAGCAGCAATGGCATGGCCTGGCCCAAGGTCACACTGTGGGACAATGAGACAGGCCACGTGGATCCTTGTCAGAGGGTCTTTCATATTTTGTTAGGCTGCCTCTCAACAGCCCAGGTCAGCACAAATGTCCCTTGTTTTCAGAGTCACCGGTGGCTGAGCAGTAAGAAATCGGGCCCCTCCTCGGAGGCTGTAATCAAAGGCAGCCTTGAGTTTGGAGGAGCTCCAACGGCGATTGCTCAGCTAGCTGAGGCAGAGACTTGAGGCCAATAGCAGCGGCCCTGGGCTCCTGACAGCAGGTGTGGATGATGAATGGGCAGCTTAACGTGATGGAGCAAATTGATCATTGCATCACCGACCACAACTTATTCATTTCTGCAAAGAGGGCAATTCATTACCCTGCATGTCACGCTGTCCGTGTCATTGCCAGAGATAAAAGCCCAAGGCCTCACAGCCTGTGCCTCTCATCACATCTCACCTCTTCTTAACGTGAGAGAAAGAATGCTGAAATTGAGAGCCAGATGCTCAAGGCTGCTCCAGGGCCCTTATTCTTGCCACATTCTGGAGGCCATTTCTTCGTCACCAGGAAATGAACAAGAACAAATCCTAAGAGTTTCTAAACCAATCGACAATAGCAAATGCGTTGCATCTTTGAGGCCAGTCTTATACTCTCTGGAGCATGAGGCTGAGAAGGATTCTTAGGTTGCGTGCAAGCTCAATAGGAATGAATGCCAGAATTGATCAGTGATGTCTACAGTAGGTCTAGAGTAAGTAGCAAACATATTCCATGCATAATTATTCATAAACTCATGGTAGTGGTGGTTGAGCTATTTTATACAACTCTCAGATCATGTCAAGTGCTCACTAGCATTAAGAATAAACTAAGGCCGGGCACAGTAGCTCAGGCTTGTAATCCAAGCCCTTTGGGAGATCGAAACAGGTGGATTACCTGAAGTCAGGAGTTCAAAACCAGCCTGGTCAATGTGGTGAAACCCCATCTCTACTAAAAACACAAAAAATTAGCCAGGCATAGTGGTGCATGCCTGTAATCCAAGCTACTTAGGAGACTGAGGCAGGAGAATTGCTTGAACCTAGGAGGTGGAGGTAGCAGTGAGCTGAAATAGTGCCATTGCACTCCAGCCCGGGCAGCAAGAGTGTAACTCCTTCTCAAAAAGAAAGAAAGAAAGAATAAATTAAAAGGCAGTTACAAATACAGTAATGCAGTTATAATCAAGTAATGAAAAGCTTACATACTATTGTGATTTTAGCTAGTACGGTTGCTCTCAACTACAGTGGCACAACCCACAGGCTTTGTCCAGATAAGTTAATGGGTAAGTCCTAAGAAATGTAACAACAAAAATAGTCAAATTACTCGTTACTCTGATTTGTAGTATTGGAAACTCTGGGGCTAGATGAGTTGTGAGAAATATAGTGCTAATCATAGTTTAATTACTCAAGTTTTAAAATATTTTGTCTTTTGGAGAGATTTTTAAAAATGCAATGGATATGCCATTATAAGTACAATAGCATCTCCCACTTGTGTTGGGGAATGTTTTCTTGAGTGGAAGAAAAGTAAGATGGTAGATAACTTGCGGGTGATTGCATGCTTACAGATCCCCTACTGATCCTATCGATGGTGCCTCCCATAGCTTCTGCCACCAAATACCAACACCACCCTCTCCCACTCATCTAAAGTGTGGCTCGCCTCTTATCAAAGGCAAATCCCTCTGCCTGACCCTGATCTCATGCCCTTCAGTTTATTGAAGGGCCTTATTCTACTGATCACACCTTCCCTCTCCTTTATCTTTGTAGACTCTCTTCACAGTCTGTGACAAAACCAAACCTAACTGACTTAACTATAAATGGGAACCAACTGTTTCACATGACCGGAGGTGCTGTGTGAGGCATGGGTTCACACATGGCAGTCGCTACAACCACAGATATCTCTCTTTATTCCTCCCTCTCTTATCTCAGTTCCCGTCTCTGTCTTGACCACATTGTATCTGTGTCTTCCATAGGTATAGGGCATGGGCACCAGGAGCTGAAGAGACACATTCTTACATCTTTAACATAAAGGAAACAGAACGCATCTATCTTCCTCTGTATGTTGTATAAAACTCCAGGGAAGGATTTGTTTTGGCCCAGCGAGGGACTGCAAAGTGGAATCAGGTGCTATGATTGGCCAGGTCTGGCATATACTATGCCCAAGAGCGAGGATACTTACATATTTGTAACCTAATTTCCCATGAGAAAGAGATAATTCTAGAAAAGAAAGCAAAAGAGAAGCGGGGTCAGGGGAAGTCTCATGATATTACCAGAATAAGGTGGAAGAAATGCTTGCTAAATGAAAACTGTAACTTCCCATGATAAGCTTTAACTTCTCCTTCACTATTGGCTATGTATTTTTCAATATTTAAACCTATCCAACCATATCTCTTATTTAAATAACAATAATTTACAATAACAATAAACTTCTTAGTCATCTTCTCTAGTTATCCATTAATCTCTCTCTCAGTAACAAATTTATTGACTAACTACTTTTTTTGGTCATTTCTGTTCCTTCATTTTCTACCCACTTTTCAGCTCACTGGAGAATTACTTCCTTTATCACAGTGGTTCTTAATTTGGAACAATTTTGCCCATCCCCACCTCCACCCCCACCCCCAGGGACATTTAGCAATGTCTGGAAACAATGTTGGTTGCCCTGCCTGGCAGGGTGCTACTGGCATCCAGTGGGTAGAGGCTACGGATGCTTCTAAACATCCTGCAAGGAACAGAACAAACAATACAACAAAGAATTATTTTGTCCAAAATCCTAGTACTGGCAAGATTGAGAAAGCCTGGCCTCTTCTAGAGCTATCTCTTTCATTCCTGGGTTCCTTGCATACTTGCTTATAGACCTCTGTAAGAGACTTTCAAACTCATAACTGATACTAAAATAACAATCACCACCAAAATAAGAAAATAAAAAGAAAAACTTGGCTGGGCGCGGTGGCTCACGCCTGTAATCCCAACACTTTTGGAGATCAAAGCAGGCGGATCACGGAGTCAAGAGATCAAGACTATCCTGGCCAACATGGTGAAACCCTGTCTCTACTAAAAATACAAAAATTAGCTGGGCATGGTGGCACACACCTGCAGTCCCAGCTACTCGGGAGGCTGAGGCAGGAGAACTGCTTGAACCTGGGAGGTAGAGGTTGCAGTGAGCAGAGATTGTGCCACTGCACTCCAGCCTCACACCTGGCAATGGAGCAAGACTCTGTCTCAAAAAAAAAAAAAAAAAAGAAAAAAAAGAAAAAAGAAAAATTTTGCTGTTTATTGAACATTTTCCATATGCCAGACAGTCAGTGGTCTAAGTGTTTCATGCAGCTGCCTTATTTAATCCTCACAAAGGCATTATAAGATACGTACTATTATTTTATTAATACTTAGAGTCACACAGCCTTCTCATGGGGTGAAGAAAGTTTCAGACTCAAATCCGTCTGATGCTAAAGGCTGTTGCCTCAACCACTAAACAATAAAGTCCCTATAAACCCTAGAATCAACCCTTAGTATAGTGACCAAGAAGCTACAAAGGTAGGCTTCATTCTCCTTTTTCCTAGGCTGGCCTACCTGGCCATTAAATTCTAGAATTGGTCACAAATTGACCTGGTACCCCAAAAGTCATGATCATAGTCTCAAGTTATTCCAACCCACAAAGATTCATTCAGGCAGAACCAGTGCCTTTACATCAAATTTCCTCAAGCTCTTCCACTTCCACTAGTTCTGAGATAGTTTCAGCCCATCCTCTTTACTTCCTGCCCCAGAAGAGAATATTTCATCAGTTAACAAAGAAAAGGCAAGAGAGAGAAAGAGAGAGAGAGAGAGACACACAGAGAGAGAGAGAGAGAGAGAGAGAGAGAGAGAGAGAGAGATACAGAGAGAGAGAGAGAAAGAGAAAAAGAGAGAGAGGAGCGGAGGGAGAGAGAGGTCAGTACTTTGCTACTATATTTTCTGTTTTTTCTGAGACAGAGTCTTGCTCTGTTGCCCAGGCTGGAATGTAATGGCACGATCTCAGCTCACTGCAACCTCTGCCTCCCGGGTTCAAGCAATTCTCCTGCCTCAGCCTCTGGAGTAGCTGGGGCTACAGGTGCATGCCACCACGCACAGCTAATTTTCGTATTTTTAGGAGAGACAGGGTTTCACCATGTTGGCCAGGATGGTCTCAATCTCTTGACCTCGTGATCTGCCAACCTCAGCCTCCAAAAATGCTAGAATTATAGGTGTGAGATACTGCGCCCAGCCTCTCTAGAATATTTTCAAACAGTGATGATGAATACATTGTGGAGAGTTAAAATACCATTTTAAAAAAACATATCTGTTTATATCACTTAGAAGCAACAAATCGTTCTAGCACTGGACTGACATATGATAAACAGGTACTACATACCAAAGCTCTTTGGATGGCCACCAAGCACAGGAGCATTTTCAAATCTCAGAGAAGTCTGGTATTTGCCAGACCTGGTTGATCTTGGATCTGTTTTTTTCAGAGTATGTACTAAGAGTTTACTGGCACATATTTTGAGAAGTTCTAGTTACTGTTATAGAAAAGAGCACCAGGCCAGTCGCGGTGGCTCACACCTGTAATTCCAGCACTGTGAGAGGCCGAGGCATGCGTATCACAAGGTCAGAAGTTTCAGAGCAACCTGACCAACATGGTGAAACCCCATCTCTATTAAAAATACAAAATACAAAAATTGGCCAGGTGTGATAGCACGCAACTGTAATTCCAGCTACTTGGGAGGCTGAGGCAGGAGAACTGCCTGACCCTGGGAGGCGGAGGTTGCAGTGAGCTGAGATCATACTACTGCACTCCAGCCCAGGTGACAGAGTGAGACTCCATCTCAAAACAAAAAGAGCGCCAAATTATTTCTCACTTCTTTTTCTCTCTCTCTCTGTCTCTTTCTCTTTTTTTTTTTTTTCTCTCTCTCTCACACACACACACATACACAAACACACATACTAACACGTATAAATCAAACTGTCTACTGAAAGGGCCTGAGGATAGCAACCATCTGTACCCCAACCCCCCATTACCCAATAGCGATGAACATATGTAGTGTCCAGATCCTGGCCTCTAGGTACCACTTCCATTAGAAAGAATCAGTGCTCCTGGGAGAAATGGCTGACTCAAAAGCTAGAACAGAGAAAATTAAAGTTGCACCAGGAATATCTTGTTGTTCCAGAAAGCATATCAGAAGTATGGAAACACGTTCAAGGACATAGGAGTTAGCTTGAGGACACTGTCACTGGTCAAATTTGGTACAAGTTGAGCATCAAAATAAATAATTATATTAATATAGTATAACCCAGTCAGTAAACAGGAAACCGCCATTCAATACTAATATGCATTAATAAATGAATAAATTTAATGTTTGATGAGGAGAGATACTTAAATAATTTCAAAGTACCTCCCCCCAAAAGACTTCACAACTACAGAGGAGTAAAGAGTTATTTTACAATAGAGAAGACTGGCCGAAAACATCTTAACTGAATGAACAAAGTGAGTATCACTTTGTTCATTGGGCAAATGGGCAAATCAAAATCATGGACCGCCTGATAGAATGCCCTAACAAAGAATCATGACTTCTGTGATACTCCATCTGAAGATGCAAGTCCTGAATCTAATCATGAAGAAACAACAGATAAACCCAAATTGAAAAGAGTTGGCATTCAAAAGCTTCAAGATGATGAAAGACAAGGAAAAACTGAGCACATTCTGAATTTAAAAAGACCAAAATACATTACTTATGAAGATAGTACACGGTTCTGACCTGAATACTTTTCCCTAAAGGACATTATTAGGACATTTGGCAAAATGTGAATGGAACCTGAGGATCCCATAGTAATAATGTATCAGTGTTAATTTCTTGAATTTGATGGTTATATTGTTGTTATATATGAGACCGTTTTTATTTGTAGAAAATAGGGCTAAAGTGTTTGGATTAATGGGGCATCTTGTTGGCAACTTACTCTCCAATGGTTCATGGAAAAAGATTATTTGGTCAGACCAGGACTATAAAAATATTGCGTGAATCCAAATTTTATGCCTTGAGAATGAGTCTATGTTTCTGCTAGCTAAATTTAGACCAAAGAAATCTCCTTCTGCATATTCTCATGAGTAAAAAAAAAAAAAAAAAAAAAAGATGCATGTAACTTTTATTTCCCCTTGCTTTTAGGAGGGAGTATACATAACTGGGATATGCTGAAACAAAAAAGAAAGTCATTGAAATGGAAAATCAAAGTTGTTTACACATAAATTACTCAGTGAGATTGGCAATGCAATCCCTTTGGGAGGCAAGAAGCATCTTCCCAGAAGAAATAACAACCTCATCAGCCTAACTCAGATGTCTCTATGAGACTTTCACATTCATTATCTTGAAAACAGCCCACAGAGGCAGAATGAACAGAAAATGTGAATCCCATTTCACTCAGTAAGAAACTGAGTTCCTTAGAAGTTGAGTGACTTCCAGATGCCTTGTGTCTAACAGGTGATGGATCAGGGAATAAAACCTGGAACTGTCAGATTCTAAAAGCATTTTAGAGTCCCCACTGCCTTCCAAGATACACATCAGATAGAGTCTCCCTTGAAGATATATTAACAGTTAGTCTATATCTCCTGGCATCATTTCTCTCCTCTCCTTATAACCTTCTTTGGCTTAGTACACATTGGAGAAGTCTGTCCTGCTTTTTCCTACCTAGAAATTTAAAGGTAATCTGGGCTTTTTTTTTTTTTTTTTTTTTTTTGACAAAATGCGTACTTGCGGCCAATCATCCAGGTACTTGAAACCTCTAGTCCCAAATCCCAGTATGGAGGTTGGAGGTGGCATGGAGAAAAGCCTTCGCAGATAAAGGTGGCACATGAATCTTCTGATCTCCAGAGATCCTGGAGCACTTACCACTTTCAACCTCTCACCCTTTTCCTGCCCTGCATCTTCCCACCTCAGGCCCCTGAGATCAGACCTTCCTCTTTTTCTTAAAGGCTCAAATCTCTGACCTTACTGAACAACACTCCTGGAGTAGACAGGCTTGACACCCCCTCGACCTCTCAAACACCAGCATGCACATTGCATTTTTCTCCTTCCCTGTTTCTGTTTTATTATCTTCATTCTGTATCGCAGCTCTAACAGTCAATGGTCATTATTAGATTTCAAGAAAGTTGTACAGCTAAGGAATTTGTTAATTTTGCCCCTTGGCTACAGAAAATCAATAGTCGTTATTAGAGAATTTTAAAAAGAGAGTGAAAGAAGAAGGGAGATTAAGTTGGTGGTGGAGGAATAAACATGAATGCCCTTGTTCCAGGATGCTTTCGATGTCCCCAGAATCTTCCATAGGATGTCTCTGTATTTTTTTCACACCGGGCTCCCTATGAATTAATGGGGAGCCTCAGGGACAGTAGAAACACTGATAGAAGGGAGAGATCACTGTGGGCTATGATGTTCATTAAAGATTTTCTAAGGGAAGAGGTGGAGATATTGTTTGGCTCTGTGTCCCCACCGAAATCTCATCTTGAATTGTAATCCCCAAATGTCAGGGAGGGACGTGGTGGGAGATGATTGAATGATGAGGGTAGACTTCTCCCTTCCTGTTCTCATGATAGTGAGTGAGTTCTCAAGAGAGCTGATTATTTGAAAGCATGTGGCACTTCCTCCTTTGCACGCTCTGTGTCTCCTACTACCATGCAAGGGAGGTCCTTGCTTTCCCTTTGCCTTTTGCCATGATTGTATGTCTCCTGAGGCCTCCCAGTCATGCTTTCTGTTAATCCTGTGGAACAGTGAGTCAATTAAACCTCTTTTCTTTATAAATTACCCAGTCTCATGTCTTCTTTATTGCAGTGTGAAAACAGACTAATACAGGCGGGATGGGATAAGTTGATGGGAAACAAAGACTCATCGATACACAAAACACAGGACATTCAGAACTGCATGTGTGTTGTTCAGAACTGTGAATCTGACAGCACTAAGAAAAATGTTGAACAAATAGTAAACCAGGTGGGACTTGATAAATTTGTGTTTAATAGAAGGAAAGTGGAAGGAAGGAAGGGAGTGAGGAAGAGAGTAAGAAAGGGAGGAACATAAGGAGAAAGAAAGAAAAAGAAAAGGAAAAGGAAGGAAGGAAGAAAGGAAGGAAGAAACGAACGTATGTAACTGCAGACTAGAGTGCTAAAGGCCATGGATGTTTGAATACAGGATTGCTTCTCTGTATCAGTTTGGGCTTGTCTTAACTTTGGTGCCCTGACCTTCCCTGCCCTCTACCTTCATAGCTTTTGGGAAAAAGGCTCAGTTTTATTCTCACTGGCTGCCTGACATTCAGTCCCCATTTCATTACTCACGGAACATGAATTTGGTGCAAATATTTACCACTTGCACATGTGACTCAGGGAAAGATGAGCTCCATCCATTTCTAATAGCTAAACCAATATGGGGATTTTCCTTCCCAGTGATTTGTGAGAGTTAAGACATGATCCTCAGTCCTAGCCAGTGAGACAGGAAGGGGGTCTTCTGGAAAAGGTCACCTTGCTTTTAAGAAGGAGATATCATGATAGTTGCTTACTGATTTTGAATGTTGCCATATGTGGCCAGGAATCTTAAAAATATTTTGCCTTCTTGGGACCTTGAATCAAGTCATTTTGAGATCTAAACCATCACTGAGCATGCCAGAGTGGATAGATGGAAACCCTAGATCCTTGATGACACAGTTGAGCTGACGACTTGACCAACTCTGAAGTCCTTACTATCTCTGGACTTTCTGATATAAGCAATGTATCTCTATGGTCTAAGCAAATTTTGGTCATACTTTTCTGTTTCTTTTAGGCCAACACATCCTGATATAGCACCTCAATCTGATGTAATCCACCAATTCCTCACAATAGCTCAAGCCTTATCTCCAACCAATGATGCCCCCTATGCTTTGCATTCCAGGCATGTTAAATTGTTTATGGCTTCCCAAACATACCCTACTATGTACATTCATATCTTTCCGTCTGCTTTTAATATGACCTTCTTTCCCCTGTCTGTATGGCACATGGCATCTCATCATCTCCTCTCTCAAAACGAGCTGAGATGTCACCTCCTCGGGGAACTTTTCTACCTCTGATCTGTGTAGATATCTCCATCACATGGAGGTTAAGAGCATGAATTCAGGAGCCAGGATTCCGAGATTTAAATTTGAGCTCTGCCACCTACTTGTATTATGACCCTAGGTATTTTGCTTAATCCTTTTCTGCATTAGTTCTCTTCTTTGTAAAATGGAGATAATAATAGTACCACCCCATAAGGTAGTTACAAAAATGAGATGAGCTCATGTATATAAAAGCACTGAGAACAGTACCTGGCACATGGTAATCATTACATTAATGTTGGCTATTATTGTTGTAATTGTCGGTTTTCGTATCTGTCTTCACAATGAACAAGTGAGCCTGTGAACTCTTGGAGGGCAGAACTTTGTTTTCTTCATCTCTATATTTTTAGTACCCATCATAGAGCTAGGCATTGCTAAAGTAAGTTCTTAAAACAAAGACGCAAACAAAATCTTGTGGGATGGAATAATATGGAAAAAATAGAATGGAAAGAAACAGAATGCATTGCAATGGAATGGAAAATGCTGGCCATGTAGGAGACCAGCACATTTAAAGCAAAAGACACTGCCCAGACTTAAGGCTTACTTCTTGTAGTGCTTTTAATGTCAGGCCAAAGGTTGTGGATTTTATGTTGGGGAACTAGAGAAGCCTTGATGATTTTGATCTGCAGAATTGCACAATCCTACATACATCCAGAATATGAGTCTAAATCTACCTTATTTTAAGAGCTTTTTGGAAATATAATGTACATACAATAACAGTCACCCATTTTAAATGTACATTTTTAAGGAGCTTAGGTAAATTTACAGAGTTGTGTAACCATTACCGGCATCTAATTTTAGAACATTTGAATCTGGCTTCTTTAGATGACAAGTTGAACTGTAGACACTTAGGCAAGCAGGCTACTTGGGGTCTTGCCTTACGGGTTAGGGCAGAAAGAAAGGAGCTAGCAGTAGGAATGAGTATCTGGATCTCTTTACTCTGAACCTGAGCTGAAAGTGTGGGCACTAACCTCACATCTTTATACTCACAGGTGTGCCAGGAGAACTGGTTTCTTCACTCTTTCCTCTCCCCCGCTAGAGTCCAGCACTGATACACAATTTATTACATGGTTTTTCCATTTGCCCCTTCCCTTCAGTCTATGAGCTTCTTGACATTTAGAATCATGCCTTATTCATCTTTTCATCCCCAGTCCATAACTACTGGCAACAAGACCTGGTACATAGTAGGTGCAGATTTAATATGGTTAAGAAACTTAAGCACATAATTACTTCTAATTCTGGCATCACCCCTTCAGTGGAAATGGGCTGACATTTCTGTAGTATACAATCATCCAGAAGAGGATGTGAAATGAGACCATGAAGAGGAGCGTTACGAATATAAAGGCTTTAAGTTATCCCTGCCCATTTGGCAATTATAGGTCAAGTGCATCAGCTGCACACTTTTCTGCCATTGCTGCCTCTGGGGTAAAGCTACCTGGTATTCCTTGAAGTCCTTGCTTTGTATTGGGCTGAACTTGGCCTCTTATTGTTTCAGTCTTCCTCTTCTGAAATCCATCTAGAAATGTTCCCTAAATGTCACAACACTTGTTTCTGGCTAGCTTTCTTATATGCAGAAAGGACACCTGCTCAGAGAAGTCCTCACAAGCTGTTCCTGCCAGGTTGAGTGTGTGTGTGCACACATGCACATGAGCAGCAAATCAGTGCTTCAGCTTGTGCAAAAAAGGAAGGACTTTCATTGCAGGAACATATTCCTAAAATACAAATGGTGATGCAATAAGTATTTTAAAGCTGGATGCAGGGCAGGGACAGTATCCTACAGAGGACTATCTCAGTCTAGCACCCAGGACTCCCTGGTCCAATGACCAAGTCATGAAAACCAGCAGAAAGAATGAAAAGCCACCAACCCTAAAGGAGGTTGGAAGTCCAGGCATCCGGGAAGAGAGAAGGGAAATAGATCAGAGAAGAGGGCTAGCTCTTGCTGGGAGATCACAACGGTGGGTTCAGTGGAGGTTCAAGATGAGCTAAGACAGTGATCAGCTGTGGTTGGAGGAGGGCCTAAGCTTAGGTGAACTGACCAGCACTGAGGTCTGAGCGCCTGAGTGATAATAATCTTATCCCAACTTGCCACACTGCACTGGATAGAGGAGAGACCTCAGAGAAGCAGGACCACAGTGTGTGTGTGTGTGTGTGTGTGTGCATATTTTACTTCCCCACTTACATTTCTATAGACTTTTTCTTTTTCTTTTTTTTTTTTAGCTTATCTAAGACTCAGGGCCTTTTAGTAGCAAAGCCAGGATTAGAATTCAAGTAGCCTGCTGACCCAGTGTTCTTTCTACCTCTCTGCTTATGTTGTATGGCTGACTATCTTGCTTGGTTTGGGTAGTACTGACCCAATAGTCTCAACTCTGGTGTCTAACGCTGAGGTCATTTGGTCTGAATAAAGGCTGTTGTAATGAAAAAGCAATCATCAGCCTCCAAATAAAGTCTGTAGTTTGTTCATAATATTAGTTCCATATTAATTGCTTGGATTTGATCAATGCACTAGAGTATGATGGTTAATTTTATATGTCAGCTTTACTGGGCCATGGAGGTGCTCAGTTATTTGGTCAATCATTATTTTAGGTGTTTGTATGAAGATGTTTTTGTTTTCTGTAGTTTGAATACAGCAGATTGCCTTCTGTGTTGTGGTGGGGCGGGGAGTCTCATCCAATCAGTTGAAGACTTGAAAAGAACAAATAGCTCACCCTTCTCAGGGTAAGAGAGGATTCTCCTGCTGACAGCCTTCAAACTAGGACATCTATTCTTCCTGGATAGTTATGTAACATGCTAAGATGAATGGAAACTGGGTAAAAGGTATACAGAAATTATCTGCACTATTTTTGCAACTCTTCTGTAAATCTAAAATTATTCCAGAATAAAAGACTTAAAAAAAAAAAGTCAGGCCAGAGTCACAAGTATCCCAGAGTAAGATAATTCCCCATAAAATTCTAAGCAGGCTAGCAGGGTTAAATGCTGTGCTAAACGATGTGCCACAAGCAACTCTTATGGATCTGAAACTAGTAGCCTCGGCTGTCTTCTACAGACGTGTGTCACCCAGCAAAAGAGATGTGGTTTGAGAAATGCATTGTCTGGCAATTTTGTCATTGTGCAAACATCAAAGAATGTACTTATGCAAACATAGATGGTACAGCTTATGGTACCTTAAGGCTATATGAACCTTAGCCTATTGCTCCTAGGCTGCAAACCTGTACAGCTTGTTGGTAAGTATTTGTGTCTCTGAGCATATCTAAACACAGAACATGGACAGTAGAAATACAATATAAAATATAAAAAATTATCTATGTGGGGCCGGGCGCAATGGCTCACGCCTGTAATCCCAGCACTTTGGGAGGCCGAGGTGTGTGGATCATGAGGTCAAGAGATTTAGACTATCCTGGTCAACGTGGTGAAACCCCGTCTCTACTAAAAATAACAAAAATTAGCTGGGCATGGTGGTGCGTGCCTGTAATCCCAGCTACTCGGGAGGCTGAGGCAGGAGAATTGCTTGAACCCAGGAGGTGGAGGTTGTGGTGAACCAAGATCATGCCATTGCAGTCCAGCCTGTGTAACAAGAGCAAAACTCTGTCTCAAAAATAAATAAATAAATAAATAAATATATAATCTACCTGTATACCATGAGTAGAGCCTATGGAACCAGAAGTTGTTCTGGGTGAGTCAGTGAGTTAGTGGTGAGTGAAAGTGAAGCCCCAGGACATTTACTGGACACTACTGGAGACTTTATAAACACTGTACACTTAGGTTACACTGAATTTATTTAAAACTTTTCTTTCTGCAATAATAAACCTAGATTACTGTAGCTTCATGTTTTATTTCTTTAAACTTTTTGACTCTTGTAATAACACTTAGCTTAAGCCACACATTATGTAGATGTCCATAAGTGTTTACATCTTCATTGTGTAAGCTTTTTTTATTTTTAAATATTTTTTTTTCACTGCTTAAACTTTTTTGTTAAAAACTACAATATGTACACACACATTAGCTTAGGACTACACAGAATCAGGATCATCAATATCACTGTCTTCTACTTCCATATCTTGTCCCACTGGAAAGTCTTCAGGGACAATAGCATGCATGGAGCTGTCATCCCCTATGATGACAATGCCCTCTTCTGCAATACCTCTTGAAGGTATTGTCTGAGGCTGTCTTGTAAGGACTTGTCTGAGGCTGTTTTGCAGTTAACTGACTAATAAGTAGACGGACTACAAGCCATATATAGTCAGCCCGATTAAAAAAAAAAAAGAAGAAGAAAAGAAAAAGAAAAAATAAGCAGAAGGACTACGCTCTAAAAAATAGCAATGAAAAGGCCAAGCATGTTGACTGATAACTGTATTCCCTGTTTTGGGAAGCTGAAGTGAGAGGATTGCTTGAGGCCAGGAGTTTGAGACCAGCCTGGGAAACATAATGAGACCTCTGTCTCTACAAAATAATAAAAATAACAGAAGTATAGCATAGTAAAAACTTAAACCATCAGCATAGTTCTTTATTAACATAATCAAGTATTATGTACTGTGCATAGTTGTATGTGCTATACTTTTATACACCTGGCAGGGCGGTAGGTTTGCATATACCGACATCCCCACAGACACCTGAGTAAGGCATTGCGTCGGGGCATGAGGAAGGCTACAGTGCCACTAGGCCAGAGGAATTTTTCAGCTCTGTTGTAATGCTATGAGGTCACCATAGCATTGTGGCCTCACAGCATTACAACAGAGATGTACTTGGTCCATCGTTGATGGAAACGTCATGATGCAGCAAAAGATGGTATAGGTTACCATTTTTCTACCTGAATAATTGTGAAAACTGGCCGTTGTTTTTCTTATTTCTTCCCTTCGCTTTGGAGCTGTGAGCCTTATGAGACCATGTTGGTATTGTAGTCACCTCTCTCTCTAGCACTCAGAACAGGTCTATACCTAGTAGGTTTTTGCTACCCAAGATTTTTTTGTGTGTGTGATTTGCTTAATTTGGAAGAAAAATACAAAAGAATGACATGAATGATTTCATATCTGTCTGTAGCTATGTCTGTCTAAAATGCAGTCAGCTAAATCTTACTGAGAATCAAATGTGTGATGAGCCCTTTGCTAGATATGAAGGATGAGGAGTTACAAAGAAGAAAAGTATGTAATCCCTGTTCTCCAGAGTGAATCTGTGGAGGGTCAGAAGAGTTGGAATAATGATAATAATCATCATCAATTATTTAAATAACAATAAAAGCAAATATTTTATTAAAATTAAAATTATTAAAATAAACAATAATTTTATTGTTATAATAAAAGCAATTATTGTATTATTTTCTTTTCTTTTTTTTTTGAAATGGATTTTCACTATTGTTGCCTAGGCTGGAGTGCAGTGGTGCGATCTTGGCTCACTGCAACCTCCACCTCACAGGTTCAAGCGATTCTCCTGCCTCAGCCTCCCAGCTAGCTGGGATTACAGGTATGCACCACCATACCCAGCTAATTTTGTATTTTAGTAGAGATGGGGTTTCTCCATGTTGGTCAGGCTGGTCTTGAACTCCCGACCTCAGGTGATCCGCCTGCCTCAGCCTCCCAAAGTGCTGTGACACCATGCATGAGTCACCACACCTGGCCTTATTATTTTCTGCATGCTAGCTACCATGTATCTTAATATTGCTACTACTACTACTAATAGCTAGCTACTATTTAATTCTTAAATAAGGCCACAGAGTTGGCACTAGGACTGTCTTTATTATGCCAGATGAGAAACTTGAGACTATGGGGTTAAATCACTGGCCCAAAGTTGTGGTACTAGATAGAGGCAGAACCGGGATTTGAACCCATGACTGCTCCACCAGCAAACCCTGAGCTGATTACTACTATGTTCTATGGCATTTCTGAATTAGTACTACTGTTTCACCCATCTGTATTCTTATAACAGAGTGGGTACCCTAATAGGAAGTGTCCTATTCGTGTTTATTTTTGTCCTTTCAAATCTTAACACAGTGTTTGGCACGTAGTAAAGAAAGTAAATGTTTGTTTAATTAAATTACATGAATAAGGCCTAAAGAAACAAGGAGGGCAAAAGAAATCCCTTCCTGGGAATATTCTCTTTTTTTTCATAGCAAGAGATATTTCAGAAAAATGATCAATTCTTTGGGATTATGCCCCTGTGTACTGAAAGCAATGAATTGTTATCAGTCTGAAGAAAACAATATTGTGATAATAGATTGAAACCCAGATAATGTGCTGTGGTTTGAGCCAATGCATTGTCCTCAAATGGGGCAAAGAGCTGACCATGATCTCCAGGGCCTTTTCAGCTAGCTGAGAGGGGAGCAATTGGATAAAGGCCTGAAATCAATATAAGTACTGCTTGGGGATTGGGAGTATTGTTGAGGACTCAGGGGGGCTGTGAAACTGCCAGCAGCCAGCCTAAGGGAAATGCCATTGATCCTCCCTGGGAGGAAATGTCAGAGCTTCTTGTGGACCAAAGCAGTTACATATTTGGAATTGGAGGTGCATGATTTCGGAGGATGTATTTTTAGAGTAACAAGGAAAAGTCACCACCAGGAAACCAGGTTCTGTTCTGATTTGCCTTAATACAGGACCCAGCCTTTCAGGGTCTTGGTTTTCCCATCTGTCAATCGAGGATTGTAATAGTATCCTTCTCTACATTGCAAACAGTGTTTCATGGCACTGTCATGAAGTAGCATCCATAAAAATGATTGTGAATGTGCAAAGTAGTATTCAAGTGTCTTATACTACAGCAGAGCATGAATTAAAGTAGCATAGTAGAAAGACCATGGGTGTTAAGAAATTGTCATTTCATATTTCTCTCACTCCACTGCAATGATTGAACAAAGGAAAGTTACCAACTTAAATCCCCACGTGCTTGTTTCCTCATCTGTAGAAATGGAATCAATGCCCATCTCACAGGTTGCGGAAAAAACTCGAAATTATGTATAAAAAAGGCCTGGTGCACAGTATGTCTTCAGACAGCTAACATATTTTGTGAGCTTAGTTTCAGTATATCTGCCTCTCGTGTTAGACAGTAAGCTTTATGAAGGCAGAAAAGATGGCATATTTATCTTTGCAGCTCAGTCCACCATGTTGCTTGGCAATCCAGTAAAAGCTAATAAATATTTATCAAATTAATTATGTATAGTACCAGAACCAAATAGGAATCAGAAAACAATTACTGTTATATTTTTAAATTTCAATTCCATTTGCACTTTTTTCTTGTCCTAAACCTCAACTCAAATGCATTTCTTTCTACCCACTCCCCCAAAGGTAATGTAGTTTGTGAACTTGATCCTTGGACATGCTTATTTTTTTTATTCATTCAACCAAAGATATTTATGGAGGGTCCACTCATTACGTGTCAGACTCTGGCAGAAAAGAACACAAGTCCCTGGCCTTCGTAGAGAAATATTAGCTAGTGCCAGTAAGTAAAGGTTTAGCGAATAGGCAAATATGAACTGTCTGAAAGGAAATTTCAGACTGAGGAAAGTGAGGTCTGAAATGAGATCTGAGGGAAGTGTGGGAGTCAGAGGAAGACCAAAAGTATGCACTATCTAATATGTTCAGGGACAGACAAGTTGCCCTAGATGACTAGAGTGATGGGTGGTGGCAGGGAGTAAGGAAGGAGGTGGGAGAAAGGAAGTGAGGGGTGAGTGGTTGCTCAGGAGTCAACCAACAAGAGCCTCTTAGATTATGTTCAGGGGTCCTGTCTTTCTCCTGAAGGCACTCTGAAACGATGAAAGCATTTTAAGGAGGAAAAAGTATTACCAGACCTCCATTCTAGAACCATTATTCTAGCTCAGTATGAAAGATGGATAGAAGGGAGATGGATAGAAGGGGAAATCAAGGTTGTGGTTCTAGCATTGGCTGATCCCAGGATTCTCCCATGAGTTACCAGCCCTATGTTTATAAAGTTAAATGAAATTAGAAATCAGAACATACAATTCAAACAGTGATGGGTCTTTCACACCTCTTACATTCAAGGCGCTAGAGTCTTATGTTTTCCATCAATGTGCTCTCACATCTAATAATTTGTCCAACCCCTAAGGAGCTAGACAGGGCTCTGGCACCTACCTTTGCTCATCATTTTTTATTTTCCAAAGATATAAACAAGGTGCCAAGCCTTGGGCAGAGTTCTTCTAAATGAGAACAGCTGAAGATGTGTGTGGGTTCATTTGTTATCTGACGCCACCAGATTCACCCTTCCAGTTAGACAAGGGGAAAAGATTGATACTGAAGTGCTCAAGGGCTGTCAGAAAACCCAAACTTTACAGCTTGAAAATTCCTGGAAGAGAGAAATGTCTTCTGGAAAATGTCAGTTATGTGCCTGGTGACACGTTGGGTGCTTTTTGTAGTTTTAGCAATCTAACAAAGTGCCTAAAAGCATGGGTTTGGGGACCAGAGGACCTAAATCAGGTGTAAGTACTAGCACTTGCTAATCAAGTAACCTTGGGGAAATTGCTGTGGGAATACGATGAGACCATGCATATAAAATGCTTGGCACCTCATCGGCACACAATAAATGTAGTTTTGGCAGTACCTGGGGTTGTAGTAGTGGTTGTGATTGTGGTGGTTGGAGTAGTTATAATTCTGATTATGGTGATGGTTGGAATGTTGTTGGTGATGATGGTAATTATGGTTGTAGTGGTGATGATGGTGATGGTTGTGGTGGTGATGGTGATAGGTATAGTGCTTTCGGTGGTAGTGGTGATGGTGATAGTGGTGGTGATGGTGATAGGTATAGTGGTTTTGGTGGTAGTGGTGGTGGTAGTGGTTGTGGTGGTTGTGATGGTGGTAGTGGTGATGGTAATGGTGGTGGTAAGTATGGTGGTTTTTGTGATAGTGGTGATGGTAGCAGTGGTGATGGTGGTAGTGGTGGTGGTAGGTATCGTGGTTTTAGTGATAGTGGTGGTGGCAGTGGTGGTGATGGTGGCAGTGGTGGTGATGGTGGTAGTGGTGCTGGTGGTGGTGGTGGTGGTGGCAGTGATGGTGGCAGTGGTGGTGGTGGTGGCAGTGATGGTGGCAGTGGTGGTGATGGTGGTAGTGGTGGCAGTGGTGGTAGTGATGGTGGTAATGGTGGCAGTGGTGGTGGTGGTGGTTGTGGTGATGGTGGTGGTGGTGGTGATAGTGGTAGCAGTGGTTTCCATGGTAAGTGGTGACGATGGTGGTGGCGGTGGTGGTAATGGTGGTGGTTTTAGATGGTGGTGGTGGTAGTGGTGGTGGTTTTAGTGGTAGTGGTCATGATGGTGGTGGTGATGGTGATAATGTTGGTGGTCATGATTGTGGTGGTATTGGTGGTGATGTTAGTAGCTCCACAGCTCAGTGTATAAGAGCACTGAGAACCGAATTCAGAATATATTGGAATCAAATTCCAGGTCTGCCATTCACTATTGGCCTGGGCAAGTTACTCAACATCTCTTTCTCAATGTGTCACCTGTTAAATGGGAATAGTAATAGTACTTACTTCAAAGGTTCATATAAAGATTAAATTTAGTAGGCTGAGATGGTAAAGTAAGACAATGGTGCCTGTAACATGGTAAGCATAAATCATGTTAAACAAATACATGAACTAGTTAATGCTCAAAACAACAAGAGGGAACGTGTAAACATACCCCCAAGTCCAGGCAGTATCACTTCCTTCTCTTGCAGTTGAGGAAACTGACACAGAGAGGTGACCTAAGTTGCCTGTGTCACACAGCAAGAAGAAAAGGATGTAAATGGAATATGAATCCTGTTCTGCCAGATGGCAAGACCAGTGCTTTGGACTATGTAGCTGGAATTTTTTTTTTTTTTCTGGCTCATGCCAAAGTCCAGTTGTGACCTGCACGCAAATGGAATAACACAAATCTCTTTAAAAAAAAACTCACATTTACTGAGTGTCTTCTATATACTAGGTTCATAGCTTACCTTATTTAATTCTCACAACCTTCCTATAATGTAGGCAGTATTGTTTTTATGTTAAAGATAAAGACAATAAGGTTCAGAGAGGTTAAGTTGCTTGCCCTAGGTCACTCAGCTATTTTAAACAGAAAGGATAGGGCTCAAATTATGGCATATAGAACTCTAAAACCCATATTCTTGGTCACTGTTCTCTCTCAGCCTCAAATTCCCTATGTATTGAACCATGAGATGGACTTGGAATTCAGACTGGTATCAGTTTCATGTAAAATGTGAGACCTAGAAGTGTATGTTCAACCAGCACAGACATGAAGATTTTCTAAGGGAATTATCATGAATTGGCTCCCTTTGTAATTACTCCTAACTCATAACTCAAACCTCCTAACAATATCCTAGCAGGGCAAATATTGCTTCTCTAACCTCTTTACAGGCAAGAAAAATAAAGGCTCAGAGAGTTTAAGAACACTCCCTGAGTTTGCACATCTAGAACAGGAACAGAGCTGGGGTGTACACACATAGCAGCCTGACTCTAGGCAACTAAAGCTGCTTCTCCAGCAGTCACCGTATATGGACAGGGGTGTATTTAAATACCAACAGAAAATCATGGAACCACCATCATTTGTGCCATGCCTCAACTTGTGGAGCTAAGTGAATGCAAAAGCCATTTTAACTTTCATATTAAGTTCAGGGGTACAAGTGCAGGTTTGTTACATAGGTAAACTTGTGTCATGGAGGGTTGTTGTACAGATTTTATCACCCAGGTATTAAAACCTAGTACCTATTAGTTATTTTTTCCTGATCCTCTCCCTCCTCCCACCTTCCACCCTCTGAAAGGCCTTAGTGTGTTTTTCCATCTATGTGTCCATGTGTTCTCATCATTTAGCTCCCACTTATAAGTGCGAATACGCTATATTTGGTTTTCTGTTCCTGTGTTAGTTTGCTAAGCAAAAAAGCCATTTTGCTATGAGGCCATCACTTAGGTGTATACTAGCCTGCCTAGTTTCATTACACTTTGAGGCTTACTTGGGAGTATTGTCTTCCTCATAAAGTTGTCTTAATGACACACTCGACTCTGTTAATTGCAAAGTGTTTTGTGTGCATTAGCTGCAGCTGGCATTGCTCCTGATGGGGACTCCTGGGCTCTTTAGGGGCTTGGAAGAAAATTTGCAGAACATTGGCACCTCTGCGGCTGTTGAGAAAAGAAATGGGGCTTCTTAGATCCAAGGCATTGAGGTACCTCTTTGGAGCAATAGCTTCTCATTTGTGGAAATGGAGCTGATGATATTCTGCAAATACACAACAGCACACTGTGTGGTTGTTAAAATACTGAATTGCATATGGATTGATTTTTAAATATCCCCCAAGTGCCCTGATCACCCCAATCCCTCTGTTAGTTACTCCCCAGACCTCCCTTGATCCAGGAGAAAAAAAAGGACTAACATTTGCACAAATGAGGTCTCCAGGGCCCCACCATATTCAGATGGGCTGATTGGTGGTGCCCTCCATGTATCCACTATTACGTTTTTTTATTGTTATCTCTGCCTGAAGACAGCCAGAAGACAGAGCAGTCCAGAACAGTTAGACCGTCCACATCATCCTCGCAGAATTGCTTTTTGTTTTTGCCTTGTGTAGTATCCTGTACAGATTCATGTGTGTTCCAGCATAATTGGTACGTTCTTCCTATTCCATTTAAATGGTAGCATTTTAGTAAGTGCTGAATTTTCATTGCCTTTTTTTTTTCCTTAATAAAATTCAGGAACAATCCTTGCCAATAAGTAATAGCTTCGAAGAGATTGCCATCTCCGTTTTGTTAGATTCTGTTTTCCTCTCCATCTTTTCCCCCTCTTGTGAAATGAATGCTGTGGTTTAATTGCTTAAGTGCTCTTGTTTCCAATCCAAACTTGTCTTGGCTTGCCTTTCTCATAAACATGAGGCAGAAGCTCCAGACTTCTCTGTGGGAAGGGACTGCCTCATACTACTCACCTTCGCTCCGGCCCCCCTTCTGTCTGTATGAAGTAGACCAGAGGGAAGACAAGAAAACAAACACATCGCCATCCAGAGTTCTCAGAGAAAGCCAGTCTCAATCAATTTTGCAGCTTTGAGCTGGAAAGTATGGAGACCAGATAATGAGAGGGATCCAGTAGGGGCGCTTGATTTGTTTTAAGGAAGCTAGAGTGAGTTCTTTTCTTTTTGAATGTCCATAGAAAAATCCCTGCCCCCACCCCCAACACTTTATTAGCACAGTTAACTCTTAAGATTAAATTAGTCTGCAATAACATAGACCCAAAATAGAGCCTGTTTGTGCATGAGATGGAGATTTGTCTTTTGGGTAAAAGTACAGAAGTAACAATCTAAGACTGGAATTATAGCTTTTTTTTTTTTTTTTTGAGACAGAATCTCACTCTGTCACCCAGGCTGGAGTGCAGTGGCTCAATCTTGGTTCACTCTTGGTTCACTGCAAACACCACCTCCCAGTTTCAAATGATTCTCCTGCCTCAGCCTCTGGAGTAGCTGGGATTACAGGCACACGCCACCACGCCTGGCTTATTTTTGAACTTTTAGTAGTGACAAGGTTTTGCCATGTTGGCCAGGCTGGTCTTGAACTCCTTATCTCAGGTGGTCCACCGGCCTTGGCCTCTCAAAGTGCTGGAATTACAGGTGTGAGCCATCATGTCCAACCTGGAATTGTAGCTCGTTACTGTGTCCATGCAGAACTGAAGGTCCAGGCCTCTGCAGCTTTCTGTTCCTGCATCCCTGAAGTCTAGCTCTCATGGCGTGCTCTAAGGCACATGCATGTGCAGTGACTCTCACATCCACATTTGGAGCAGTAGGGTGGAAGCCGGGGGAAGAGCAGCAGAATGAGGAGCCAGCTGCCTCTGAAGGAGAAAACCTGGAGCTGCTATCACTTGCTTCCACATATTATCCTGTTAGCCACAGTGCAATCTCACAGCCAAACCCAGCTTCAGGAAAGTTTGGGAAATGTGAAATGTAGCCTGGGAAGCCAAAAACCCAGTGAAAATGTCTATTACTATTGGAGGAAAGAGCAGCCATTAGGGTCTATAAGGAACAGACTACCAGACTATTTGTCTTTGTATTACATCAGATACCTGGCTGTGTGTCTGTCTCCAGCGTTAGATGGAACTCTAAGAAGGTGGTGACTGTATCTACCTCATCATTGTGCATCCACCACCTGGCACTGAGCTTCACCGGTAAGAAAGGAGTGGTCAATGGTAATCTTCAGAAAGCACCTGAATCCAATCATGTCATTCCCCTGCTTTAAACTCACAGCAACTTCCCATTGGCCTTGGTATCACATTCAAGTGTGTTACCACGGCCTCTAAGGTTCTGTCTCTCTCAACTCACACTCTACTACGTCTTCCTTCTCCCACCTCTCATCCTCACAGTTCAGCCAAACCAGCATTGTTTCTGACCCTGCAACCTTCCAAGCTCATATTCTTCTGCAGCCCTTTGCGATTGCTGTTGCCACTGCCTGGATGCTCACTGTCTCTCCCCCTACACTCATTTACCTGGGTTTCTCTTCATTAAGATCTCAGCTCAAATCTCCCTCTTAATATTTTCCTGAAATTGCTCAACCCCACACTACCATCCCTCCCATGCCTCATAATCCCACAGATAAGGGAAATTTGTATCCCTTATTATTATCGGACGTTTACTTATTTACTTGCCTACTTGTTGGCCTTTTGCTTCCCGAATTAGAATATATGCTCTTGGTGGGCAGAGAGTTTGCCTGCTTTGACAATTACGGTATCTCAGCACCTAAGACAGTGTACAGCACCTTGCAGTCTGCCAACAATCCCTTGTGGCATCGATGTGCAGTTATTAGCAAAGTGGCAAGATTATATCTTCAGACTTTAAAATCTTTTGTTCCATGTAGTTAACTATATTCCCCCACAAAGCTGCAATACCCCACAGGTATCGATCAACTTGCAACCTATGCAACTTACGACCATTCAACTTTATGACCACAATCGCTAGCCACGACTGCTCCGCATCTGGCAGCGCAAACGCTGCACAGCTGGGCATACAACAGTGCTGACCAGCTTCCGTCAGCACTACCATCTCCACGTGTACCATTTCAACTGTTATCCCAGACTCGGTACAGCAATTTGTGTTTTGTGTCTTGGTTATTTTTTATCAAACCCCTCCCAAGATGTCTACCAAGAGGAAATTGTCTGTCTATGCCTCAGCCTGCCAAGAAGGCTTAAATATCTGACAAAAGATTTTTATAACATCATTTCACAGTACTGTACATATAGCCTACTCAACTTATGACCAAATCACATTATGAGCGGTCTGTCGGAACCAATCGTGGTTGTAAGTCGAGCACTAACTGTAAAACCTAAGAATCTCCCTTAAAACTCATACGAATTCAGTAATTTGCTGCCTGCTGCCCCTCCCAGGTTGGGAGTCTGCCTCTGTGTCTTCTCCCATGCTATGGGAGGGACGCCTCCCTCTGGGGCAGTAACTCTCACCTGTGACAGGGATGTTCTAGCCTTGCCTTACCGGCCTCCCTGTCCCCACCCACAACCCATGTCTCCACCGTAATAAAATGAATAGGCTTGAAGGGATAGGCAGATGGCAGGAAAACGTAAAGATGATTTGGAATGATGAGGCTTAGCAATAAAGGCTCAAGAGGAAGGAAGCCAGTGTGTGCTGATCAGAACCCTGCCAGGTACGTCACAGCAGGTTGATGTCCTGTTCTAGAGATGGTGAAACAAAAACTCAGAGGAGAGCAGGGGAGTTTACCTAGCATGTTGAAGAACTGTGTGAGCTGGGGCGAGCAGTAGGAGATGAGGTCGAAGAGGTCACTTTGACAGAGGGTGGGAGGGTGTAGCTTCAGTAATAATTAGTTGGGGGCAGTAACCTAGAGGTTGATGGGAAGGACTGGGACTGGAGGAGGAAAAATTGAGATGGAGAAGATAATGAGTTTCCGAAGGGTTGGTGAAGGAGAATCCGTGAGCCTCAGGAAGCGGTCTAATGGACGGGCGGGGGAAGTGGGTAGTTGTGAAGTAGAAGCTGTAAAGGTCAAGGATGATTCCCAAAAAACGTCTGCCTTGGGAGCTTGCACATAGAACTTACGTCTTTATCATGCATACAAAGTATTCAGTAAATATTTATTGAGTCAAATCCAATTATTCTCCCTTCCCTGCCCTTCTATGGAGCTTTTGCTTTGTCCCAGACTAAATATAGAGTTATCAAGTGCCCAATCTTTGATGCCATCCCTGCTTTGTCACCCCGAGTCTTACTGAATGAAACCTGACACTGCTCTCAATCCACACCAGCATAATCCTGCTGAGAAGTATATAGAGTTACACCATAACCCTGCTTAAAAAGTATATAGAGTTCTCGGGGACCCAGTCTTGGATGTCATCCCCTTTGTCACTCCCAGTCTTGCTGAATGAGACCAGACATCTCTCTGAATCATCCACACCAGTGTAACCCTGATCAAGTCAGGACTAAATTCTAAAACATCTTCTGGAGCCTGGGGCTGTGTCATTCAGAATCCAGGTCAGAAGTCTTAAGAAGTATACCTTCTTCTCACGCTTAGTAGGCACCTCCTTATACCCATCATCTTCCACAAAACTAAAGACACACAGCCTTACCAGCAGTGCTGAAAAATACCAGCAGCTTTTACTGAACAACAGTCAAATGGACCATCTCAATGGTGCCCACCTGGTGCTGTCCTCACTTCTGTTCCACTGCCCATCCCCTTCCCCACTCATCACAATTTCCCATTACCTTTAGCAATGGGAAGTCACTGGCCTTGCATTTACAGCCAGGGACCTGGACACCCTGGACCTACAGCAAGCATCCTTCCCAGTACATCCCATCAGCTTCCATTAATATCAGGGGACTGACAGCCGAGATTGACTGCCTCATTAGCAGGCGTCGTGTGGAGCTCTGACAATAATTAACAACTCAACAGTCTCATTTGCTGGCCTATCAGAGAAGTATTCAATCAAAAATGTAATTTGCCCGATGCTTCCATTTAGCATGGGAAGACTATTCCTTCAAAGTTTTAAATAGTCTAATTAAGAGGGAAGAAATAGAAGGGGAAAAATTATTAACTGTATAGGTTTAATGTGAAATTGCTGGAGCGAATTAATAATGCAATAACCATTTTTAGCAGCTGTCTATCAGTTTGTGGGCCAGAGTAATTCAATTAGTCAGCAAAGGGTTGTTCAGATGAGATAGTGGGGAACAAGTGCTATTTTGTCTCCCAAAGGCACCATGGACTTTATTTCCCTAGGTTTGGGAGAGATACTTGAAAAATATCCAAGACTCTGCACAGAGTGTGCCTAGAGGTTGGAGCGGGTGAACTGGCTTTTCTACGATTTTCTGAAAAAAGTCTCAGTGCTTCTCCTCAGGGTTCATTCACTTCCTGCAGAATTGACTCCACGGCGTCAACACCCTGATTCAAAGCAAAGAGTCTCTACCAAAGGAAAGCACTGTAGTTAGGCCTGACTTAGGATTCCAGCCATGTCAGCTTCCAGCAGCCTAAGAGTGCCGCCACACTGGGCAGTGGCTGCTTCTTTCCATCCTGTGTCTGCCGCACTTCCGCCTCTGCTCATGAAGACCTTTTTCTCAAGAATGCTTTTACAGTGTCTGGGTACTAAATCCTGTTAGTCCTCCCAGGTCCAGCACATCTGCACACAGCCTTCCTTGATTCCCCCAAACAAGCTTTCTAGTTCCCAGGTCCTGTCCAACGCTGAGATTCTGCCACTTCCTCTTTTACCTGTCACTGGGGATACTATGGTGGATGCCACTGGCAGGGCAAAGAGGCCTGTGTGAGGAATGTCAGAAAAGCAGGCTGAGACAGGCCCGGGTTCTTGTTTTGCTTCTGCTGTTTAACAGCTGTGTACCTTTAGGAGATTTCTTCACCTCTCTTTGTTTCAGTGTCTTCCTTTATAAAATAGAGATCAGAATTCCTATTTTGTTCACTTCTTGGGAAGGGATGAAAAATGTATAAAAAGCTCATAGTACATAATAGATGGTTAAAAATGACCAGTGTTGCTATGAATGCACTTAATACAGTATTAAACTTACAGGTCAGCTAAATAAACGTCCTTTTTCTGTTTAACCCTGTACCCGACAAATTCCTTTGTACCTCCACAAGCCTTTGTCTCTCTAACATTTTCTAATAGTCAACTCTTTTAACATAATTTTCATTTCTTCCTTTCTTCCCCCTCATTTCTCTGTTCTTTTGTAAACTCGTGGAGTAGATGATTTACAGTATATCAAAGTACACTTTGCTCCAAAGCAGTGCCCAGCAATATCCCTTGCACGTGGTAGGCTTAAACATCTGCTGCAGAAACTGGAAGTAGATACACGTTAGAGGAGGAAGAGCTGTTAAGACATCTGAGAAAACAGCTCAGGGTGTATGACTGCCCATTAGTCTTCAAATCTGTATGCGCGATTGTGTTAGAATATCTGAAAAATGTAATCGGTGTTTCTGTGTAAGGATGTATTATACTGTAATTGTTGAACTGCTGGGCTTCGGTCAGTCACAGCTGATCTGCATTTCAGCTGTTTGTCTTAGGCTTCCAGAGTCCCTTCTCTGTGCCTCAGTTTTCTCATCTGTAAAATAAATGCTGGTAGACCTACCTTGGGGGCTGTTAATGAGGATCCAGAAAGGGTTTTCTGTACGGCATCTGCCAGGTAGTAGTTACTCAGTAAATGGTCACTGTTTTCGTATAACTTGGAAGAGAGAGGCAGCTGGGAGGCCGGGGATAGCAACAGGGAGGGAAGCTGAGTCGGGCTGTGGAGTGTCATGAGAAAGGCTGGTCTCTAGCAAGTTGAAAGCAAGGAAGAGATACTGTGGGTTGTTGCACACACATGACAGGGTGTGCGGAGGGAACAGTAGCCAAAGCTAAATTGGTGTGATCTCCCAAGGGGGAAAAAAAACACCTCAGGGAGCTGTCGACATTGGCAGCCAGTTTTATGTAGCAACAGGGCGGTACAATGGAGTTTTCAGTCTCTTACATACCCGAGAATACTGCTGTGAACATAATCCTGGAGTAGGCATTACATGGGAATGAAAGATGCATCAGAAAAGATTCCCCCATCTCCAACCCCGAGATGCTTATGTTTATAGAGGGAGCTGGTACTCAGGCACATGAGAGGCCTAATAGAGTCCAGCCACCATTCCTTGGGAGTATACAAGTGTCCAAAGGAGGACCACCTGGTACAGACTTCTATTGTAACTATAATCCATTCACTATGGCCAAGACAATTCTCATAGATGGAGCCTATTAATCCAAACCAGGGAATTGTATGAATACTCATGATTGTGTTGTTACATAAGGGAGTTACTGAGCTGGTTAAAGAAGGAATATGAACACCAGCAAAAGCCAGGAAAGCAAAACCCACCAGCTTCCTGTTGGTAATGATAAATATATGAAAACAAGATACCTGTGATTGTAAGGCTTATCATAGCTCTACATTTATTTCAGGATGGCCATGTGACTGTCGCACCTGCTAAGGACTCCACATGCATGATCTCCTTTAACAGTAGAAACCAGTCTTTTGGGAGATAAGAAGGCATGCACCCTAGGGAAAGGTTCTGATGAGGGAGGTGGTGGAGACAACCCCAATAAAAGCAGAGATATGGATGAAGGAGACAGAGATGCCCTGCCACATACATTCCTCAGTGAAATGCTCAAAATTTTCTGCAATCCGCAATGAAAATGGGTTTCTTTGGTATTCCCCTCAGTCATCTCAAGGATAGGTTGTCCCGGCTGACCTCTTTGCTATATTCCAGCCAATTAGTTTTCCTAAAACTTGTAAACCACGATTAATTGTTCTCAGACTCTGTTCAACTGTTCTGGCTTTTATCTTTGTTTTTATGCATTCTATTTTGTTTTTATTTCTAAATAATCTCCTGATGGCCCTCTCCCTCACATATATTTAACTGCATGCAACTAATTAAATGCCTCTTGGTTATTTTCTGATAAAGTAATTAAGAAGTTGGGTTTTGGAGTCAGCTACACATGAGTTCAAATCTCAACTATGTCACTCTGTGGCTGACCTTGAGTTAACTTATTCAAGAATCAGTTTTCTCATCTGTAAAACAGGAGTTTTAAATGAGTTGCCTGCCCACAATTCTGGAAAAGGCTTAAATGAAGCAGAGTATATGAAGTCCATAAGATAATGCCTGGAGCTCAGAAATTAAATGCCATATTTAAATTATTATCGGCTTGGCTAGGATTGTTACTATGAGCATTGGTCAAACATCTCTTGTAACACCAATGAAAAACAATAGCAAGGCCAAAATTACATATACGTGTTTTGTCAAGGGAAAGAGGTTGAAATGGAGCTCAATAACATGAAGGTAGGGACCACAAAGGAGGAGGAGAGAGCAGAGAAGTTTCTGCAAGGGCAGGTGAAACTGGTAAGGCTATAGAAGATACAGTACTAAAGAGATGTATGCACCAAAAAGAAAGCTCTGACTTCCAGTGGCGGGGGGGTGGCGACAATTAAGGGATCTACATAAATTCCTGAGATCAATATGTTTTTGAAGCAGTTTTGAAAACGGTTTTAAGAGCTCCGATGAGAGAGAGGTCATTTACAGCCAGAAGCTTGGAGACATTGGTGGTTTCTTGGACACTGTAGTATTTTAACTTGGTCTTGGTGATCATACAGGGAACGGCATTATAAAGAGGGGTACCACCTGGAAAAGAGCTTCCTGGGAGGCCATGATGGGGTGGCATGCACAGTAGACCAGTTTGGATGGAGCATGACAAGGAATGGTGGAAGAAAGTTTCAGGAGAAGGGATGGGATTTAAATCATAAACGGTCATATGTGCAGGCTACAGTGTTTCAGCTCTACCCTGTAGGCAGTGAAGGAACACAGGATGTTTTTGAATGTATGAGCAGCACTGTGTGCATGTGTGTGTATGTGTTGCATGTTGTGTATCTCCTTGCATATAGGGGAAAGGACAGGGATGGTTCAGGGAAGGTGGGGTACATGTGGTTTAAGATGGACATCAGGAAGCTTGGTCTTGCTTAATAATTTTTAAATTTTTAATCATGGCCTACAACATGTTCATCTCCCACCCTCTATATATGGACAAATAGGAGCAGCAGAATTCCAATTTAGATTTGTCTGAGAAACAGGAAGAAGTACTCAGGAACTGCAGCTAATGCCTAATAAGAAAGCGGCTCCCAGAGCCAGTCCCGAGCTTCCTTTATTGTATCTGTGTAGCAGAGAGCCTGTATCAGTACATGTGAGTATGTGTGCACACACATATATCTGCATGTCCTTTTAGGCACTGGAAAAGCAGCCTGACTTGTCTGTTGTTCTGACACTACAAGCCCCAGATGATGAAATCTAGCAGGAAGAAGCTCATGTTCTGCCCCATTACAAAGCTACTTGAAAGATGACGGTCATGATAGGTGGGCATTCCTTCTCTGACTGGGAGACTCCTCACTCCTCCTCATAAGGTTCTCAAGAGGTATCAGTCAGTGTAAAATACTTTACAGAATGCCTAGCACGTAGGAGACACTGGATAATTGTTAATATGATGATGGTAGTGGTGGCGGTGACGATGATGAAGCAGGGGGCTATAGCTCTGAGCAGAGTGTACTAAAATGTCTGATATTTTGTTAACTGGGAGAGAGAAAATGATTTTTTTATATTAAAAAAGCAAGTATGGGTATATTTTTAGCATTGAACTGAGGGCCAAAAGACTTGAATGTTAATAAAATAGTGGCTCTCTCCCAAAAATGGGACCTCATTTTTCCCATCTGTAAAATGAGGGATTTGACTCTAAAGGATTCTCTTAGCTCAGATAGCCAAAGTGGCAAGAGTGACTTGTTTGGAAGTCATACACTAGTCAGAGTGTTAGAAGATCTGAACCAGAGCGACTTCATCTTGAGTAGAGGCTGGGTAAAATAAGGCTGAGACCTACTGGGCTGCATTCCCAGGAGGTTAAAGCATTCTTAGTCACAGGATGAGATAGGAGGTCAGCATAAGATACAGGTCATAAAGACCTTGCTGATAAAACAGGTTGCAGTAGAGAAGCCAGCCAAATCCCACCAAAACCAAGATGGCCAAAAACTTGACCTCTGGTGGTCCTCACTGCTCATAATATGCCAATTATAATGAAATAGCATGCTAAAAGGCACTCTCACCAGCACCACAACTGTTTACAAATGTCATGGCAATGTCAGAAAGTTACCCTATATGGTCTAAAAAGGGGACAAACCTTCAGTTCCAGGAATTGCCAACCCTTTTCTCGGAAAACTCATCAATAATCTACCCATTGTTTAGCATATAATAAAGAAGTAACAAAAAGTATAAGCAGCTGAGCAGCCCGGGCCACCACTGTGCCAATGGAGTAGCCAGTTTTTTTTGTTTGGTTGCTTGGTTTGAGACAGAGTCTTGCTCTGTCACCGAGGCTGGAGTTCAGTGGCACAATATCTACTCACTGCAACCTCTGCCTCCTGGAATCAAGCGATTCTCCTGCCTCAGCCTCCCGAGTAGCTAAGATTACAGGAGTGTGCCACCACACTAGGCTAATTTATTTTATTTTTATTTTTGATATTTTTGGTAAAGATGGAATTTCACCATGTTGGCCAGGCTGGTTTCGAACTCCAGATCCACCTGCCTCGGCCTCCCAAAGTGCTGGAATTACAGGAGTGAGCCACTGCTCATGGCCTGGAGTAGCCATTTTTAAATTTCTTTACTTACTTATTAAACTTGCTTTCACTTTTCTCTATGGATTCACCCTAAATTCTTTCTTGTGTAAGATCCAAGAACCCTCTCTTGGGTTCTGGATTGGGACCCCTCTGCAGTAACAAGAGGAGAAGCCTCCAGTGCCTTCACCTTAGGGCCCTGCTCCGCAGCACATGGAAGATGGTTTCAGCCGGGAGACAGATCTGGGAACCATCAGCATATGCCCTCTTTTAGTGAGACCTGCTCACCATTGAACCGGTGAGTTATCTGGCACTGGAGTAAGGCCTGCTCTGTGTGGACACTCCAGAGAGACCCCTCTCATGGGACAGAAGTTGGATTAAATCTCCTCTGCTGAGCTTTCTTCCAAGTCAGAGATTTAAGGATTCTAAGTTGTGATTTCCACCCGTCAGCTCTTTTTGAGATTTCCCCACTGCTAATACAGACCAACCACTCACCTGAGGCCCTAAAGAAATCTCCACCTCCAGCATTAAAAGCTGGTGGAAAGTCGGTGTATGTCTTTGCAAGCCTCTTCAAAGAACACTGAGTCATATCACAAAACAGTTTTGCATGGCTATCTATTCCTCACTCACCTTTTCTCATAACCTCAAATGGAACCACTCTGCCTAAGGCAGAAGTCTTGTTTTTCTAGGACAACTCTAAAGACAAGGGCATCAAAAGAAGCTGTGTAGTAACTGACTTGGCCCCTCCAGGAGTGACTATCTCATTGTAGAGTTAAGGAGCCTGTGGTACCATGATCAACCCAGACTTGGATGCAAAGAAACAGAATGCAAAGCTCTGTCCAGTGAACCAATTGGCTGGCTGTGGTGATAACCTCCAGATGTCAGAAGCGATTAGAAGAGACAGCACAGGAAGACCTTCCAGACTTCTGGCTGAGCCTGAACAGGTCTCAAAGTCCTATCCACAAAATAAAATTTTGGTTAGAATTTTACTGTTACACACTTGGAAAGAAGGGGACAAGCTTGAGATTTAGGTGGGCTTTGTCTGAGTCTGAACCTTAATGTCCTTAGTTGTAAAGTGGCATTGTTGAACCTTACCTCTTAGGGTTTGTTCTGAGGTGTAGGTGAAAAATACATGCAGAGACCCTAACACTGCCTGCGGAAGGTTCTGCGTCATCTCTGCCCCTTCCAATCTCCGTGTCCTGTGAGTCTATTGTTTTAAGTCGCCATTTTTTAAGAAGCATTTTCAGCATAAAAAGGCAGAACTTTCCTTCATTCTCCAAACTTCCAGCCCACCCCAAAGTACATATTTCGTAGCAGTTTGATACGCTAGCCCCCAGAACCGTTGACATGAATTTACATAGGTAAATTTTAACACAATAGGGATCACATGAATGCTTTTTGTGAAACTTGCTTTTCTACTAATATAAAGTTTTAAAGATGTCTCCATATCAATTCATATAGATCTACAGTATTCTTTTCCACAGCTCATTAGTATTCCATAGTGCAGATGTATCATAATTCATTTCACCACCAGCCAATAATGGACTTTTACATTATGACATGTTTTTACTATTAAAAACAATGCAACAATACACAGACTTGTGCATGCACTTTTGTGACCAGGTTTGAGTATTTTTGTATCTTCAAAGGGAATTATATGTTCATGTGTAAAAATATTTGAAATTTTGATAGGCACACCTAAATTGCCCCCTGAATCTATGATTCCAAGAGTTAAATGAACCATTATTGAAAAGAAATGCTTAAAAACTCAGTATGAATCAGGCATTGTAGTGATATATAAAATTAATCATAACCAAACACCAGGCCTTCCTTGAAAAGCTTATAATTTGTTATGGGTACACATGTTTATGAACAATAATAATTCAAGGTATAAAGTATTCAGGCTAGCTTAGGGTAGATAACAAGTGCCTTTCCCGAAGATGATAGCTTTTGATGTAGTAATGAATAGGAGGATTGTAGTTATGTTATTCCAAGAGAAGTCCCACCTTCAAAGGAAGTAGTCAGGAAAGACTTCTGGAAGAAAGAGGTTCTAGGGCAGAGGAGCTCCTATGAGAGAGGAAGGAGATCTAAATAGAGAAATAGAGAGATGGTGATATGGTTTGGATTTCTGTTGCCACCCAAATCTCATGCTCAATCGTAATGTCCGATGCTGGAGGTGGGGCCCTGATATGATTTGGCTGTGTCCACACCAAAATCTCATCTTGAATTTTAATCCCCATAATCCACACGTGTCAAGGGAGGGACTCTGTGGAAGACGATTGGATAATGGGGGTAGTCTCCCCCATACTATTCTCGTGATGGTGAGTGAGTTCGCACAAGATCTGATAAGTGTTTGGCAAGTGTTTCCTCATTCTGTCAGTCTTTTCTGCCACCTTGTGAAGAAGGTGCCTGCTTCCCCTTCTGATACGATTGTAAGTTTCCTGAGGCCTCTCCAGCCATGTAGAACTGTGAATCAATTAACCCTCTTTTGTTTATAAATTACCCAGGCTTGGGTAGTTCTTTATAGCAGTGTCAGAACAGACTCATGCAGGCCTGGTGGAAGGTGATTGGATCATGGGGACTGTTTATTGTGGTTTCAGAGCATTCCCCTTGATGTTGTCGTCATGACAGTGAATTCTTGGGAGATCTCGTTGTTTAAAAGTGTGTGGTACCTCCCCCATCTCTCTCATGGTCCTGCTCCTCCCATGTCAGATGTATGCTCCTACTTTGTCTTCCACCATGAGTAAAAGCTCCCTGAGGCCTCCCCAGAAGCAGATGTGGCCATACTTCCTATATAGACTGTAGAACCGTGAGCCAGTTCAACCTCTTTTCTTTAGAGATTACCTAGTCTTGGGTATTTCTTTATAACAGTGTGAAAATGTACTAAAACAGATGGGCATTTCCTGAGAGCACATAGTCTAAAATAAAGTAGCTTTAAGATCAGATAGATTTGAATCCTGGCTTTGCTACTACTAGCTACTTGATCTTGAGCAAGTAACTTAACCTCTAGGAACTCTAGTGTATTCATCTGTAAAATGGGGTTAGTAATTGTAGTGACCTCAGCAAGTCACCATTCATCATTTCACCAAATAGTCAGTGAACACATATAGGGGTCCTGGTATTGTTCTAGAAAATGGGATACAACAGTGAACAAACCAGACAAAATCCCCCTGCCCTCATGGAGCCAACATTCTAGCTGAGGATAAAATGATGTATGTAAGGTCAAGAGCGTAGCATAGTACCTAAATCACGGTAAAGCATTTTTCTTTATACTATGAAGGCAAGAAGGCATTGTGAGCAGGAAGAAGGAAGCTTGCAGGAGACAGGTGGAATCCTGACCCAAGATTTTTTCTGAGAGACCCTGAAAGTTGGTTGCTCCCATTCTTCATTTTATTTTTATCTTTCCTTTGGCCTCTTTCATGCTGTTCCCTTTAAGTTATTCCCTGTTAATTCTGCCTCTTACAGGAACTGGAGAACTACTCTTCTGCTTTTAAGCCTCTAAAATTATTTAGAGCCTCTATGTAGAGCAAAGCCAGCTGGCCCTACTCATCTGAGCCTGGAAGCTTTACTGGGGGACCGGGGAGAGGGGATGCTTCTAAGACAGAGCCACGTGCTCAGGAAAAAGGTCATCCATCCGGGGACACTGCTGCTGTCCAGGAAGAAAACTTTTAGAGCTCAGACTGTCTTTAGAGAGCGTCTGATCCAACCCCATTTTCATTGTACACAGAGGAATACCAAGGAGGCAGCATTTGAAACAAGACTTGTCCATTGTTAAGAACTAAATTGCAAAGAGCAGGAAGTGTGGTTTCTGCTAGCCATGAACTGAAGACCACCACAGTCTAATTCTTAACATTTTTTTAAAAATTACTTTTTTTTTTTGAGACAGGGTCATGCTCTGTCACTCAGGCTGGAGTGCAGTGGTGTGATCTCAGCTCACTGCAGCCTCCCACCTCAGTCTACAGAATGGCTGGAACCACAGACGCACACCACCATGCTTGGCTAATTTTTGTATTCTTAGTGGAGATGGGGTTTTGCCACGTTGCCCAGGCTGGTCTCAAACTCTTGGACTCAAGCAATCCACCTGCCTCAGCTTCTGAAAAGTGCTGATTACAGGTGTGAGCCGCCCCAACCTGCTATAAAATGACATTTTTGTAAACAATTGACACAACAAAGAATTGTTCTGTGGTCAGCAAAGGAGGAGGGACCTTGCTGTTTTTCAGAAGCAAGGATCAAAACGTCATAGGTCATTAAACCTCAGGGAGTTAAGAGACATTAGAAAAAGGTTGCAGTATTTGTCCAGTAGAATATTTAGGAATGTTAAAACATTCATAGTGTAATTTCCAAGGGAATTGAGGTACTATCCTTTAGACATGTAACAGAAAGTTATGTTGATCATTGAGGCTCCATTTCTCTTCTACATTTGGAGAGGCAAAGGCCCACAGATGGGAAGAATTGCCAAGGTCACACAGCCAATTTGAGGCAAACATAGTCACAAAGCCAGGAGTTCCAAATGGGTAGCTCCCTGCCCTCCACCTCCATCCCTACCACATGAAACTTGTTCTTTGATTCAACCTATACCAATCAGGTAAGCTGGGCACTGATGCCTCACATGATAATAACTGCTGTTGGGTTAGGCTTTACTCGCATGCCAGGCTCTGTGCCACACATTTGATGAGCACAACATCCTCTGTGGGAAGCACAACTATCACCTCCCTTTTAGAGATGAGAAAAATAAGGCTTAGGGAAGTTTTTTAAAAATGCCCAAAATGACACAGTGAATAAATAGCAAGTTTTAAATTTGTGGTATTTATTTTCCCGTGTTAAAAAAAATCCCTAGTCATAAAAAAACAGAAAATAGAGACATCTTAAATAAATATATTTTTTTAAACCCCAGGCAAACATAAATATTGTTTGATTTATTCTAGAGTTTGCTTTTTAAAATTTTGTTAACTATACGGACTTATGTTTATAAGACTATAATTGTATGTCCACACAACTGCACCAGCTTCCTATTAAACCTAAGCATGTTCCATGTTTATTACACAGTCTTTGTAAGCATCATTTTAATAGCTGCATAATAGTCTATGTAATGGAGATGCCGGAGGGACACTAGGAGGGCAAACAGTGGAAAGGAGGGAAAACACAGAGAGAGACAAGAAGGTAGAAGATTGACATTTAAAGACAGAATGTAAATGACATTTAAAGACAGAATGTAAATGAAAAAAAGATCAAAAGAGTTTGAAAGAAGTCTACAGAATCTGGCCATTTTCTGATTCACAGTGAGTTTTAGGCAGGTTTTTCAGGATGGCATGAGAATTCAGGGAAGAGCTCGGGGAGAGAGAATGGTGACCTGTTTACGTTTTTACTCTGGATTATTGTAACAACCTGCTGACTCCATCTCCCAGCTTCAAGCCTGTTAACATGGGACAGGAAGTTCCATTGTCTATGAGACAGTGCCCTGTGTCTTCCACTGCCAGTCAACTACAGAAAGCCCTCCCTGCTTCCTGGGCAGTGAGTGCCCCCTCCCTCTATTCTGCTAGCTCTGGGTGCTTTGCCCATCCATGCAAGTATGGGGCACTGTATCAGTCTGCTTATATGCTACTGATAAAGACATACCCAAGACTGGGAAGAAAAAGGTTTAATTGGACTTAGAGTTTCACATGGCTGGGGAGGCTTCAGAATCATGATGGGAGGCAAAAGGCACTTCTTACATGGTGGTGGCAAGAGAAAATGAGGAAGAGGCAAAAGCAGAAACCCCTGATAAGCCCATCAGATCTTGTGAGACTTAATCACTATCACGAGAATAGGATGGGAAAGACTGGTTCCCATGATTCAATTACCTCATCCTGGGTTCCTCCCACAACACATGGGAATTCTGGGAGATACAATTCAAGTTGAGATTTCGGCGGAGACACAGCCAAACCGTATCAGGCACTATCTTGGGGCTAGTACCATATCTCCCATGTTCATGCCAGAGTCCCAAGGCCTAACACAGTACCGGATTCATAGAAGGTGCTCAGAATAATTTTACAAACTTTTATAATTAACCAATTACATGATCAATTAATTAATTATCACAGGCTACTTCATCTTCCCAATTTACCTTTTTCTCCTCTGCAGTGCTTATAATTAATGCACATAGGAATCATCTGGGGACCAGACCATGGCAAGTTGCATTCTTATTTAGAGGGTTTGGGATTCTGCATTTCTAGCAAGTTATGAAGAGAAAGCTATGCCTCTTTAAAACACAAGTTTAGAAATTCTGTTGTCTCCAGCCCCAAAAGTTTTCATATCCAGCTCTTTAATGCATTCATTTATTCACTCAGCAAACACTGATGGATCATCTATAGTTTTCTAAGCCCTGTGCATGGAACAGGGGGCTCAATCACGATCCAAGTAGACATGGTCCCTGCCCTTTTAGAGCTTATGGTCTAGTGGGAGGGCTGACATTAATTCAACAACTCACCAATTATTAATACTTGCAAACTGAGCCATGTGCCAGGGAGAAAAATAGTGCAATGTTGTGAGAGTTCACTGGGATCAGGGAACCTACAGAGGGGTTTGGACAGCTTTTTTGAGAACGTCACAGTTGATCTAAGATCTGAAGGAAGAACAAGAGTAAAGGGAAAAGAGGCGAGGAAAAGCATTTCAGCCAGAAGGAGCAGCATGTGCAAAGACTCTGTGTGCAGTAAGAACATGATGAATGTGACTGGGGTCTTTGCAATCCACAGGGGCCCACAAGACTTCCCTATTGCTTAAGCAAAATAATGATAGGAGAAAAACCAATCTCCGTAGAGACTTTTTCCAGCCCCAATGGCTGGAATGATAACATTTCTTAAACTGCTATAGAATCTTGGATCAATGGGAAAGATGGGGATAGAAGTGAGAAAGGGGGCCCAACTCTGTTTTTCGTTTTTCTTTTTGTTTTTAGACTGGGTCTCACTCTGTCACCCAGCTGGATAGAGTTCAGTGGCATGATCTCGGCTCACTACAAACTCTGCCTCCCAGGCTCAAGTGATCCTCCCACCTCAGCTTCCCAAGTAGCTGGGACCACAGGCACACGCCACCATGCCTAGTTAATTTTAGCATTTTTTTTGTAGAGCTGGGGTCTCACTTTGTTACCGGTCTCAAACTCCTGAGCTCAAGCCATCTGCTCGCCTTGGCCTCCCAAAGTGGTGGGATTACAGCCATGAGACACCACACCTGGCCCATGTCTTTCTACTATAGGAGGAAACAGAACGTAGCAGGCCAGAGGGTCCAGGTGTTGGTGTCAGACGGCCAAAGACCTGAATTTAAAATTTTGCCTCTATCACTTAACACTGCTCTTGGGCAAGCCATTTACACCTTTCTGAGCTTAGTTTTCTCACCTGTAAAATGGAAACAATAGTATAGTACCTCCCTTGCAGGGCTGTGGTCAGACAGTTCTGAGCTGATCTGGACAGTATTGCTACTCTGAATTTTCACTCTCTCTCCCAGTCTTCCTACCTCAAGACTTTGGGTGTCTGAGAAGATGTGGTCTTGCTTTGACGGGTCGACGCTTTTCACTGATGGTGGGCCATTCATGGTCAGGGACAGACAACAACAGGAAATCCCAACATGTAGAAATAAGGCTACGTTCTAGAGGAAAACCTGTATCTTGACTCACAGCACTTTCAACACCAAATGTAGGGGTGATTTTTCCCCACACCAACCAGATCTCTCCCCGGACACCAGCTAAGTGTCCTGCAATTCAATTCTGACAAAAACTCTGTGCCGGTTTGAAAGCTCAGTCCCAGAAGACTGCCCTCACTTCAGACACCTGACACAAGAATCCTTACAGTTCCCTCTGACTTGGCTACAAATTCAGGAGTACTCACAACCCCACTCCAACCCCCTTTCCACCTCACTCCCCATCTAGGTTCAATAGTTTGTCAGAGAAGCTCACAAAACTCAGGTAGACATTGACTTTGATTTTACTGGTTTTTTCTAAAGGGTGCAGATGAATAGACAGATGAAGAAGTACATAGGGTGAGGTCCAGAAAAATCCCAAGTGCGGAGCTTCTGTTCCCATGCAATTGGGGTGCACCACCCTCCGTCCCCATGCAATTGGGGTACACCACCCTCCCAGCACGTGGATGCATTCACCAACACAGAAACTCTTCAAACCCTTCAGTTTAACGATTTTTTTGGAGGCTTCATCACGTAGCCAGGATTGCTGTGATGAACTCTCCAGCTCCTCTTCTCTTCCCAGATAATGGGGAGTGGAGGCTGAAAGTTCCAAGTTTCTAATCATGGCTTGCTCTTTCTGGTGACCAGCTCCCATCCTGAAGCTATCCAGGCACCCACCAAGAATCACCTCATTAAGACAAGCACGGGTTTTAGGAGCTCTGTGTCAAGAACTTGAGGCAGAGGCCAAATATATAGTTCTCATTACGTCACACCTCCTCAGGAGTAAACCGTGAAAAATCAACTTCGAGATCTTGTGGGGACGTGTGGTCTGCTGGTCAAAACCCTCTTAACCAAGAAGTTTGTCTGTGGCCATGACCGTGAGAACTTTTGGGTCTTTTAGGGAGTCTAGAGTCACTGCTACAGACACATTAAGATATCAGCCCAGATATTTGCCTTGTATTCAATGGCACGGCCATGTCTGAATGAGGACTGCTCCCCAGGGCAAGAGAAGGCAGCGTGTTTTGTCAATGGAGCATCCCTGAGAAAAGTCAGCAAAGAACATCTCACATTTTGGGGGAAAGGACTGTGGAGCTACCCCCTAATCCTGGGCTCCTCCTGTGTGAATTTGATGGCCGAAGTATCCTAAGGCAGCATCTGGAGACTGGATACCAGGCAGATCTGAGGCCAAAGCTCAGCTTGAGCACTTACTGGTTGTATGACTTCGCACTGGTGATTGCTTCTCACAGAGCCTTAGTTTGCTCATCTATACAACGGGGATCCCAGGATCCACTTTGAGGTGCAGTGTGAAGGATTAAATAAGCCAGTGAACTTAAACCTCTCCAGAGTGCTCTGCCTTAGGAGATGGCATTAGTGCTGTGGCAGCTGCCAGTAACATCTGGTGTAATTCTTGGTCCTGTCACCCAGGGCAGGGTGGCATGCACTCCTATCCTCTTCCCTTTCTGAGCCTCAGATGTGAAGATCTACATAGTAGGCTTCTCGGGACCATTGCATTAAGACTGAGATTGATATTGTCAAAAAAAAAAAAAAAACCTTTACAGTCTCTGACACAAAGTAGGACCTCAACAAAGGGTCACTCTATTGTTTTTACAATGCTGCTATTATTATTATTACACAGACAGCAAGGCCTGCGATGTGCTTAGCTTAGAATTGACCTGCATGACCAAGAGACTCAGGAATTAGACGTCTTCTTCTGAAATTCAGAGCTGTTGTCCCTCAAGCCAATGAGGTTTTATTTAGACCATTTATCTGGTTCCCATTTTACAGATGAAGCACTGGGCCCGGAAAAGAGAAGTGTCTTTCCCATGTTCACATAGCTAGTTAGTAACAGCCTGCACTGAACCTGATTGCAGCCCTGTTCTCTGCCATGCCACAGCAACTCTCGTTCAACTTCTTTCCTAGTATTCAAGAACCTCATCCCCATAGCATGAGTTCCTCTTCTAGCCATATCCCCTGCTTCTTCCCTAACAAGACCAGCTCAGCTTCTCTACTTACTATTAATTAAAACATTTCATATTTCCAGGCTCCACACCTTTGCCTGTGCTGTTCTCCCTCTCCAGAATGCCTACTCCACCCCTTGCCTAAGAAAACTACCATGGGTCTGTTCTTTTTCTCGTCTTTGGGGCCCTGGAGCTAGAAATACACACACAGAGGTATACCATAAGTGAATGTGAATTTTCTGATTCTACCAAAGTCATGTGCCACCCCATAATTTCCATGAGGACCGAATAGAAAGAAATTTGGTCCACGTGGCTCCACTCACCTTCTCGCACACGCCTGAGAGTTACGAGCAGTATAGATTACTTTAATGACAGTATTACTTCCAACTGCATCTCTCCCATCTGTTCTTCCCCAATTACGAATGCAGAAACCCAGCATGTGTCTCCATTCTGGCAGTAGAGAATGAAATATAAGTGCTATAAAAGGGAGTATATTCTTTGAACAATAGAGTTGGCACCTGTGAAACTTGCCTTGCTTTTCAGGTCCCCCTGCATCTTCAAGAGGGAGCTGGAGCCTCCTTTTAGAAAAGAATGCAGCATGCCCGAATCATCCTCCCCTGCCCCTCAAACCCAGGGGTACCAAGAAATGACAAAGCCAGTGGGGTTTCCTGGGATTCAGGAAAGAGCCTGGGGTTCTTGTGTAAATGGCTCAAACCAAGGTGATGAGAAAACAGAATTAATGAGGGAGTCTATTTACCACATCAAATGCACCAAGTGGGGGTTGAGGCTGAGGGAGATTAGAAAGTGCAGACTCCATGGATATAAGCAGAATTTTAAAATCCAGAGGTACATCAGGGAAAGTAAACTGAGTGTGTTCTCATTCTCAGTTTGCATATGAGAAACCAAAGGCTCAGAAATGTTAAATTACCTGGATGAGACTGTGTGTGCTTGCTTATGCCTATAATCCCAGCAGATTGAAAGGCTGAGGTAGGTGGATCATTTGAGGTCAGGAGTTCAAAACCAGCCTGGCCAATATGGTGAAACTCTGTCTCTACTGAAGACACAAAAATTAGCCAGGTGTGGTGACACATGCCAGTAGTTCCAGACTCTTGGAAGGCTGAGCCAGGAGAATCACTTGAAACTGCGAGGCAGAGGTTGCTAGTAAGCCGAGATCACACCACTGCACTCCAGCCTGGGACACAGAGTGAGACTGCATTTCAAAAAAATAATAATAACAATTATCTGGATAAGATCTCACAGCAAGGAAGAAGGAAGTGCAGGACTGAGTTCAAACCCAGCTCTAATACAGTATGAAGTCAATGTTCGTAATCACCATGGCACCCCCACTAAGGTGAACCCATCTCACGAGCCCCAGCCACAGATGAATTGACATCCCTGCCCGCATACTCATACCAAGCAAAACCCAAGCTTGCATCTCTTACCTCTGCCACAGCAATAAACAGGATTAGACACAGAAAAGAAAATAACGAAGGAGCAGCCAAGTCCCAGATTTCAGAAAACAAATCATTCTCCGGATGAAATACACTTCGGGGGAAGAAATCCCTAAATGTTTTATTAAAGGAATTCAACAACTACAAATATTAACAGCAAGGCTATGAATTATTTAAAATTCAACTACCTAAACCAGCCTATAAATTAAACATGAGAAGTTCTTGTCAGAAAAAGAGTGGCTGGGTGAGCTCCCAGTTCTTAGTGCTGAGAAGGAAGAAGGCGGACCTTGTGTTTTCTGAGCACCTACTGGGTGCCAATTGCTTTGCTTTTCTCACTTTCCAGTTGGAATCTGACTCAAAGCCTAGGAAAGAGATATTATGGGTTGCATTGTGCAGTTGCAAGAAGCCAGAAGTTTGAGACAGAAATTGGTTTCTCCACACTCACAGTTAAATAATAAGGGAGCTAAGGTTCAGGAAATGTTTGTATGGATTCAAAGCCATCTCTTTCCACTGTGCCAGCCTGCCTCACAGCTGGAGGACACATATAGGCGTAAAAGCAGAAAGCAGAGAACTTAGACACAGTCACATTGAATAGAGGAGAATAACCTACGGATTCCAGTGCCCTCACCATCACAGAGAAGCAAAGCTTCCTGGAGTTAGAATGCCAGGAGTTAGTCACATACTTGTCGTTGTTGTTGTTGCTTCTAGGCAAGTTTTTATTTTGAAATAATTTTAGATTTATAGAAAAATTACAGAGATAATACAGTTTTTATATATATACTTCACCTACTTTCCTTTAATGTTAACATCTTACTTTACCACGATACAGTTGTAAAAACTAAGAAACCATCATTGGTGCTTTTCAATTAATTAACCTCCAGACCTTATTTGAATTTCACTTTTTCCACTAATACCCTTTTTCAGTTCCAGAATCCAATCAAAGATGCTACAGTTGCTTTTGGTTATCATGTCTCCTTTGTTTTTTCTGGGTAGAGTCTTCATTTGTTTGTCATGACCTTGAGAGTTTTACGTCAAACTGGTCAGGCATTTTGTAGAATGCTCCTCAGTTGGGGTAATATAATTTTTACCAGCTGTGCATCAATGGATAAGTGTCTTGATCTCTCTTAAACTGTCTTCCCATGCTGTATGATTAAATAAAGATAGAGCATGGAAAGCCCTTACCCTGGGCATGTACTCTTAGCTGCCAGGATCATTACTTTGTGGGATGGATCTGACTCGCTCGTGAATGAAGATGCTGTGGAGTAATTTTGCCTATATACTGGAGGGCATCAGGTTGCTTTGCTATAAAAATCACGGAATCACAGAACAAGGACTAGTAGGATCATTTGGTCTGACTTTCCATTGCTGCTTGAATACCTGTTATAAGGCAGGTACCTCTGGCAATAGGCAGATGCTGCTTTTTTAAAATTTTACTTTAGGTTCTGGGGTACATGTACAGGTCATGCAAAGTTGTTGCGTAGGTGCGTACATAACCAGGTGGTTTGCTGCCTCTATTCCTCCTTTGTCTATATCCAGCATTTCTCCTCATGTAATGCCTCCCCACCCTCCCCACCCCCAGCTGTCCCTCCCCTAGCTCCCCCAAACTGCCCCCAGTGTGTAGTGCTCCCCTCCCTGTGTCCATGTGCTCTCATTGTTCAACACTCGCCTATGAGTGAGAATATGCGGTGTTTGGTTTTCTGTTCTTGTGTCAGTTTGCTGAGAATGATGGTTTCTAGATTCATCCAAGTCCTTACAAAGGACATGAACTCATTGTTTTTTATGGCTTTGTAGTATTCCATGATATAGGGCTAACATCCAGAATCTACAAAGAACTAAAACAGATATACAAGAAAGAAACAAACAACCCCATTCAAAAGTGGGCAAAGGATATGAACAGAAACTTCTAAAGAAGGCAGATGCTGCTTTATAAAGTGCTCAAACCGTCGTTGAGCTGCTTATACTGGTCTTGCTCTACTCTACTTCTAGTAGGATTCATAAGAATCCCAGTCCACTCACTCTTACTTTGCAGAATGACTATTTCATTCCTTCTCTCCATGCAAAACTCCAACCAGCCTCCCACTGTTACCCTCTTAATAGATATCCTTGTTTTTATCTCACTGAGAAAATATAAGTAATGAGAAGAATCAAGTCTATTAATTACCAGTGTCTACACCCTTCTGTTCTGCTTTTTCTTCTTTTATGATGGACACTCTTTCTGTGTCTGTTTGAGTCCAGTCCCTCAACTCAGGCAAAGGTGGATTTACTAGAAGCCTCAGATTTAGGATCCTGCATGTCCCTGGCCCCTGCCAGTGCTGAAGGTTACTGAGGCTTGTAGACTGTTAAAGACAGGGGTTGTAATCAGGAACATTTGTATGTAAGCATGTCAAGTAAATAACCTAAAGTAATAGTTCTTAAGGTAGCGGTGGGTGATGTCTGGAGACATTGTTTGTCATCATAATTTGGGAGGGAGGTGCTACTGGCTCCTGGTGGGTAGATGGCAGGGATGCTGCTAAATCCTATCACGCATGGGACAGTTCCCTGCAAAGGATTATCTGACCCAAAATGCCAGTCATGCAGAAGTTGAGAAATCCTAGCTTAAAGAGGTTTCAGAAGAAAATACACACATCTTTAAAGTGCTGTTGATTTGCTATGATTTCTCATACTAAATTAATGTTCAATTCTATGCCTAATAGTTGAATGTATAACTCTGTGTTCTTTTTTTTCTTAAAGAGGACTCTTCAAACTGCATTAGCCCAGGCCCCACAAAATTTGGACTGCACTTGTATTCAGGTCCTAGACATTCCTTTCACCATGGTGGGCTTTGCTCCTGCAAATTCTCCCTTCAACTGAGTCATGCCTGTTTTAGTCAGAGACTTATCTGTTTGCACCATCTCCAATTCCTCACCTTCTTTCTGCCTTGATTCCCCCTGCACCAGGCTCTCATCCTTCCCCTTTCTCCCAAGTACAATCTCATTGTTGATGTCCCTAGTGACCTCCATCGGGCCAAATCCAGTGACCAATTCTCAGTCTCCACTTGCTATACCCGTTATATACAATAGCTCGTCACTCCATCCTGTTAGAAATCTTTTTGTTTGTTTTCAATTTGGCTTCTAAGACCACACTCCTTCCTGGTTTTCTGCCTACTTCACAGGCAGCTCACTCTCCCTGCTGGATCCTCCCTTCTTTCTGACCTCTATGTGTTAGAGGGCACCAAGGTGCAATTCTCAGACCTCTCACTCCCAAGGTGATTTCATTCAGTGCTGAGGTTTTAAATGGAAATACCTCCAGCCCAACCTTGTCGTAAATGCCTCCATTTGGATGGCTAATGGACATCTCAAACGTACCATGTCTGACACGGAGCTCATTATTCCCTCAACCTGTTTCTCCCACAATCTGCCCTACACTGGAAATTGAACCAAGACGTATCCTATGACTCAAGCCAAAACTCTTGGAGTTATCCTTGACTAGTTCTGTCTCTCATACCCACAGTCAAACTATCAGCATATCCTGACAGCTCTGACTTGAAAATATATCAGTTTTTCAAATATTTCTGAACACCCACTCAATCATGCTCCTAGTCCAAGCCACCATCATCACTGACCTTGAAAGGTGGCGTGACCTCTTGACTGGCTTCTGTTTCTCCTCTTACCCATCTCCAACACACTCCTTTCTCCACCTCTGCACGATATCTGGAATTATCAGTTTAAAATAAAAATTGAATCATTTCACCTCCTGCCCAAATGCCCCCCTGCCATGGCTTTCCCCCCCCGCTTTTTTTTTTAAGCACACTTAGAATGAACCCCCGCCACCTACAGAGTCCTTTCGGATCTGAACCTGCCTGCTTTCACTACTTCCTACCATCACCTCCCTCCTGTCCCTCCCTCTTTGTTGTCCTTCTCCATGCTTAGTTGTGCTTCAGGGCTTTTGCCTTTACCTGTTTCCTCATCAGGAAACGCACTTCTCCCACGAGATGTACAAGTAGCTAGCTCCATCACTTCACCCAGGTCTCCTGAATCTACCTCATGCATGTGTATGTTTTAATGTATAATGTACATGTTATACATGCGTATTTTGTCATCATGTCATACCTGGTATATGTACATGGTATGCAACTCTATATACACAGCCTCTCAAACACAAAATAGTGGGTGGCTGCTCTGAGCAATGAAAAGGATGTGTCAAACGTGTACCAGTTCTCACCCGGCTCTTTCCCCACCTCCTCTCTGTACTCTATGCCAGTTGATTTTGGCTTCCCTCTGGAGCCCCACAGAACAAGATTCTCCTTTGGCTCTGTGAGAACCTTTAGAGAAAGGAAACGGCAGAACAAAATCAGAAAGCTTTCTTGATCCAGGCCAATGATGGTGGTGGTGACCGTCATGTATTTATGGTAAGGAAGAGGTGAGAAGTGATAGCCTCCGTTTATTGAGCCAGTTGCCTGGCAGGCTCTGCGCTAAGAATTTATAAATCATTAGTCCATTTAATACTCACAGTAGCTCTGTGAGGTGAGTCTTTTTCCCCATTTTACAGATGAGGAAAAAGGCTGACTCAGGGAAAAAACTCCAACTCACCTGGGCTTAGAGCACAAAGAAGTGGCAGAACTGGAACCCCTGCCCTTATCTGTTTAACTCTAAAGTCTATTTTAGTCTTATTCAAGCTGCCTTTATCTTCCTTTCCCATTCTGAAAATGTTGACTCCAATTTGCTAACCTAGAGGATCTGTGGAAGACTTGGAACCACAACCCATCCAGACCCATAGCCTGTGCCATTTCCTTTCACCTGCACGCCTTACGCTTCGGAACTTTATGCTTCAGATTTGAGATTCCAGAGCCCCTCAAAATGTGAGGGGTGAGGCTATCCACACTCAGCTAATAACTCAGTTCTGGCTATTATCAAGAGCTGACCTGATCTTACTGTTGGGTGTGGTTGCCTCCAAATGATGCCTCCTGCAGCCTTCAGTAATGAACAAGACGGAACCTCTGAGGCTATCAGCATCTCACTGAGGGGAATTTGAGGCCCGGGGGTTTAGGACCCACGTCCTGCAGCATAGGATTTTCCTGTGGTACCTTACCTCTGGCCTTGTGTCATCCTCCGTTCCCTCCCATTTCCTCCCATCCTTCACCACCTCCACCACATTTTGTTTTCTAGCTCAAATGGTAATGATCTTGCTCTTACATAGCCCCTTTCTGCCAAATAGATCCCTGTGCACAGTACAGGTGTTAGTAACGGATATTACCTGCCATCCGTCTTTCTTAATCACACTCTGCTCCTGAAATGCAGCCACTTCTAGAGTGAAATATAGCTCCCATTTAGCCATGCTTAACATCAGTGGGAGAGCTCATGAAGGCAGGTCTGCCTTTCCAGACGAAGGTACAGCATGCTCCGAAACAGAGGTTGGAAGTTTTTCCTGGATCTGGGATTTGAGCAAGCTGTCACTTCTTGGAGCCTGCCTCAGACACTTCCCTGAGGGGTCGCCTCTCCTCTCTGATGCGCCTTGGGGCCAGTACTGAAAACAGGTGTCTAGGTTTCTGAAGAAAGCCTGGAACACAGGCTTCTAAGCTGCAGGGAGAGAAATCCGCTACCCAGCTCTAATGCTGCAGGCCAAGAGAAAAGGGAACAGGTCCCCCATGTTACTGACTGTACAACTTACTCTTCTTAAACCATCAGGAAACACACACTGTGGGTCCTAATCTATGTTTCACACTTTGTATCTGAGTGATCTTTTTTTTTTTAGACGGAGTTTCGCTCTTGTTACCCAGGCTGGAGTGCAATGGCACGATCTTGGCTCACCGCAACCTCCGCCTCCTGGGTTCAGGCAATTCTCCTGCCTCAGCCTCCTGAGTAGCTGGGATTACAGGCACGCACCACCATGCCCAGCTAATTTTTTGTATCTTTAGTAGAGACGGGGTTTCACCACATTGACCAGGATGGTCTCGATCTCTTGACCTCGTGATCCAGCTGCCTCGGCCTCCCAAAGTTCTGGGATTACAGGCTTGAGCCACCGCTCCCAGCCTGTATCTGAGTGATCTTGTACAATTCTCTTAAGCCCTCTGAATCCTAGTGTATCATCTACATAAAGGGAACCATAGTCCTAGGTGAAGGGATTGTTCTGAGATTCAGATGAAATAATGAATGCAATGTTCCTAGTAAAGATTACATTAACAGTTGCTCAATAAATGTTAGCAATTGTTACTGTAAGAGAATTAATGGACAAATACTACACAGGGAAATGAGCTGGAAAAATGCCAATAGAGACATTTTAAAGGACTGTAGATTTGGTGATATCTATTGATATGATAATAATATAAAACTCTAACTTCAAGATATTCAATCGGTGCAAAGGTAATGGCGGTATTTTGCTGGTTGAATTACCTCAAGTCTGTCCCTCCGTATTCTGATTGTGGGCTGACATCTCCCCTTCAGCCCATCTCAGCTCACACTCCCTGAGTGACCACCAAGTACCAGACTCTGAGTTATAAAAACAAACAAACCAAAAAAAACAAAAACAAAAACAAGGTCCAAGCTGTATCTCCTAGAAGCTGACAGTCTATAGGCGAGGGGCACATAAGAAAACCATTCTTCTTTTACCTTAAAAGATTAGACTAGAGCAACAGTGTTTAACATAGGGCTGCCCAGATACCTGGCATTTCATGGGGGTTGGGAAGAATGGAACGAGAGAGGGGCCTTCTGTCCATGGAAGGCGGAAAAGAGGATCAAGTATCTGGGGGGCTGGCACCTCTGTCCCCTACTCCCATCCTGCCCCTCGCTAAAAGCACAGCTGTGCTTTCTTCAGTTTTCTATGTCCAGATTCCACATAAAGTCATGTTTGCTTCGAAAGGCTCTGCCTTTTCCCCACCCCCTCAACATTAAACAAAAAGGTTCCTCCAGGCCCTTTCTGGGCCACTTTCCCAGAATTTGCTCCTCAAGTGTGACTGTCTTGCCCACCACCCACTCGTTTTCATCCTTATCACTTATATCATTTAGTAGCGCAAATGAATTTGGGCTTCTCATCTTCCCAGGAGCCTGTGAATTCCCTGGAGGCAGGGTCCTCCACCTTTCCTGGTTATTTCGGGACCCAAGCACTGAGCCTGAGGCAGATCCTCAGGCTTTGGCAGAAACCTGAGGCCTGGAGGGTCAGTGGAGAACCGGAATCTGCTGCCTCTCCAAGGCTGTGAAGTCAGAAGTGAAAAGGGGAAAATGGAGAAACAAAGCTTTCGAGAAAGTATTTTCCACGCCTCTGAGTGAGGATGCCTGACTCCTAGGCTCTTAACACCCCCACCCGCCCATCCGCAAAGAAAAACCCCAGCCGGAATCACTTACTCCTGTGCTTCCTTGTGTATCTGGGTGCCCTGAGCACCACGAATATTGGAGGTCTACCCCTAAGCCATCCACCCTTCCAAGGAAATTGAGTAAATTTAAATTTGAGCCTCACCTTCCAGGTTGTTATGAAGGTATATTTGTCACTGTAAGAAAGAGCAGAAAATACATTTACTTAGCATCTTGTGACTTTAATGTATAGCTGTTCAATATTTAGTCTTATTGTACTGGGCATCTATTTTTTCTCTTGCCCTGGGCACCATGGATGTGAGGGGCGGACCCGTCTGCTTAGGAAGACAAAGGCAAGTGACTGAGTGGGAGGCACATGAAGGGGACCGACCTGGCCTTTCCTGCGTCCAAATACTCCCTTCTACACTAACCTGAGGGCGGCATGGCTAGGAGGATAAAGACTGTGTGTTGGGGTGTAGTGATTGGCTGCCCTGCTTTCGGGGCACGCTGCTTTCTTGCTGGATTCGTCGGTTCCTTCGTCTCCTTTTATACACTGTGCATGTCTTGCTAAAGTGCTAAGTGTTTTGTGCCGTTACAAATGGCGCTTTTGTATCGCACCAACGCCTGCTGGTGGCTCCTGGCAGCATACAATAGGTTGTACATTTATTTCCGCTAGGACATTTCAAAAGGAGCACACGCTCTTCTGTACAGGAAAATCTGCCTCCCCACCCACCCACGGCCCCTCCAGAAGTGAAGCCCAAGATTAGCTCCCTAGGCAGTCTTTTCAGTTTCCTGAAATAGCCAAGACTCTAGGGAAGGAGGTGGAGACGAGAGGCCCCCAAGGCCGGGAGTGGAGAGGGTTTCAGAAGGCCAGGCCTGCTCCTCCTTCTCTGCCAAAAAATAGGACCACAGAGGGACCTTCGGAGGACTTGGAGGAGAGTTGGGGGGTGGGGAGGGTGGAAGGGCATTTGGCTTGGCCCTCATAGTCACAAATGGCTGCAAATATAGAGCTGTGACGTTACCACCGAAAGAATTTCTACAGTGCAGAGCCACTCCAGAAGGATTGAGAGATGTTCATCACGCAGACTTCATCTTGAGTTTATTTTTGTAATCCTGTTTGTCACGTGAATTTCTTAAGAAATGGAAATGGCCTAGGCCTTTCTCCTCTAGAAAACAAACATAGATACCACTCAACAGGTGAATTAATAAGAACTGACACTTCTGTAGCACTCCAACCAGGCCAAGTGCCATTCTTTGTGGTTTACATGTATTCATTAACTCATTTGATCCTTGTGATTCCAACCGTCTGAGATGGTTAATATCATGGTTCTTCTTTTGCAGATGAAGAAACTAAAGCCCAGATGGCTTAAGTAAATTATCTGAGGTCCTATAGATAGTAAGCAACATATCCAAGATTGAAGAACAGGTAGTCTGGCTCCCAGGAAGGTCTTGAACCACAACACAGCACAACCTCTTGAGTATGAACAGCCTGACAGGACTGTGAGTGTCATTCTGCAAATCCACCTGCTACCCTATGGTTGTTCCTCAGACTGTCTGAGTCCTGTCCCATCACACAGCCCTTTGAGACTGTGTGCCCTTACAACATAGGAGCCTTCTGCAGCCTTAACCCCTCATGCTCCTGTGTCTGGAGAGACACACTTCCCAGAGCTACTCAACTTCTACTGTATGTATGCCAGGCCTTGTGGTAGGCCTTAGAGCTGCCCCAGAAGCAAGGGAGTCTCTACTCCTATCCCCACCCATAGGCAGTTGAATGAGAGGGACAAACAGCACTCACATTCTGACCTGATTCTAGCAAGGATGACAGGAGGTTGGGGGCCCTGTGACGTACAGCAGAAACTCTTAACCCTGGGAGACTGTCTGGGGAGGCTTTCAAATGCAATTAATGATCTGAGACATGAACAGTGATTGGGCATTGGCAAGCCTAAAAGTAAGGGAGGGGTGTGAACTGTGTTCCTGGCAGAAACCTGGAGCCAAGTGAGAGCTGCCCCCTCTTGCCCATCTACTTTGCCAGTCCCCTGTGAAGCACACCCTGGGGTCATCAGCCTGACAGTAAACAGGCCTTTTCAGACCTCTTTCCTTTGGGCCTCAGGCCTCTGCATGGAAAAAAAAGGAATGTCAAACTATTAGTACAGTCTTGTGACTCTCACAAGACACACCCTGGGCTAAGCTCTTTCCCTATATTATCTTGTTTAGTCCTTCTCAACAAGGAACCTGAGGCCCAGAGAGAGAGAGTATGTCTCATATCCAGAAGAGGAGGAGACAGGTTCAGCACCCAGGCTAGGATATGTCCAAGTTTTGCTATCGAAGTGTCATCTATTATTAATCTGCCTGTTGAGTGGTATCTATGTCTGTTTTCTACAGCAGAAAGGAATGGGCCATTTGCATTTCTTAAGAGACCCTAACGCTCAAGGTAACATTGCAAGAGGTACATGTGAGATGGGAGATACTGGGCCGGGCACGGTGGCTCACACCTGTAATCCCAGAACTTTGGGAGGCTGAGGCTGGCGGATCATGAGGTCAGGAGTTCGAGACCAGCCTGGCCAACATGGTGAAACCCCGTCTCTACTAAAAATACAAAAATTAGCTGGGTATAGTGATGCATGCCTGTAATCCTAGCTACTCAGGAGGCTGAGGCAGGAGAATTGCTTGAACCTGGGAGGCGGAGGTTGCAGTGAGCTGAGATTGCACCCCTCCACTCCAGCTTGGGAGACAGAGCAAGACTCCATCTCAGGAGAAAAATAAAAAAAAAGAAAAAAAAAGAAATGGGAGAGATACTGTTGTGGCCAGCTTTGGAAAATCCAGTTGGTCACAAATATCCGCTATGCATCAGGCACTGATGGTAAGTAAACATCAGTATATAAAGCAAAGATCTCTGCTAACAAGGATTTTACATTCCAGGGGAGAATACAGACAATAGCATATAAATAGGTAAATTATATAGTAGATCAGAGGTAGTAAGTGCCATAAAATCAGAGCGGGTGAAATTACAACAGGGGCTAAGAGTGGTGAGGGTGGGGTGAAAGCTGCAATTTTAGGTAGAAGAATCAGGGACGCTCTCCCAAGAATACCATGTTTAGGCAGAAAAAAAAAAAGGAGGAGGAAGAAAAGGAAGAGGAGGAGGAGGAGGAGGAAGAGCAGGAGGAGTGCAGCTTATGGATATCAGGAAAATATCATTCCAAAGAGAACCCTGGTGTTTCAAGAGACAGAGTCGGGGGGAATAATAGATGTGGTCAAAGGGGTAATGGATGGCCAGACCCTGTTGAACTCTTCAATGACATGGGAAAAGCTTTAGCTTTTACTAAAGAAGTAAAAAGTTTTAAAGTAAGGAAGAAAAAAAAAAGAAAAAAAAAGAAAAACTTTTACTCTGGAAGCCATTGAAAGGCTTTAAACAGAAAAAGAACAGTATCTACCCTAAGTTTCAAAAGGAATGCTCTGGCTGCTTTGTTGAGGATAAACTTATACTAATCAGGGTTCTCCAGAAACAAAACAGAACCGAAAGGATATATAGTCATGCATCAATTAAAAGAGGGATGTCTTCTGAGAAATACATCATTAGGTGATTCTGTCATTGTGACAACATCCTAGATTGTACCATACAAACCAAGACAATGTATAAAGCCTACAACACAACTAGGTTGTGTGGTATAGCCTATTGTTTGTAGGCTATAAACCTATATAGCAGATTGCTGTACTGAATACTGTAGGCAACTGTAACACAGTGGTATTTGTGCATCTAAGCATAGAAAATGTACACCAAGATATGGTATATTTTTTACTTTATTTGTAACATTTTCACTTTTTAAACTTTACACTTTTGTATAACACATCTTGAAACAAACACATTGTACAGTTGTACAAAAATATTTTCTTTCCTTATATTTTTGTTGTACAAACCTCTTTCCTATTTTTATTTTTAAAACTTTTTTTGTTAAAAACTAAGACACATACACACATATTAGCTTAGGCTTCCACAGGATCATTAATATCACTGTCTTCCAGCTTCGCATCTTGTCCCACTGGGAAGTCCTTTGGGGCAGTAACACACATGGAGCTGTCATTTCCTAATCAACAGTGCCTTCTTTTTTTTTTTTTTTTTTTTTACTTTTTTTGAGACAGAGTCTCACTGTTATAGAGGTTGTAGTTCTTGGTTCCTCCACCTCCCAGGTTCGAGCAATTTTCTGCCTCAGCCTCCTGAGTAGCTGGGATTATAGGCACCCACTACCATGCCCAGCTAATTTTTTTTTCTTTCTTTCTTTTTTATTTATTTATTTATTTTTAGTATAGGTGGGGTTTCACCATCTTGACCAGTGTGGTCTTGAACTCCTGATCTCATGATCCCCCTGCCTCAGCTTCCCAAAGTGCTGGGAATACAGGCGTGAGCCACTGCGCCTGGTCTACCTTATTCTGAAATACCTCCTGAAGGACATGCCTGAGGGCCTCTAACAGTTAACTTTTCTTTTATTTCATTTTATATTATTTTTTATTTATTTGAGATGAGCACAGTGGCATGATCTCAGCTCACAGCAACCTCTGCCTCCTGGGTTCAAGCAATTCTCTGCTTCAGCCTCCCAAGTGGCTGGGATTGTAGGCACCCACCACCATGCCTGGCTAATTTTTGTATTTTTCATAGAGACAGTGGTTTCACCATGTTGGCCAGGCTGGCCTTGAACTCCTGACCTCCGGTGATACAGTCCTCCCAAAGTGCTGGGATTACAGACATGAGCTACTGTGCCTGGCCTATAGCAGTTAACTTTTAAAAGATATAAGTAGAAGTAGACTCTAAAATAACAACCAACAGTATACTATAGTAAATACATAAACCAGTAACATAGTCATTTATTATTATTATCAAGTATTATATACTGTATATTAATTGTAGGTACTATACTCTTATACAACTGGCAGTTCAGTAAGTTTGTTCATACCAGCATGACCACAAACAGGTGAGTAATGCATTGTGTTACAATGTTATGCAGACTGTCACAATGTCATTAGGCAACAGGAATTTTTCCACTCCATTATGATCTCAGCTCACTTATGCCCAGGTGATCCTCCCACCTCAGCTGCGTAAGTACCTGGGATTACAGGCATGTGCCACTGTGCCTGGCTAATTTTATTTTAGTTTTTTTTCTGTAGAGATGAGGTGTTACTATGTTTCCAAGGCTGGTCTCAAATTCCTGGACTCAAGGGATCCTCCTACCTCAGCATCCCAAAGCACTGGGATTACAGGTGTGAGCCACTGTACCCAGCCTTTTAAAATAATTTTAAAGGGCCACTGTCATATATGCAATGTGGTATTGACTGGGCATATAAGGTGAGTTAAAGTAAAAATGGCCATATAAATAATACAACTTACACACACACACACACACACACACACACACACACACACACACATATACACACATACACACACACACAATTAGTAGCCAGAAATAGGATTTGGAGTCAGAATTTAGGTAAAATTGCAACCGCAACCACTCATTCTATGTTTAACTTTTAACAATTTTTTTTACATTTCTTTCTTCATTTTCAGGAAGTCCAGTTAAAAAAAAAAAAAAAAGAAAGAAATTCTTAGATATGGTAAAACGTAGGGTAACCCTGGCAAGCTGGGAGCAAGCTTATGGCAAAAACAAAACAAAACCTTTACAGAAGCAGTCTCTTCATTGCTTCACAAAGAAAATGTGCTGCTATGCCCTCCTACTTGTTTCCTGTGGAGCCTGAGAACCAAAGGAAGGTGGAAGGAGAAGAAAGAGGAGGCCAGGAAAGAGGGAGATGGAGAAAGGGAGGGAGGAAGCAGGTGAGGCGATGGCTTATTTCCTCCTCATCCTTCCTGTAGGATGAGCTGGCATCAATGGCAGGCTTCCTGCCTTTTCTCCATTCTGCTTGTGCTGCCTTGAAGAATCGGTCCGACTTCTTACTTTAGATCATTTCAGAGGGCTCTATTTTTTCTCTCTGACTTGTACTTTAATTTTCAAACTTTCCATTTCTGAGGGTTAAGCCTAGGAATATACCTCTCAACAAGAAAAATTCCTGAAAATGATTTCTCTCTTTACCAATTACATATCACAGAAACTGTAGACTCCAGGCAGCCATAAATATGGTAATGGGGGAGAATATAAAAAAGCACCCCTGAAAAATGGCAGACCCTCCTCTGTCATGTCCTTCCACATTCTCTGAACCTTGATATCTTCTGCCGTGAAATGGGAATATGGAGGCTTAGTTCTCGGGGTTGCTATGAGGATTACATGAGGTTCCAGCATGGTATCTGGTAACTAATGCTGCTCTCTGCAAATGGTAACTATCATCATCATGATCATCATAATTGTAGTTGCCTAGCAGTTTCTTCTTGCCCTCTGCACAGACAGAGTCTATTTACTGAGACAGCAGTATTGCATTAGAGAAATAGTTTAATAAATGCAGGTCCAGCTAAGTGGTAAGAGAGGAGTTTATTACTCAAATCAGCCTCCCTAAAAATTTGAAGGCTGTTTTTTAAAAAGATAGTTTGATGAGTAGGGGCCTAGGAAATGGGAAATGCAGATTTTTTGGGTTGAGAATGAAATTAATAGAGAGTTAAAGCTTGTCTTCTTGTGCTGAGTCAGTTCCTAGGTAGGGACCACAATACCAGATAAGCCACTTTCATGGGTCTGCTTGGCTATCAGAATGCAGGGTGTGAATAAATACCTCAAACACCAATCTTAGGTTTTACAACAGCGATGTTATATACAGGAACAATTGGGGAGGTTAGGAATCTTGTGGTCTCTGGCTGCATGACTACTGAGCCATAGTTTTTAATCTAGTGGCTAATTTGTTCGTTTTACAAGGGCAGTTTGGTCCCCAAGCAAGGAAGCGTTTTGTTTCAGGAAGGAGCTGTTATTATCTTTGTTTCAAAGTTAAACTGTAAACCGAATTCCTCCTGAGGTTAGCATAGTCTCCACCAAGAATAAACAAGTATAGCTTGGAGGTTAGAAGCAAGATGGAGTTGGTTATGTCAGGTTTCTTCCACTGTCACAATTCTTCTGTATTGGGTTTTTCTCACTGTTATAATTTTGCAAAGCATGTTTCACGATTATTATTATTTTGTGGAGAGGAAATTTATTCATGGAGGCAACATGGAGAAAATACCCTAAAGGAAAATAGGATGTGAGCATGGGAATGTTGGGAGAGAACAGAATCTCAGGTGAAGAAACAGCCAAGGTAAAAGCAAGAGGCCTGGACACCTTTGGACACCACAGTGGGAAAGGCTAGTCTGGCCTAACAGCTTCTCCTGATTGGATTTAACTCCAGCAGTTATAACTCAGCTATTTGGTATGTCCCTTTGACTTTGATAAGACCCCCTAGTGTTGTAATTATGGAATGGCTCCTTGTTGGTAAGCACTGATACCCACAAAGCCAGATAAAATTCTATGTTCATGTTTAGCTGAACGGTTGCTCAGTTCCAACGTCAGCTGGCACTATGGCAATTACGAAAACGTCAAAACCTTGTTAAAACTGGGTCTATTTAATCACATTCCTAATTCCGTGGGGATTAGGCAGGAACCTCAACTTACAACTCAGCAGAGGAATAACACTAGGTGTGGTGGCTCACATCTGAAATCCCAGCATTTTAGGAGGTCAAGGCAAGAAAGAAGATCACTTGAGCCCAGGAGTTTGAGACTAGCCAGGGCAATATAGTGAGACCCATCTCTACAGAATAAAATAAATAAATAAATAATAGGCAGGTGATGTGGCGGGGGGCAATAAGGGAGAAACAGAGCGGGGTGGAGAGTTGGGGAGAGATAGCATGGGGAGAAATGCCGGATATAGTTGATGGGGAGGAGCGCAGCAAATCACACTGCTATGTGTGTACCTGTGCAACAATCTTGCATGTTCTTCACATGTACCCCAAAACCTAAAATGCAATAAAAAAAATAGGCAGGTGTGGTAGCACATGACTTTAGTCTTACTACTTGGATGGCTTAAATGGGAGGACTGCTTGAGCCAGGGAGATAACACTGCAGTGAGCTGTGAACGTGCCAGTGCACTCCAGCCTGGGCAACATAGCAAGACTCTTGTCTCAAAAAAATAAATAAACATAAAAGGAATGATTTCAACACTTTCTTAAAATATAAGAAACACAGATAAGAGAGATGGGAATAAACAGGAGGTGAATGCAAATTTATGATCCAGACAGAAGTCACTACAGGTTGCCCTATGGACACCCGGCTTTGTGAAGTTGGTCTGTTTCGTCAGCTTTGCAAATGAACTTCTTGCTCTTAGCAGAGAAGTTTATTTTCTAGATAGGTTCATCAGGTATTTCTGACTCTATTTTTCCAAACTCTTTTTTTTTTTCTTTTTTTGAGACAGGGTCTTGTTCTGTCACCCAGAACAGTGGTGTGATCATGACTCACTGCAGCCTTGATCGCCAAGGCTAAGCAATCCTCCCATCTTAGCCTCCTGAGTAGCTGGGACCACAAGTACACACCACCATGCTTGGCGGTCATTTTCCTATTTTTTTTAGAGATAGGGTGTCACTATGTTGCCCAGGATGGTCTCAAACTTCTGCGCCCAAGTGATCCTTCCACCTTGGCCTCCCAAAGTGCCAGGATTACAGATATGAGCCACTACTTCCAGCTGGGAACTCCTTCCACGTTATCACGTAGTCTCCTATGATACTAGGCTATGTACTAGACATTTCCTTTTTTTTTAAGTTCACTTAAAAATGCATGAATCAATTCTGCTTTCATAAATTAGAACAATATCACTATAACTAAAGTCACTCTGACTATTCCAACCACATTTGTCATTGCTAATCTAGTCTTTGTCCCAGCTCTCCCTGCCCAAAAGTAGCCACTCATATAAATGTGGTTTTTATCTTTCCAGGTCTTTCCAAAATAACTTTAAATGAGTTTGTATTGTCACTTCAGTCCTTTAAAAATACTTTTCCAAATATGTAACCTACCCGTAGGAAAGCTATAATGTGTGCATGTTTTTTAAATGGTGTCATACTATATATAATATTCTGCATCTTGCTTTTTTTTTCTTTACGCTCAGAAATATTTTTTGAACTCTGCTCATGGTGACACATATAGATTCAGTCAATTCCTTTTAAGTGCAGGAGAACATTCCAGCATATAAATATGCCAGTTTTATTCAGTGATGTCCTAATTGAAGAGTATTTAGGTTGCTTTTAGTTTTTTTCCTGCTATAAACAATGCCTCAGTGATCAGTTAGTACATATACATCTCTGTGTGTATGTTCAACACTTGAAAAGCTCACAGTTAAATGCTAACAAGTGGAATGCTCATCATACATCATTTTTATATGTGTAAGAAGCAGTTTCCTAAAGGGCCTGTAATCCTTGATTCTGAGTTTGACCATCTGGTTTTCAGTTACTCACACTCAGTCTGGGAGAGAATGTGAAGATTCAAGCCTTTCTTTTTAGAGTTAGACCCTGATTGCCCTGAGAGGAGATTGACTTGGCAGTTGTCACAAAGCACAGAGCTTGATCTTGCAGTCCTTCGGCTGGTATTACCACTTACCGTGTGTCCTTCCCATCTGCATTTGGCCCTTGACAGCTGTCACCTGCAGCTTCAGCATGCTGCACCTAAATCTCTCTGCCTGAGGTTATTTTCTGGGGAGTGGGTGGGGAGTGCTGAGAGAGTGATGGCCTTAGGCACAAAGGATGAACAGGGAGTTGGTAGAAAAATATGCCAGATTTTTTGCCCCTTCATGGAAAGATTCAGTCTCTCAGAGAGACCATAAAAAGATAAAGTTCCTGTTGCCCACCTGGTAGCCCACTTATTAACACACTGATATGGCTGGGCTCTGTGTCTTCACCCAAATCTCATCTCTAATTGTAATCCCCATGTGTCAAAGGAGGAAGGCGATTGGATCACTGGGGTGGTGTCCCCACGCTGTTCTCATTATGGTGAGTTCTGATGAGATGCAATGGTTTTATAAATGGAAGTTTTCTCTGCCGTGTTCTCTTCTCTCAACTGCCACCATGTGAGATGTCCCTGCTTCCCATTCTGCCATGACCACAAGTTTCCCAAGACCCCGTAGCCAGGCGGAACTGTGAGTCAATTAAACCTCTTCCTTTTATAAATTATCCAGTCTAGTCTGGGCACGGCAGCTCACGCCTGTAAACCCAGCACTTTGGAAGGCTGCAGGGAGTGGATCACCTGAGATCAAGAGTTCGAGACCAGCCTGGCCAACATGGTGAAACACAGTCTCTTTACTAAAAATACAAAAAATTAGCTGGCCATGGTGGTGGACACCTGTAATCCCAGCTACTCTGGAGGCTGAGGCAGGAGAATCACTTGAACCCAGGAGGCAGAGATTGCAGTGAGACAAGATCATGCCATTGAACTCCAGCATGGGCAACAAGAGCAAAATTCCATCTTTAAAAAAAAATAGAAATTAAAAAAAAAATTACCCAGCCTCAGGTATTTCTTTATAGCACTGGGAACATGGACTAATACATACACCCTTGTTTGCTTTCCTCCATTCCTTGGCTCAATTCTCAGTCCCTCACTTGCTTCCGGGAATCACCTCCCAAATCAACTACTATTACCCGATTCCTTAGCTCTGGGTCAGCTCTCTATACAACTGAATCCAAGATTCCATCTATATTCTAGGCTCTGTGCTTGGCAAATAGGATACACATATGATTAATATGTGATTTTCTGCCCTTAACAAGGACACTTAATGACTCAGATCTTCTGACTTCCAATGCAGTATTTTGTTGTTCGTTGGTTTTTTGGACATATCATATCCATGCATTTGAACTCGATGGCATTTCTTGTTTTTTAAAAATTCAATCCGTCTTCTCACAGTCTGACTAAATGAAGTTATATTATAATAACTGAATTCCACTCCTCTTTTTAAATGTAAAGACCTGACTAAAGTATTAAACCTTAAACATACATTTTAACTGGAAACTGAGCCACTGCCCCCAATGCTCTATTGGCATCTCCATTTTTCTGATATTTATGTTTCTCCTCCCTCTGCTCTTAGTAAATGTTGATGTTTGGTTCACCCTGATCAGTATTTAGCTCTTCTGGTCAATTTATCTTATTTATTGATCTAGGCAGAAAATCAATATAGTCTTCATTTGCTGTCCTGTTGAATACAGGGGAATTTGATTCTGCAGAAACTATGCCCAAACTACTAAGACCTTGATAGGATACCATCACCAGACTCCATTCAGAAAGCCTTCTAGGATCCAGTTCAAACTCACATCCTCTGTGCCCCTTTGCCAAAACCATGACTGCTTCCACTTCCACCCTCTTATGAATAGATACAGAGCATCCCTTGGGTCTCCTAGCCTAGACTTCATCCCCAGTGCTTACTAAGTACAAGTTGAGTATCCCCTTAACTGAAATGCTTGGAACTAGAAAAGTGTTTCAGATTTCTGACTCTTTCTGATTTTGGAATATTTGCATAGATATAAGGAAATATCTCGGGGATGGGACGCAAGTCTAAACATGAAATTCATGCTTCTTATACACATAGCCTGAAGGGAATTGTATACAATATATTTTAAACAATTCTGTGCATTAATAAAGTTTGTGTACATTGAACCGTCAGAAAGAAAAGCTATGGAATCTTCCACCTGAGGTGTCATGTCGCACTCAAAAAGTTTTCAATTTTGGAGCATTTCAAATTTCAGATTATTGGATTAGGGATGCTCAACCTGTACAAATAAATGTATCAAGTTTGCTTTCAGAATATATTGGTTCTCAGAAAACTCTACCAACTCATGGGGCCACTTATATAAATGTGCAGGGAGATAAAATGCCTTTGCAATAAATAAATAACCCAAAAACATTTTTGAAAAAACAGTTGCTTTTACGTCGTAGTATCTGTTGTGCAGCCTTAATTTATACTTTCTGCAGAGGTTTGGGTGTCAGGAAAACCTTGAATTCTAATCCCATCTCCTCCTCTGAAAACTTCTCCTTACTGACCTATGAAATGAGAATAGGCTGGGAGTGGTGGCTCATGCCTGTAATCACAGCACTTTGGGAGGCTGAGGCAGGAGAATCACTTGGGCCCAGGAGACCAGCCTGGACAACATGGTGACACACCAGCTCTACAAAAAAATGTTTTAAAATTAGCTGGGTATGGTGATCCCCACTTGTAGTCCCAGCAACCTGGGAGGCTGAGACCTGGGGATCGATTGAGCCTGGGAGGTCAAAGCTGCAGTGAGCTGTGGTTTTTAACTATACTCCAGCCTGGGTAGACAGAATGAGACCCTGTCTCAATAACTAAATAAATAAAATTAGAATAATGATAATATTATATCTATCTTCAGAATCGTTCTCAGAATTACAAATCGTGCTGGTCAAACTCATAGCGGAGTGCTGCTGGCTCTTATCTTTATGCGAGAACTATCATTTGGCTGTTTTTCTCCTTTTCTTTTAAATTGTAATGGAGTCACTGGCTTTTTTACAAATTAGTACTTACAAGTCTTTCAGTCACCATGAAATATCACCTACCATCCACCCTGTCCCTATCTACCACTTCCTTTGAAGAACAAGAAGAATGCTCAGCTAAACTCGAGGTTCAGGGGCAGAGAGGAGGCCCACATGTTTTCCCTCTAGGAACTGGCAAGTAAATGTCTGGGATTTTTTTTGGCAGTGGATTCTCCCTCTAACCTGCGCTTGTGCAGGGCAGGGCAAGAAGGCTGTCCTCAGTCCTAGAAGGGAAGTAGAGAAGGTTAGACATTGCTTTTCTGCAGGTCCTCAATCAAATGTGAAAAGCACACATCCAGGCCATTGTATGGCAGGGCAGTAAATGTGCTAATGGGAAAAATCTGGGTGCCCAAGTGGAGTTATAACCAAGCGTGGGCCTAGGGGCAGACGTTGAGTGTCCAGAAAAGCTTTAAAGGCTGATCTCTCTTGGTGTTCCTAAATCAGCAGGAATTAACCTGACAGTGGGCTTGGGATAGAGAAAACAATTATGGACCTAAGAAGAAGGAAGGATGGTGGCTTGGAAATGGATAGATCTGGCCTGTTTCATACATAGAAATAATTACTAAGGTAAGGAGGGAAGAGAGAAGAGAGGGAGGGAGAGGTGTTGGGTTAGGGAATGATACTAATAGTAACATGTCTTGCTGAGTGCTTACTCCATATGGGCACCTACCAGGAATCCTGATACATCATCTTATTGAGTTCAAACAATACCAAGTAGAGCCAGGTTCTACTGGCATCTCATTTTAGAACTTGGGGACTGAGGCTGGAAGAGTCAGTGACTTTTACAAAGTCACCTAGGCAGTAAGAGGGAATAGCCAGAATTACTCCTAGATCTTTTCTGCTTTAGAGTCGGCAGAATCTTAGGCACCTGCAGTCCTGCTGAGCTGCCCATCAGGGCATTAATTATAATGGAGAAAAAGTTCCAATAACCAAATGTTCTCTAATAGGGGATTGGATCATTTAATTGGGCAACTTCAAAATAGCCATGAAAATCATGTGTTTGAAAGAAACAAAAAAAGTGTCCTGAAATGTCCTTGGAACAAGATTAAGGAAAAAGAGTAATATGAAGGTATATGTATAGTAAGATTTTAAAGTGTTTGTGTGTGTGTGTGTGTGTGTGTGTGTGTGTGTGTGTGAGATACACCTTTAAGTACATTTTGGCAACACTTCATTGGGTAAAACAGATAAAAACTCCTGCCCTTGCATAATTTACATTCTACTGGGAAGAAGCAGAAGATAAATAATAATTATGATCAATTATTTTAGGTGTTAGGAGATTAAGAGTACTGGTGAATGGAGAAGGGGTGTAGGTGCATTGGCCATGGGATAAGATTGCCAGATAAAATATTGAGTACCTAGTTGAATTTGAATTTCAGGCAAGCAATTAATAATTGCAATATTTGGGACATGTGTATACCAAAAAAATGCTGTTTAAAATTCAAATTTAATTGGGTGCCTTGTATTTTTATTTGCTAAAAGTGACAACCCTCATATTCGGAGGTCATCCCATGACACTGAACAGGTGACATTTGAGCCGTGAGGTTTTCTAGCAGAAGAGCATTCAGGCTTGGATCAAAGACAGCAAAATAATGATTGCAGTGCTCTCTGTGCAATGGGATTAAATTTGTTTTTCTTTTTACTTTTCGATGTTATCCAAATGCCTTACAGCAGCAATGTATTACTTTTATAATAATAAAAAATAGATTAAAAGTCAGTGCAGTCTGACCAGAAGCAGTATGGCTTCATCTGCCTTCTCTCTTTTGCTCTCACCTCTTCATTCTCAGAGCTTCCAGCAACCAGCTCCCAGCTGCCCTACCCACTGTCACCAGCCAGATCTCCTCTGCCTTGTTGACAGATCATCAGCCCTCACACCACAGTATGGTAAATGCTAGTATATAAGACTGGCATCTACACCTTAAAACCATTCCTAGCTAAGACGCTAGTCAATTTGGGCCTGACTTTCTCACACATGAAAGTTACTTTCTCAACTAATTTATTTTAAACAGCAACTGCTTGGGAAAGAGACATTAGACTGGATCAAGAATTATATGTGAAGAATTGCAATAAAGCAGTTTTACTGAAACAAAAGAGTAAGCAAGAGCAGTATTTCCAAATTTATTGTATTAATAAGTGATTTTAAATATTACATAGATATCACTAAATGAAATACTATAATTAGATATGTGACTGGTTCATTTGTATTTCTAAGCAAAGTTTACATATTCAGGCATATCAAATAACTTAAAATTTTAGGAAAATGTGGAGTAGTATGTTGTATTCAGAACTACATGGAGAGACCTTGCTATACACGCTAAACACTACAGGCTTTTCCATCTCAGCTATTACAGTAAGTAATAGCTTACATACCTTGAATACTTCCAATGCAATCAGCTCTAAATGCTTTGTTTGTATCAATTCCTTTTATCCTCACAAAAAACCTATGAGGATGATGATATTGTTATTCCTATCTTGCAGTCTAGCTCCAGAGACTGTAATTTTTAAAATATACATAATTGGCCGGGCGCAGTGGCTCAAGCTTGCATAATCCCAGCACTTTGGGAGGCCGAGGCGGGTGGATCACAAGGTCAAGAGATCGAGACCATCCTGGTAAACATGGTGAAATCTCGTCTCTACTAAAAATACAAAACATTAGCTGGGCATGGTGGTGCGTGCCTGTAATCCCAGCTACTCAGGAGGTTGGGGCAGGAGAATTGCCTGAACCCAGGAGGAGGAGGTTGCGGTGAGCCGAGATGGTGCCATTGCACTCCAGCCTGGGTAACAAGAGTGAAACGCCGTCTCAAAAAAAAAAAAAAAAAAAAAAAATATATATATATATATATATATATATATATATATATATATGTATGTATATATATATATATATATATGTAATTTTTATCATGGCACATGTCAAAGCTCTAAGAAAGTGGAAAGATAGTAAAATGGATGACCAAGTGCCCATCACTCAGCAAAAATCAACTCACTTCATGGACTAGAGGCCAAATGTTAAGTTAATCAAGTGACTCTGACTCATAAAAGCCCATTGTAATAGAGTCTGCCTGCATCTGGATTCTGACCCTACACTTGCAGCGTGGTAGGGCTCTGTGCACACCCAGGTGCTTCTCTAGCCCCCCACCGTTTGCTCATCTATAAAGTGGAGGTCATGTAGTTGCTGCTTCACACAGTTGGGCTAGGATAACTAGCATATGCTAAGTGCCTAGCTGACACATAGTAAACACTTGATAAACACTGTGATCTGATGAATGTTCATCTTCCCCACTCAAATGGAAGCTGAGAAAGAGCAACCGTGACAGAATACCACCAAACACAAACCCAGGCAGGTATTCAGGAAATATCTGTTGAGTAAACAAAAGTGAAATGTCTTCTGCCTTAGCCTGAAAGCTCCACCGCAAATGGCCGATTATGTTTCAGCAGAGAAATTTTCCTGCCCAAGTTAACAGTTGGCACTACTCAAAGCCTTTTCAAAATATAAACAGTCTTTAAGAGAAATTGTGTACTAATGCAAATGTCAAGGTACCTCTGGCTACTGTTAGTAAAATACACTGAATGATGAATACGTTAGATACATCAACACCAGGCATTTGGGTTCTAAGAACTTTGCTTTGATGACTCCTGAAGGCCCTGGAATTACTTCTAGATGAACTAGAATTGCCTTGTTGATATGAAGCCTAACAAGAGAGCTAAATTCTTCCTATGCTAACCTTGAGGCCACTGGTGCCAAATGGAATTTTAGACCAAGCATAGGAGTAAAGTCAGCAATAAGATCAATGATACATTTTCTTTCTGTGAACAGCTGCCTCAGGCAGTGCTGAGTTCATAGGTCCCTTCACCCCGCTGCCACTTAGCAGCCTGAATAGGTCACTTCTCGGAGCTGCTGTAAAAGGGAGATGCAAATAGCATTCATGAGACTCATTAAGAGATTGAATGAGATAATATTAGAAGCTTCTTTCCACCCTGGGAAACTTTAAACCTGCTAACCTCTGTTGCCTTGTCTTCCTTACCATGAAGGCACTCTCATCTTTCACAGAAGGAAAACAAGCTCAGAGAGACTGAGTGACTTACTCAGAATCACACAGCTTTGACAGAAGACTTTGAAATGCTGAGTGTCAAAAGATCATTTTATAGCTATGTGCTTGGACGTCATTTATTTAAATGTGGTTGGGGGCAAAGAATGAAATTCTCTTGGGTTTTGTGCCTAGAGCTGAGATGCCTACAATGGTGGGGAACTGGGTTCTCTTGATTATATCATAAAATAACCAGAATATTTCCTTTAACTACCACGTTGAGCTATTGCTAGCAATTTGAAATTTCTATGTGAGTGCCAGACAGCCGATCATCTGGGTGGCAGGTGCAGTTAGAAATATGGAATAAGAAAGGAGTTTATTTATAAATGGCCAGATGAATCCCCAAAATGAACTTGTCAGTCAACCCAAGGAATGTAACTATGAAGGAATAGGAAATTAATGATTGTCCCCTTTGGCATACACAGGCTCTCCAATACCAGGCGTATGATTTGCTGGCTGTCAGCACATTTCTGGCTCCCCATGCCTGGTTGTCAGTTATTTCTGTCAATACAAACTCAGTTCAATACCTCAGAAATGTTGATCAATAAACTCAGCATTGCTGGTTGAAATGAGCTTTAGCATTATCTGGGAAAATAAGGAGAGAATTAGATTCCTTTCCCTCCCTCCCCTCTTTCTTTCTTCCTTTCTTCCCTAAACTTTTTTATTTTTCATTTTTTTGAGACAGGGTCTTGCTTTGTTGCCTAGCCTGGAGTGCAGTGGCAAGATCATAGCTCACTGCAGCTTCCAAGTCCTAAGCTCAAGTGATCCTCCTACCTCGGCCTCCCAGGTAGCCGAAACCAGAGGCATTCACCAGCACACATGGCTAATTTTCTTATTTTTTGTAGAGACAAGGTCTCACTATGTGGCCCAGACTGGTCTTAAACTCCTTGGCTCAACTGATCCTTCTGCCTCAGCCTCACAAAGTGCTAGCATTACAGGCATGAGCCGCTGTGCCAGGCACTAATCATTTATTATATCAGGCATGCATCAAACCCTGTTTTAATTCCTGAGGATGCACGAATAAATGAAAATCATGCACCTGATGAGCAAACAGCACACTCCTGTGCAGTGGGATTTGCCTCAGTCGAGATGGACCTGGGAGCCAGGGAGGTGAACAGGCCAGTGGCAGCAGTTTCATTGCTGTGTCTATGGTGAAGGGAGGGCTTCTGGCTTCATGGTGAAGGTGATAATTCAGCTGAGCCCTGAGACATGAATAGCAGTCCACCAAATAGGCCTATGAGAGGAAGGCCATATCCACATATCCAGAGGGATGGTGGTGAGACATGGCAGGTCCCTCCCCCCTCTTGCCTTCTTTCTTTCTCTTCTTTTTCTTTTTTTCTTTTGCTTCCTTCTCTTCCTCAAGTATGAACCTCCAGGCCAGGCACGATGGCTCACGCCTGTAATCCCAACCCTTTGGGAGGCCAAACCAGGCGGATCACTTGAGGCCAGAAGTTTGAGACCAGCCTGGCCAAGATGGCAAAACCCTGTCTCTACTAAAAGTATAAAAATTAAGCGTGTTTTAAATGAATGAGATGAAGTCCTTTGCAGGCACATGGATGGAGCTAGAAGCCAGTACCCTCAGCAAACTAACACAGGAACAGAAAACCAAACACTGCATGTTCTCACATACAAGTGAGAGCTGAACAGTGAGAACACATGGACACAGGGAGAGGAACAACGCACACTGGGACTGTGAGGAGCGTTGTGGGGAGGGAGAGCATTAGAATAAATAGCTAATGCATGTGGGGCTTAATACCTAGGTGATGGGTTGATGGGTGCAGCAAACCACCATGACACACACTTACCTATGTAACAAACCTACATGTCCTGCACATGTATTCTAGAACTTAAAATAAAATATATTTTCTTTTAAATTACAAAGATTAGTTGGGTGTGGTGACACATGCCTGAAGTTCCAGCTACTCAGAAGGCGGAGGCACAAGATCATGCCACTGCATTCCAGCCTGTGTGACAGAGCAAGACTCTGTCTCAAAAAATAATAATAATAATAAATAAATAAATAAATAATTTTAAAAGCCTCTGGAGAAGGCTCACTGTCACTTTTAGGGCAAGAATGATAAAAATATGAATAATATAATATATAATTTCATATCAAATGAGAATATTTATTGAGCATCTACACTATTTCAATAAAATATCAGAGGGTCCCTGAGAGCAATATGTTGTCACTGCCTGTATCTACACTGCTTTATCTGGCATGCCTGCACAAAGTGGCCACTATTAAATACATATTTTTTCTTGAGACAATGTCTCATTGTGTCACTCAGGCTGGAGTGCAGTGGTGTGAGCAATGGGTCACTGCAGCCTCAACCCTCCCAGAATCAAGTGATCCTCCCACCTCAGCATCCCAATGTGTTGAAATTGTAGGCATGAGAACTACCCATCTTGCCAGGTCTAACGAATACATTTATTTTAGATTGAGGGTCAGACACTTTATATGTGTTACTGCTGATCCTATGATACATGAAAGATATATATTATCGATACAGTTTTTTAGCTGAATGAATCAATCAGATTTATCCTTTAAAACATAAATCACATTGGGGCTGGACAGAGTGGCTCATGTCTGTTATCCCAGCACTTTGAGAAGCAGAGGTGGGTGGATCTCTTGAGCTCAGGAGTTCAAAACCAGCCTGGGCAACATGGTAAAACCTCGTCTCTAAAAAAAAAATACAAATATTAGCTGGATGTGGTGGTGCAGGCCTGCAGTCCCAGCTACTTGGGAGGCTAAGGGGGAGGATCACTTGAGCCCAGGAGGGAGAAACTGCAGTGAGCTAAGATCATGCCATTGCACTCCAGCCTGAGTGGCACAGTGAGACCTTGTCTCAAAAAAACAAAACAACAGCAACAATAAAAAGTAAATTACATCATCGCAGTCTTTGCTCAAAACTCTCCAACACTTTTGCATTGCATATCTATTGGCCTATAATAAAACTCAGAATTCTTCCTGTCACCTCTGAGACTATCTGTGACCTGGCCCCTGCTGGTTCTTGAAGGGCCACCCCATCCCTGTCTCTGGGCCTTTGCACCTGCTGCTCTCTGTGCTTGTTACATGCTTTTTTTTCCCCCTAGGCTGGTTGTTTCCAGAGCTCCCTTTCTCTCTCTGCTCATAAGCCTCTCCTCAGCGGGTCTTGCCCACCTCCCATCCTAAACAGCTTGGTCCTTCTCCACAGACATCTCTATCTCAGTTCTTGAGTCCCTGATTTCTTTTCCTTCACTTACCCTGCTCTGACTTTATACAGTGTGCTTGTATGTGTTTCTATGTGTGTTTATGTGTTTTCCCTGGCTGTCTCGCTTAGCTGGTACTCAATCATGGTTGAATTTTCCATGTAAGTTTATTTATATGCTTTTCCAAATTTAATCTATCTAACAACCTTATGAAATAGGCATAATGTCCCTATATTCAAATAAGGAACTTGGCACATAATTAGCAATAACATCAACAGCAGCAATTTATTGAGCTCTTGTTTTATGTCAGACACCGTGCTAATCACTGCATTCTCATTCCCATTTGACTATCTCCATGAGCCTATACCAGAACATCTTATCAAGAAGACCATCCCTGACCTTCTTACTAAATCAGCATGCCCCACTCCAGCTCTCCTAAGCTCCCACCATGTTAATATTTAACTCTTAAAGGCATAAGTCTTTAATCCTTGTTCATTGGTTTGATGCCTGTCTTTCCTGCATGAGAGGGAAAGTACTCTTCTTAATACTCCGCTGCCTTTGCTACACCTAGAGCAGCACCTAAGATGTAAAAGATGCTCAATTTAAAAAAAAGTATTTTTCTATTTCTGAAATACCAAGTCTGTCCCCACTAAAAACAAAACAAAACAACAAAAAGCAAATCAGGTATGGTGACTCACACCTGTAATCTCAGCACTTAGGGAGGCCTGAGTGGGAGGATCATTTGAAGCCAGGAGTTCAAGACCATCCTGGACAACATAGCAAAAGCCATCTCAACAATAAGAAAAGTAGCCAGGCATTGTGACACATACCTGTAGTCCCAGCTACTCTGGAGGCTGAGGTAGGAGGATTGCTTGAAACTTAGAAATAGAGGCTGCAGTGTGTGATCACACCACTGCACTGAAACCTAGGCAACAGAGCAAGATGCTGTTTCAAGAAAAAGAAAAAGAGAGGAGAGGAGAGGAAGAAAGGAAGAAAACAAACAAACAAACAAACAAACAAACAATTGCAGGAGGAATCAGTCTTCCCACTTGGCTTGGGTAGTCTGCCTTTGAGGAACTTAACAGACCAGCACTGCCTCTACCAATTCCTTCCCCACACTCTTCCCACGGGCAAGGCAGGTCAATTAGTGGCATTGTCTGAAATGAGGTTGACAGAGCAGACCTGTGGGCAGATCATAGCACGTTTCCTGGGATTGTAGATCTCTCTGACAGTGGCTCTGTGGACAGCACTAGGCTTTTTTGCTGCGTGATATTATAGGTCCTCACAGGCTCTTAAGAAGTAGAGGCAAGGGGATCAGTCCTGAGGTCTTTTCTCCCATCTCCCCTAAATATTAGCACAGAAAGCCCACCTGCCCCTTTGGTATAAAGAAATGACTATTTTTTCTTACTTTCCTGCATAAACCTAAACCCGGTAATAGTACCTGGCATTAAATAGGTATTTGTTAAATGATTGAATCAATAAATGAGTCAGCAAATAAGTGGATGGATGTGCTTTGAAATGAATGAGAAAACAGCTTTATTGAACATACAGAAATTGAGGCTCTGAAAATAGAAGTGATATGGGCTGAACTGTGTCACCTCAAAATGTGTGTGTTGAAGTCCTAACCCCTAGTACCTCAGAATGTAACTGTATTTAGATATAAGGTCTTCTTTTTGAGATGGAATTTGGCCCTGTCACCCAGACTGTAGTGCAGTGGCCAATCTCAGCTCACTGCAACCTCCATATCCCAGGTTCAAGCAATTCTCCTGCCTCAGCCTGCCAAGTAGCTGGGATTATAGGCACACGCCACCATGCCCAGCTAATTTTGTGTATTTTTAGTAGAGATGGGGTTTTGCCATGTTGGCCAGACTGGTCTCAAACTCTTGACCTCAGGTGATCCACCCGCCTTGGCCTCCCAAATTGCTGGGATTGCAAGCATGAGCCACCATGTCTGACTGAGATAAGGTGTGTGTGTGTGTGTTTTATTTTTTATTGGTCCATAGTATTTGTTCTTATTTATGGGGTATCTTTAATATTTTGTTACATGTAAAGGATGTGGAATGATCAAGTCAGGGTATTTAAAATATCCATTACCTCAAATAATTTTCATTTTTATGTGTTAGGAACATTTCCAGTCCTCTCTTCTAACTATTTGGACATGAGACCTTATTCCTTCTATATATTTATATATTTGTACCCATTAACCAACCTCTCTTCGCCCATGAGCATATGCACATCCTTCCCAGACTTTGGTGGAAATAAGATCATTAAAGAGGCAATTAAGGGTAAATGAGGTGTGTGTCCCATATGACTGGTGTCCTTATAAAAAGGGGAAATTTGGTGATAGACATTCACATAAGGAAAATGTCACATGGACATCAAGGCAGAGATCAGAGTGATGTGTCTACAAGCCAAAAAATGCCAAAGATTGTTGCCCAGGCTGGAGTGCAGTAGTGCGATCTCGGCTCAACTGCAACCTCTACCTCCTGCGTTCAAGTGATTCTCCTGCCTCAGCCTCCCAAGTAGCTGGGATTACAGGCATTCACCAGCACACCCAGCTAATTTTGTATTTTTAGTAGAGACAGGGTTTCTCCATGTTGGTCAGGCTGATCTTGAACTCCTGACCTCAGGTGATCCGCCCCCCTCGGCCTCCTAAAGTGCTGGGATTACAGGCATGAGCCGCCGCACCAGGCTGTGGTATTCTTAAAAGAAGAGATTAAGACACAAAGGAAAGACGTTATGAAGACAAAGGGAAGAGGAAACATTTGCAGGCCAAGGAGTGAGACCTTAGATTACAGCCACCCCTACTGACGTCTTAATCTTGGACTTCTAGCCTCTGCTGTCTGTGGTATTCTGCTAAGGCAGCCCTAGCAAACTGTCACAGGAAGTGACTATCCAAGGCCTTTCATGCTAGCAGCAGAGCAGGACTTGAATCCACTTCTCCTGGAATCCAGGTCCCATGGCTTTCTCGTGTGCTCCATGACCTAGGCAGCATAGGTCCCCAAGCTTAGATCTGCAGGAAACATGGGCTTCTAGATGGAATTTACCAAGCATCTCTATTAATGATGACCTCTAGGCACACTCCATGTGGTCTTTATCTTTACCTTCTACTTGCCTCATGCCCTCCTGGGTGGAGACAGAGCCAAGGTGGAAGCCCCTCTTCCTCTGCCTTTTCTCTTCTGCTGTCTCCTTCAGGTGCCACAAGACTGCCATCCCTCCTGTTCTGACCACCTGAAACTCAGCATCCTCACTCGACACTGCTCCCAAAAGCCTGAATCTTTGTCTGTTCTACTGACAAAACTCAGGACATGCTGAATCAAATCTAGTTTCTCTGAATGAAAGTGTTTCATAATGGCTTGTAGAATGTACTTCTATTTATGCCATTGCCCTGTCTAGAAAGCTCCCGTGGCTGGCCTGCCTCAGTCTGCAAACCCAAGCAGGCCTACCTTCATGGGCTACCTGGAAGAACTTGGAAGGGTTAGAAGAGCATGGATAGTTTATGAAAAATTGACTTCTGCATCTGCAACCTCCATGCCACTTAGGAAGGCTGAGGGTGTACTTTCAGATTCCCAAAAGTAAACACCTATTTGGCCTGTCCATTCGCTTGCTCACCAGTAAGTCGGAGGAGAACAGGCATCTTAACTCATAAGTCTACAAGAATGTATCCAGTGTGTGTGTGTATGTGGAAAGCGTAATGTGAATTTCCACAAATCCAAAATGAAGATGCTGTTATCAGAAGAAAGGGGCATGGATCTTGTATAAACAAATCTAAGTGCTGTCCACCATGTAGTCTCACTGTTGTCTGCACACTTCCAACCCAGTCAGATGCCACCTCTTCCTTAAAATATCTGTTTTTGGATTATATGGACATGTGCATTCATGTGTTTTCATCAATATAATTTTTCCTGCATTTTAAAAAATTAATATTGTAACAAACTTTTCCATATTATTAGTTATATCTGGAGATTATGATTTTAAACTTTCACATAACATCCTGCTATGGGAATGAACCATATATTGATAAACATTTCCTCACTGTCAGATATTTAGAACATTTTCATTTCACCGCATTATAATCAATGCTGTGATGAACATCCTTGTGCATATGTCATCATCTGTGTTGCTTATTTTTCCTCTAGAATTTATTACTGTGATCACTTGGTCAAAGTGTATGAATACTTCAAGAGTTTTGATACATTTTGCCAGATTGCTTTCCATAAATATTGGATCTACTCCCACATGTGGAATAGGAAAATTTCACTACACCCCCTTCAGCACTGAGAATTATTATTTGACAAGAATATTTGCCAACTTGATTGATGAAAATGAATACCTTTTTTTTCTTTTTTCTTGAGAGACAAGGTCTCTGTCTGTCTTCAGTGCAGTGATGAAATCATAGCTCACGATTGAACTCCTGGGCTTAAGCCACCCTCCCACCTTGGCCTCCCAGAGTGCTGGGATTATAGGAGTGAGCCACTGTGGTCAGCCAATATCTTCCTGTCAAATAAATACAAATTAAGACATAGGCAAGCTTTTGGAGAATAGTTTACACTCAAGATTTTTATTTCCTTCACCTCACTTTGAAATCTCCCAGTTTTTTGTCTTCTGCCTCCATACTCATGACACGAGCTCAAACATAATGACTGTTTTCAGTCCACGACCCTCTCTACCTCTCCTCCTCCTTCTCCTGCTCCTTTTCTATCTCCACTGTTGTCACCTCTCCATCCGTGTCATCACTGATCTTTAAAAAATAAAATATTTATTTATCTTTTAACAAGTGTACTTAATCACGTGGTTCAAAATTTCAGATACAAAAAGACTGAAGTCTTCTAAAATCCATACACTAACTTTCACTTCCTCTCCTAAACCCAAACTGGAAGTAACCTCTTCCCTTTCTGCACTCCTGCAGACCTCCCGAATAGTCTTTTCCCCATGCCTTTTCTACTCTGCAAGACTGCTGCTGGCCTTGTTGGGGACAGACTATAGCTTACTCATATCTGACAGTTCAGAGCACAGGGCCAGGAGGAGTAGGTACTTAATAAATATCTTTGTAATAATAAGTGAAATGATGGATGGATAGGTGGTTGGATGGATGGATGGATGGATAGATGGATAATTCTGTTACTGTTCCAAAACAAATTAGGAATCATCACTTGAGACATTGAATACTTAACAATTTTACAATTATTAATGATAATTGGGTAATTACCTTGTGATTTTCACCACATAAAAACTCCATTCATTAAGTTGCGCTACAGATATTCTTGATGCTTTGAAACATCAAATAGTTCTTATCCAGCAAATAAATTTACTAACTGGCGTTTAATTTCCATAACTCACTGTCTGCTGCTAAAAGTTTTGCAAGTAGCTGACAGACTGAATCCTGCCTGTTACTGCCTATGATTTCCATTATATAAACCAATTCTTTGTAGGCAGTGTAGCCGGCTTATGTTTTACATAAGGTGGAATCTTTTGGGCAATTGCACTTTCCCCTAGCCTGTCGACACCATGCAAAGGCAGTAGCCATTCCAGGTGCAAACTGAGAAGTATAGTAGAAGGGAATTGACGCTGGTTGGATTTTTGCTTTGTGCCCAGCAATGCGTGTGGTGCTTTAAGTGGCTTAACATTTTTGTTTTAATATCAGTCCTGAGCGGTAGGTGCTATAGTCTCCGCTTCACAAATAAAGAAGCTGAAGTCAGATAGACTAGTGACCTTCAAGAGGTCACACAGTGAGGTATGAAGCAGAGCTCGGATTCCAACTCAGGTTCAGCAAGTGGCATTCTGGGAGAAGAATGTGGACTTCAGAGCCTGAAACAGTTGCATTCCTATTAGGTTTCCACTAGGATATTATGGACTTATAAGTGACTCTGTTTCCTTATCTGCAAAATGGGGCAATGAGATCCACCTGTGGACAAGAAAATGTCTATAAAACACATGTGACCCAGCCTGGTGAGCTCTCTTTTGGTTTTGCTTGGTTTTGTTTTTGTTTGAGACAGAGTCTCACTCTGTCGTCAGGCTGGAATTCAGTGGCACGATCTCGGCTCACTGCAACCGCCAACTCCCAGGTTCAAGCAATTCTCCTGCCTCAGTCTCCCAAGTAGCTGGGATTATAGGCGTGTGCCATCATGCCCAGCTAATATTTTATATTTTTAGTAGAGACGGGGTTTCACCATGTTGACCAGGATGATCTCCATCTCCTGACCTCATGATCCACCCACCTCAGCTTCCCAAAGTGCTGGGATTACAGGCATGAGCCACTATTCCGATCTGTGAGCTCCCTTTTCTCCTAACTATCCTATACCTTAATAATGGGCTCACTGGGTATTTATGCAACACACCTCCCCCCGCCTCCTCCTCTTCCACATTCTGTGACTCTGTGCTGTCCTCTAGCACCCATCCTATCTTTCTTCTTCTTTTTTCTTTCTTTTCTACTCCTCATCGTTATTGTTCTCATCTTTCTTCAAGATCCATGTGTAGCTACCTCTTCTAGTAAGCCTTCCCTAGCCAGCCCAGGAAGAGTCATCACTTCCTTTTGAGGACCTCCTGACACATCTTTATGCATCTATAATATGTGCCTACTCCACTTCACCATGTAAATCTTTACTTGCTATCTCTGCCTCAGCTTGTGCCCTTCTTGAAGGCAGGGGTCATGGCTCAGCACCTGTGCATACCAAGTATCTAGCATAGAGCTAGCACCTAGTAAGTGCTCAAGAAATTCAGAAATTCATCACCACCATGGCATCTATGGCAGGTCTAGGCATGGATGGCTCCAATAAACTTGTTTTACCCTAGAAGGAACAGGAGGGGAGACATAGAAGGGCCAGAATTTGCATATTTGCACAAGTGACTTTGTCTTATTTATTTTACCCATTCTTTAGCCACCCTTGGAGGAAACATTACCACAACATGTTCACAGATGAGAAAACTGAAGTTCAGAAATGGGAGATCATTTGTGCAAGGGCAAACCCTGAAAGCTTTTGTTTGTTTGTTTTCTGAAGCCCACGTCTGTTCATTCACCACATCACATGTGCCCTACAGGAAAGAATCATTTTGGTGTGATGAAAATTGAATTTTAATTTCCTGTCTTCCTATCTGGACCCAAGCTTCCAATTATATTCACAGTAACAGCTATACAGAGAAAAGCTTTTTCCAGCAAAGTGTCATTGTAGGCAGGACTTCTTAATCTGGTCTGTGCTGGAGGTTCACGAAATTTCACGGGAAAATAATACATCTTTACTTCTGCCAGCCACTTACTGAAATGTTACATTTCTTTCTGTTACAACCACAGGCAACAAACATAGGTGTGTTTAGCAGCACCTGTGACTTCGTCACCAATAGAGATATGATCTTATATCATATTTCATTTGTTGTAAATGTCTTAAAATATATTTTGTCTTCATCACTGCTTTGAGTTTCTGGTTATTACTGTATCTGCTACTAGATATTTTTACTTAATATGTCAATAAAGGAGCATATAGGTTATGTAATAATTGTCTTTTAAATACATTTTGAGAAATGGTTTATTTTAGAATGCCTTTTCATTTGATTTCATCCATATAAAAACATGACTAAGTTGTGGCCCGTAGCCTTCATAGGCTTTAGCAGACAGGAAAGTGGATCCTGATACCAAGTTAAGAACCCTTGTTCTCAGAGCTTGAGTCATTTTCAGGATTGGTGAAAAGAAGGCTATTGTTAGTAACAATTACCGTAACAATACAAGCAAGTGTATTGGTCTTCATTATGGGCTCAGTGCTTTGTAGGGTGTTTCACGTGTGTTTTTATTCATTCATTCATTCATTTGTCCAATACAAATCGGAGTGCCGCACAGCGTTCCAGACACTATTTAATGCACTAGAGTTCAGCAAGCATGACAGATCCCATGCCTTCATGGAGATTTTATTAACTAATGTAATCCTCATGAAAACTAAGAATTAAGTATTATGATCGACAATTAATGTGTGAGGAAACTGAGGCTCAGAGAGGTTGAATAAGTTGTTAGTTTTCTTAGCTAATGAGCAGCAGGGCCTAGGTTTGAGCCCAGGGTTGTTCCTCATAATAACACAGTCCCCTGGTTTCCTCAGGTTCAAAACATTGAATTCTCTCTCTCTCTCCCTCCATCCCTTTCCCCCTCTCTCCTTCTCTCCTTCTCTCTCTCTTTCTCTCTCTCTCCCTCCCCCCTCTCCTCTCCTTCTCTCTCTCTCTCTCTCTCTCTCTCTCTCTCTCTCTCTCCAGTCTTCCATCTTCACCTTATTTCAAAATGAAATTGATAACTGCAAGCAGTTGTCAGCCTTCTTTGGAAGCCACATATGTTATTAGAAATTGAAGCTGGAAGAACCCTTGGAGATCATCCCATCATTGTACAAATGTAGAATCTGAGGTCCAGAGAGGTTAGAGGGTCACCCAAGGATGCACAGCAGAGGGAGGCTGAACTGGACCTTGATGCCATACCTGAACCTCCAGGTCAGTGCCCTTCCTGCTAGAGACCACAGACCCATTTACTGTCTAATGCGGCGCTCTTTTGGCTCACAGCAACCCCCTCTGCCATCCAGATCACCAGAGTCTCTTACACTCCTGAGCAGCAGGGCACACTCCCACCCAGGGGAAGGTGCTGGCCTTCGGAGCAATCACACCTGAGCCCCCAGGACTTCCCACCTGTGGAAGCCATCTTAATGAGCTGCTTCTGTCTGTGAGGAGAGGTGGGAGGAGCTCTCAATGACTCCATGTGGGTAATTTATGAATAAATAATCCTCAAGCTTCAGCATTTGCCACTGAAACATTTTTGTTTCTTTTTCAAAATAAGGGTGAGATTTGCAAAGCATAGGAGAAAGAGGGGTGGGTAAAGAGGAGAATTTCTTTTTTAAAAAATTTTAAGTTCTAGAATACTTGCACGGAGATGCAGGCTTGTTATATAGGTAAGCGTGTGCCATAGTGTTTTGATGCACCTATCAATCCATCACCTAGGTTTTAAGCCCCACATATATTAGCTGTTTATGCTGATGCTCTCCCTCCCTAGCTCCCTGATAGGCCCCAGTGTGTGTTGTTTCCCTCCCTGTGTCCATGTGTTCTCATTGTTTAGCTTCCCTTTATATGTGAGAACATGGAGTGTTTGGCTTTCTGTTCCTGTATTAGTTTGCTGAGGATAATGGCTTCCACCTTCAGCCATATCCCTTCAAAGGACAAGATATCCCTTTTTATGGCTGCATAGTATTCCATGGTGCATATGTACCACATTTTCTTTATCCAGTCTATCATGATGGGCATTTAGGTTGATTTCATGTCTTTGCTATTGTGAACAGTGCTGCAGTGAAAATACGCATGCATGTGTCTTTATAATGGAAAGATTTATATTCCTTTGGGTATATACCCAATAATAAGATTGCTGGGTCAAATGATATTTCTAGTTCTAGATCCTTGAGGAATTGCCATACTGTCTTCCACAGTGGGTGAACTTATTCACATTCCCTCCAACAGTGTAAAAGTGTTCCTATTTGTCCACTACTTCACCAGCATCTGTTGTTTCTTGACTTTTTAAATCATTGCCATTCAGACTGGCCTGGGATGGTATCTCATTGTGGTTTTGATTTGCATTTTTCTTTTTTTCATGTTTGTTGGCTGCGTAAATGTCTTCTTTTGAGGAGTGCCTGTTCATGTCCTTTCCCTACTTTTTAATGATTGTTTTTTTTTTTTTTTCTTGTAAATTTGTTTAAGTGAGGAAGAGAATTTCTATGACTAAGTAGTCAGAACAAGTACAGGGAGGAGAAGATTACTTTTTGCCAGAGGAATGATGACCTCTGCAATCAGAGGGACTCTGTAGTCACCATGCATGATGGGAGTGGGAGTGGAGGACACATACCATTTCAACTCTCCTGGGGACAGCCTTGATTTGACGAAACCTTGCCAGGCCACAGGCTGGTTTGGTTTCAGGGCCTGATACTCTCCAGGGAAATCTGCCTCAGTCCACGCTCCCACTCCCAAATTCCTAGATTAGCTTGCCCCCTCTGCCATATGATCTTATCGTATTCAGTATTTTTAAAGCATCTACCACAGTTTGTATTTATAAATTTAGATATAGATAGGGGAATAGGCATATAGATATAGATACAGATATATAGGCATAGATACAGATATAACATACACATAGCTATAGACAGAGACACACATATTGAAATTGAGGCAGGTACTTGCTGAGTGACTGTTTCAATAACTACCTGTAAGCCCCAGAGGGACAAAGCCCATGTTTGTTTTGCTTTTTTCTGTATACAGGCACACCTCAGAGATACTGTGTTTAGCTACCAGAACCTTGTAATAAAGTAACTATCCCAATAAAGTGAGTTACATAAACACTTCTATTTCCTAGTGGATATAAAAGTTATTTTTTACACTATAGTTTATTAAGTATACAGTTGCATCATGTTTTAAAAATAATGCACATACCTTAATTAAGAAATACTTTATTGCTTAAAAAAAAAGTTAATGATTATGTGAGTCTTAAGTGAGCCTTAATCATTTTGCTGATGCAGGGTATTGCTTCCATGTTGACAGCTGCTCACTGATCAGGGTGGTAGTTACTGAAGGTTGAGGCGGCTGTGGTAATTTCTTAAAATAAGACAGCAGTGAAGTTTGCTGTAACAATTGATTCTTCCTCTCACAAAAGATTTTGCTGTAGCATATGATGTAGTCTGATAGCATTTTACCCACAGAACTCTTTTTGAAATTGAATTTTTTTCAATTCACTCAAACTCTGGCACTGCTTTATCAACTAAGTTTATGTAATATTTTGAATCTTTTGTTATTATTTCAACAGTATTCACATCATCTTCACCAGTAGTTTACAACTCAAGAAACCACTTTCTTTGTTCATCCACAAGAAGCAACTTCTCACTAGTTTTATCATGAGATTGCAGCAATTTAGTCACATCTTCAAGCTCCATCTCTAATTCTAGTTCCCTTGCTATTTCCACATCTGTAGTTACTCCCTCCACTGAAGTCTTGAACTATTCAAAGTCATCGATGAGGGTTGGAATCAACTTTTTCCAAACTCCTACTAATATCAATATTTTGACCTCCTCTCATAGATCAGAAATATTTCTCATGGCATCTAAGATGGGGAACCCTTTCCAAAAGGTTTTCAATTTATTTTGCCCAGATCCATCAGAAAAATCACTGTCTATGGCAGCTATAACCTTACAAAATATATTTCTTAAATACTAAGACTCGAAAGTTGAAATTACTTGTTCATGCATGGGCTGCAGAAAGTATGCTGTGTGAGCAGGCATGAAAACAACATTAACCTCCTGTGTATCTCTATCACAGCTCATTTTTCTGAGCAGGAGTTCTCAACAGTGGGCTTAAAATATTCAGTAAACCATGCTGTAAACAAATATGCTGTCATTCAGGCTTTGGGATTCTTTTTATACAGCATAGGCAGAGTAGATTTAGCATAATTCTTAAGGGCCCTAGGATTTTTATAATGGTAAATGAGTATTGGCTTCAACAGCTACAGTAACCTCTAATGAGAGAGACAGCCTGTCCTTTGAATCTTGGAACCCAGATTTCTCCTCTCTAGCTATGAAAGTCCTAGATGACATCTTCTTCCAATACAAGGCTGTTTCATCTACACTGAAAACCTGTTGTTTAATGTAGTTACCTTCATTAATTATCTTAGCTAGATGTTCTTGATAACTTGCTGCAGCTTCCGTTAATACATCAACACTTACTGTTCTTCTTACACTTTTACGCTATGGAGATTGCTTCTTTTCTTAAAACTTATGATCTCTGCTTAAACTTTTCTTCCACAGCTTCCTCACTTCTCTCAGCCTTCATAGAGTGAAAAGAATTAGGACCCTGCTCTAGTTTGGGTTTAAGGGAATATTGTAGCTGACTTAATTTATCCACCCTCTAAAGCATTCTCCATAACAGAAATAAAGCTGTTTCACTTTCTTATTATTTGTGTGTTGACAGAAGTAGCACTTTTAATTTCCTTCAAGAACTTTTTATTTGCATTCCCAGCTTGCCTAACTGGTGCAAGACACCTAGCTGACTTTCCACATGCCTTCTTCACTAACCTTAGTCATTTCTAGCTTTTGATTTAAAGTGAGAGATGTGTGACTTTCCCTTGCATTTAAATACACCTAGAGGTAATTGTAGGGTTATTAATTGACCTGATTTCAATATTGTTGTGTCTCAGTGAATAGGGAGGCCTTGCATGTACCAAGCAAATTGGCCACCTTTATATGAGTACAATGATGGCTCCCCAAAACAATTATAATGGAAACATCAAAGACCTTTGATCACAGGTCATCATAACAGATATTATAACACAATATTAAAATATTGTGAGAATTGCCAAAATCTGATGCATAGACATGAAGTGAGCACATGCTGTTGGAAAACTGGAACTGATTAGACTTGCTTGACACAGGGTAGCCACTGACCTTCCATTTTTAAGAAATGATACCTGCAATGGGCAATAAGATGAGGTGCAATAAAACAAGTCTGTGTGTATACCCAACCTCCAACTCCAGGGGTGAGTGTTGGGTAAATATTTATTAAATGAGCAAACTCATTTCCAAAACACAACAGCCCTTTATTGAGGATCTTTTATTTGTTTGGGCCTAGAGATAAGAGACTTTCATATCGTTTAACTCTGAATTTTGACCCACAGTTCTGTGAGTCGAATATTATTGCCTCCATCACAGATGGACAACAGCTTACATTTTCTCTTTGTTCTAAAGACCACATAGCTGATGGGTCTTATTGTGCCCTCCTTCTCTTCCTTCAACACCTGTCCTTATTCAGTGAACAGCTGCAGCATGCCCAGTGCATTGACAGAGGTAACCGAGGAGGGCTCTCAGCATGCTGGAAGCTTACAGGCTACTCAGAGGCACAAGACACTCACAGGAAGTCATGAGACCACTCAGAACAGCCATATATATGTGTATATATATATATGTGTGTATATATATATATATATATATATATATGTATATGTATATATACACACACATACATCTCAACCTAAATTAGTGCAAACCATAATTACTAGAGGAAGGAGAATGTTAAGTGTCAGCTAAAACACCAGTCCCAGAATCTCTGGGTGGAATGACCTCTTAAAGAGAAAGGCAGGACACGAAAGAGTCCAAAGTCAGATACACCCAGGGTGGAACCCAGCTCTGCCACTAGGATTCACTGCCAGTCCTCTCACCTCTGTAAATGCCAAGTCCTGCATGTGACAATTTCTTTTCAAATTGAAAAATCAGATGCATTAGTTTGTTTTTGCATTCCTATAAAAAAAAAAACTAGCTGAGACTGGGTAATTTATAAAGATAAGAGGTTTAATTGGCTCAGTGTTCCACAGTCTGTACAGGAAGCATGTTGGGAAGGCCTCAGGAAACTTACAACATGGTGAAAGAGGAAAGGGGAGCAGACATGTCCTACATGGCTGGAACAGCAGGAAGAGAGCAAGGGGCAAGTGCTACGTACTTTTACACAACCAGATCTTGTGAGCATTCACTCACTGTCAGGAGAACAGCAATGGGGAAGTCCCTTGCACCCAACCCAATGCCCTGCCATGATCTAATCACCTCCCACCTGGCTCCTCCTCCAACATTGAGGATTACAATTCAACATGAGATTTGGGTGGGGACATAGAGGCAAACCGTACAACAGGAATAATAGCATGATCCCATAGGACTATGACAATTATTAAATGAGATAATCTGTGTTAAGCCAAAGTTCTCATGTCACAGATTCTCAATAGTTATTAGTCCTCATGAATGTTATCACCAGGATACTATACACCCTCTCCCTGGAGGCCTGATTCCCTCCACAACTATCCCAAGAAAATGGCCACCACTCGTCAGTTTGCATTTCTGAAGAGGCTGGAGCAGTAAATTGGAAGAGAGTGTTCCCTTGCTGAATATCTCTGGCTTTGGAAAAGCTCAAATCTACCTCCCTGTGGCTTGTCCCATATCACCCTATTCCTCCCCTAAAAGCTGTTTGTGCCAGTCACTGTCCTAATGCTTTACCTACGTTACCCTTAACTGGTCTCAAAACAGCCTCAAAGTAGGAGTTTCTTTCTCCTATGAAATGGGGATGTATCATTTATATCACTGTGTTTTGGGGGAAGATTAAGTGAGTTGATACATGTAGTGCTTAAACTTATTGGCATATTATAAATGCACAAAAAACTTGAACTATTATTGCCATAATTATTTGTGTAAGCTATTCATCTATGGTATTACTCTAAATAAAAGCAGAATCTGCTTTTGAACCCTTGGGTGGCAGCCCATACCTTCCAGGGTAAAGTCCAGAATCACCATGGCCTGGCACACAGCGGTCTCCTCTAGCCTGGCTCCTGGCACCCCTGCTGCTTCATCCTTTGCCATATCCCACCTCCTCCTTGGCAGTCCAGCTTTTCTGCATCTCTTGAAGCCCCTCAATCAGGGTATTCTCAAAAAAGTTTAGGGACGCCTGTGCTAAATCATGCTACTGCATTCCAGCCTGGGTGACAGAAGGAGACTCTGTCTCAAACAAAGAGGCTTGCCCAAGGTCTCACAGCGAGTCAAGCTGGGATTCCCCCTCAGGCAGTCTAACTCCAGACAAACTTGCCCTCTTATCTACTGTTCTACACTGTGGCTCATGCTGTTAGGGGCTGAGAATGCTCCCTAAATCCTAAGGCAGGGGGAGCCGCAAGATATATGAAAACATGTATCTACATAAAAACCTGTATATGAATGTTCATAGCAGCATGATTCATAGTAGCTGAAAAGTGGAAACAACTCAAATGTCCATCAGCTAATGATGGATAAATAAAATGTGGAATATCTGTATAATGGAATATCATTTGGCAGTACAAAAGGAATGAAGGAGTGCTACATGCTGAAACGTGGATGAACCTTGAAAACATTATGCTGGCCTGGCGTGGTGGCTCAAGCCTGTAATCCCAGCACTTTGGGAGGCCGAGGCGGGTGCATCACGAGGTCAAGAGATCGAGACCATCCTGGTCAATGTGGTGAAACCCCGTCTCTCCTAAAAATACAAAAAATTAGCTGGGCATGGTGGTACGTGCCTGTAATCCCAGTTAGTCAGGAGGCTGAGGCAGGAGAATTGCCTGAACCCGGGAGGTGGAGGTTGAGTGAGCCGAGATCGTGCCATTGCACTCCAGCCTGGGTAACAAGAGCGAAACTCCGTCTCAAAAAAAGAAAGAAAGAAAAGAAAGAAAAAGAAAACATTATGCTAACTGAAAATAGCCAGTCACAAAAGACTACATATTGTATGACTTAATTTACATGAAGTGTTCAGAGTTGGTAAATCTATAAAGACAGATTAGTGGTTTCCCAACGCTAAGGGCATGGGGAAGAAATGGCTGGGACTCATAACAGAAGCAGGGTTTCCCTTTGGGTTGAGGAAAATATTCAAATATTGATCACATAAACTGTACCCTACTTAAACTGTACCCTTAAGTGAGTAAATCACATGATATGTGAATAATATCTCAAAAAAGCTTTCTTTCTTTAAAATAAAAAAATCTGAGCTTGATTTTATCAGGATATTGTCTTAGATTCCTCTTTCCCAGGGAGCTCAGGAAACCAGGTTGCTGGCTATTACCAGAGAATTATTAGTCTACATCAGTGGGGGACTTGTCACTGTCTTGGCTTGGTATCATCCATTCACATCTCTCTGTGAGTGACACAGACCTTTCCTGGCATTTATTAACAGCAGGCCATGTCAGCATCTGTTCCCAGCCACCCTGCAAACGCTCACGCCCTGTGGGGACTTGGGCTGACTCAGCCAAATGGAGCCCAGGTGATACATTTGCACTTAACCGGTCAGGTAATGAGGGGATGGCTGTCTCATCCTCTGGTGGGGTCTGGCTAACTCTGTTTTGGAGCCAGTATTAACAGAAGAAAAATAATTTGTATGTCAGAGATAGAGGTTTGAAACCATTTTGCACGATGTCTGGGTCATACAGGTACAGAAACAGGTACTGGAAGGCTAAAGAAAAGCCATAATAATAATCAACTCAGGACCTGGCTTACAGTAGGTATTCAGATATTTGTTGAATGAATAAATAATGAATAAGTTTGCATTAGGTTTAGAGTTTGGAAAATACATTTCTATATCATGTTATTATGTCCTCATAGAGTTGAGAGTGAGACAGATATTGTTCCCATTTTACAGATGAGAAGGCTGTATTTCAGAAGAGTTCGTGTAGGAGAAAGAATGTGAAGTTGGACCTACCTGGGTTCAAATCCTAACTCCAACACCAACTGCAGGGTTTTCACATCTAAAACAGAAAATAATTCATCTGGCTGTCTCTTTCTGTAAATACAGGTTTTTTGTTTGTTTGTTTGTTTGTTTGTTTGTTTTGAGACAAGTTTTCGCTGTGTCACATGGGTTGGAGTGCAATGGTACTCACAGCTTACTGAATCCTTGACACCCTCCAGCCCCCGCCAGACTTACTGGACTCAAGCAATTGTCCCACCTCAGCCTCCTGACTAACTGGTACTACAGGCACACACCACCATACCTGGCTAATTTTTTAAAAAAATTATAGAGTTAGGGTCCCACTCTGTTGCCCAGGCTGGTTTTGAACTCCTGGGCTCAAGCAGTCCTCCCGCCTCAGCCTCTCAAAGTGCTGATATTCCAGGCATAAGCCACTACACCCATCTTTAATACAGTCTTAGTGAAACATAGCTGTATTCTTTCTTTTGCATGTTGTCTATGATTGTTTGTGTATTACAATAGCAGAGTTGAGTGACTGGGACAGAGACTGTGTGGCCTGCAAAGCATAAGATCTTTACTATCTAGCTCTGCACACAAAAGTTCACCAAGCTCTTTTCTGTAGAGTGGTAGAAAACCCTCCACATGGTTCCTGGAATGTGGTAGGTATTTGATTAAAGTTAGTCTTTTCTCCTTCCAAATGAAGGCAGAGATAATACAGAGAGTGACTTTATCATGTTCCTCTCCCTGAGATTTTTCACACCCTGCAAGGACCACAATGAAACAGGAAGTGTCTGGAGTAGGAAGGGCCAGTGTGGTGTTAGGAGCACTTTGGTAAGAGCCAAGGACTGAGGTATTTTATTTAGTCCTAGCTCTGTCCTACCATCGAATGTGAGCCCATGCTCCTGTGCCCTGGGCAGTGGCATGAATTGTGTCCACCCATAATTTGTGTTTACCAGAACTTCAGAATGTGTCTTTATTTAGAAATAGGGCCTTTGCAGATATAACTAAGATGAAGTTATAACGGATTAAAGCAAAATATAACTCCAATGAATGGTGTCGTTATTTATTTATTTGTTCATTTATTCATTCATTCATTCATTCATTCATTTATTGAGATGGAGTCTTGCTCTGTTGCCCAGGCTGGAGTGCAATGGCGCAATCTTGGCTCACTGCAACCTCCATCTCCCGGGTTCAAGCTATTCTCCTGCTGTAGCCTTCCAAGTAGTTGGGATTACAGACATCCACCGCCATGCCCAGCTAATTTTTGTATTTTTAGAGACTGGGTTTTGCCATGTTGGACAGGCTGTTCTCAACCTCCTGACCTCAGGTGATCCACCCGCCTTGGCCTCCCAAAGTGCTGGGATTACAGGTGTGAGCCACTGCACCCCGCCCGAATGGTGTCATTTTAAGAAGAGGAGAGGACACACAGACACACAAGCAAGGAGGTTATATGGTGATGGAAGCAGAGGTAGAAGTTCCGAAGCTACCAGCCAAGGAAAGCTAAGCATGGCTGGGAGCTGTGGGAAGCTCTGAGGAGGCAAAGAAGGATTCTCTCCTAGAACCTACAGAGGGACCAGGGCTCTGCCAAACACTGATTTTGGACTTCAGCCTTCAGAACAAAAAGAGAATCCATTTCTTTTGTTTTAAGCCACCCAGTTCATGGTACTTGTTATGGCAGGGCTAGTAAACTTAAACCCTGTGCTCTCTGCTTTTATTCCTGCACGGATTGAGGCCATTGTGGACCATGTGCACGGGCCAGGAATCAGGCTGTGGGAGGTACGTAAAGAATGCACAGGCTCTGCCCATCCTGTCCTCCTCTGGTAAGACAGAGACATTGAACACAGATTCTTACTGGCCTTACTGTTAGGAAGGCTCTGATTCACCCAAGACACAGAGCAAGTTGTTGAAGCTTAACTCAGGCACTCAGGACTTGAGGTCATGCAGGTCTGAGTGTACAACCTGGCCTCACTGTACCACGCCATACCTAACCGGAGCAAGTAACATAACTTCCCTAAGACCCTGTTTCCCCAGCTGCACGTTGGGTGTAAAACTGTGTCGTTTCTAGGGCTCTTGTTAAAAATTACGGGGAATATTTCAGGAAAGACACCTTGCATCATGCTTAGCACATAGCAGGTGCTCAGGAAATCCTAAATAATGTAGGTGATGTTGGTTATTTTGGTGATTGCTGACAAAGCTGGGATTCTCACCATCAGGGATTCTCTCCTGATGCCCGAGGGCAGTGTCCATCAGTCCAGCCTGCCTCCGCCCCCGGTGCTCTTCCAGTCTTCCCTTAGCGCCTCCCCACCCCGACCCCCAACCATTGGGGCAGTTTTAAGATCCAACAGACCCTAAACCCTGGGTTCTACCAGTGAGATGAAGGATTGAGCTCCGAAGTTAAGAAAACGCCAGTGTCTGCCTTAAGCTCTTTTTCGGTCTTGTGCTCAGATTCTTCATTCCCCAGCCTGACACAATCACTTCTCTTGACTTAATAACAGCCCCTGTGTCAGATCTTTGTGTTTTAAGTAATGTTCCCCTCATGTAACTGATGTTTATGCAGAATCAATCCTTTGAAAAGCAGACAGCCTTTGTATTTTTATAGCTTGAACTGTCTCTAGGTTCCAGAGAAAGGTGACATGTTTTTGCTTGTTTTTTGCTTCCTTTTCCTTGTTTCTCTGTCATTCTCCATCTCTGCTCTCCATGGCTCTGTGTTTCCTTTCCTTTTATTTTTTATTCATTTATTTTTTTTTTTTGAGACAGAGTCTCACTCTGTCACCCAGGCTGGAGTGTAGTGGCTCACTGCAACCACTGCCTCCCAGATTCAAGCTATTCTCCTGCCCCAGCCTCCCAAGGAGCTGGGAGTACAGGCCACCACACCCAGCTATTTCTTGCATTTTTAGTAGAAATGGGGTTTCACCATGTTGGCCAGGCTGGTCTCAAACTCCTGACCTCAAGTGATCCGCCTGCCTCAGCCTCCCAAAGTGCTGGGATTACAGGTGGGAGCCACCGCGCCTGGCCTGTGTTTTCTTTTTTACTCACTGTCTTTCTCTTCCTTTTCATTCTGTCTTTCTGCATCTGTCTCCTCCCGTTCCCTTTTCTCCTCCTCCCACCTTCTCTTCCTCTCCTCTGCCTACTTATACATTTGTTCCATTTACCTTGATGCTGTCTCCTCTTTTAACCTGTTTCTTATGCCTCTGTGTCTCTCTTTGCTTTCTTTTTCCAGTTTTTATCTTTTTTATCTTGTCTTTTCATTTTTATCTTGTCACATCCTTTCTCTCCTCCATTTGCCTTTGTTTTCCTCTCTCTCTGTATGACCTGTATCCCTCTATAATGCTCTGTGTTTCTGTCTGCTCATCTGTTCCTTTATATCCCTTCATCTGTTTGCGGATGACTATGTGTTTCTGCCTCTGTGTGTCTCTTCTTTCCTTCTCAGCAGTTTCTTTCCCTGTTTATCTCCTGTTCTCTCACTTTCTCAGGTCCTTCTGTCTTATCTCCTCTTCTCACTTTCCATTTCTTCTTCTCCCTTCCAGGGTAGTAATATTTTAATAGCCTTAATGTCTTCCCAGGATTCTCAACTCTTTCCTTGATTCAAAAGTGACAAGTCTCCCCAGAGCTTCTCCCTAGAGCTTCAGGAACTGTTAATTCTCTCCTCCCATAAACCTGTCACCGCGTTCCATACAAAGTTAGCAAGCAAGGGATAATCCTGGCAGCGCCTCACCCTTCTTCTTTGTCCCTGTGCTGCATTTGGAATGGGGACTCAGAGTTGGGGAGACAGTGAAGAGTGCCCTGTTGAGGAGGTTCTTAGTAAAACTACTCATTGGTGAAGACTGCGTCTGTCTTTGGGTGTTTTCTGTGTTTCGTTTGAAAACATTTCCCTAGCACATTCTCCTTCCAGGCCCTATGCTAGGGGCTAAACCGGAATGAATAAATCTTAAGCCTTTTTCTTTGAAACTTTATAGTCTCTCTGGGAGACCGTGAAGCTGATAATTAAGATCAATAAGTTAAAAGATTTAGCCAATATGCTCACAGGGAAAAGGAATTAATTCTAGTAGGGGGAAGCAGAGAAGGTTTCACAAAGGCGATAACGTAAAGCTCTGGAGGTCGAAGTCAGGACCTTGCCTGATATCACTGATGTGTTCCCAGCACCTAGCATGGTGCCTGGCACAGGGTAAGCACTCAGTAACCTTGTACAATATATTAATGAATGAATGAATGAATGAATATGAAGAGTTTTCAAAGATTCTTAGGATTTCATCAGGTAACCATTTGGAAATGCACATCCCAGGCAGAAGAAAGAGCATGGTTAGGGATTCAGAGACGTGCTGGCAGGTACCACACCCAGGTCCCCTCTTCAGGGCTAGCCTACCCACCCCCAGCTGTGGCCGTCAGTGGCTAGGCATTGCCTTCTACCTCAGGGAACTGGCTCACCCAAGTATATCCCATTCCAGACAGCAGCCCTCATCAAAGACTGGCTGCTGTGGGGATGCAAAGGCCTGAATTCCTTGCCTGCCTTCAGGATATCCATAAAGGGCCTTCTTAACTCAAGGGCCCCCTGCAGGATCAACTGAGGCTTTAGACCCACATTGTAGGTCAGTCTCTCCTTTTGCCAAATGCCCCCTCCTTCGCTTGCCTTTTTTTTTTTTTTTTACACACAGTTTTGATCATGTCTCACTATAGCTCAAGATATCCTCTCACCTCAGCCTGCTGAGTAGCTGGGACCACAGGCATGCACCTCTAATCCCTGCTAATTTTTAAAATTTTTGTAGAGACAGGGTTTTGCCACATTTCCTAAGCTGGCCTTAAACTCCTGGGCTTAAGCAAGCCTCCTGCCTGTGCCTCCCAAAGTGCTGGGATTACAAATGTGAGCCACCAAGCTCAGCCCTTCCTTGCTGTCTACAGATGATCTCCCAAGAGGGTTTATCAATAAACCTCCTGCATGTAACTTTCCAGTTTAGAATCTGTTTTCAGAGATTCTGTGTTGAAGGAATGAGACAAGGCTTGTGCCTAGTGGATAGAGATATGAGGAGAGGGTAAATGCGGCTGGACAGGTAACCGGGGACCAGATTATGAAGTCTGAAGGCCAGAGAAGCTAATTTATACTTCTTCTCTAAGTACTGGGAAGCTATTGATCAGAGGAGTATTTAATTGGAGCTGGGATTTACCAAGTTCACTGACAGTCAGTATGAAAGATGGGACAGAAGGGATAAGACTGGAGGCAGGAAATGAATTAGGAGTTTTAAACCTGGCCCAAGCCTGAAGTGGAGAAGAATGGGAGAGGGGGATGCAAGATGAGGCAGCCACATCCCACCCAGCGCGCACTCGCCTCTTCCTGCTTCATGTGCCGATACAAGCATTTCCCTTGCTTCACGGCTCTGGACCTCCTGAGGCACATATCAGGGAAGGATATGTTCTTCTTCCCACTGCCCATGGTGCTCCTTTAAAATCTCCTGTAACTACTGGAATCATATACCCTTTCTACATGGGGCCCTTTCTGCAGAAGACAGCATCAGAAGCCTTCATCTATATCCTCCACCACAGAGAATTCCATCACATAAAATTTTGGCAGATCCATGGATTATGGTATCTAGTCTACTCTTATCTTTTGAGAACCTCATTTGGGAGGAATCTTGTATTTCTCTGGAATCCCATGACCTTTCCAACAACTGTTGCCATGGGAGGGTTCCTGTTGCTTGCAGAAGGGTGTACCAAAATTGATGGTTTTACAGGAATAACCTAAGATACAGGTTCGACTTCTAGAAGCTTTTGCTCTGTAGAGGAGATTAGGTCCCAGGAACCTGACTTTTTAACGTGTGTGTGCATGTGTGCGCGTGTGCGCGTGCACACACGCGCACACATGCTGGGGTATCTTGGTGTGAGTCATATGCAATAGTCTGAAAAATAAGGATCTAGGGCTCCAGAGGGGCAGACTCCTGTGTTGGTGTCTTGGCTCTGCTGTTTATAGACTGTGGGATTTGGAGTCAGTCCCATAATCTTTCATGGTTTCAATTTTATATTCACAAAGTTGGAATAATAGGAATGTACTCAATTGCACAGTTGCTATAGGGAGCTCTGAAATCTGTAGAAACAGGTAGGATGCAAGCTGAGAGTGAGGTGGTGAGAAGAGCCTTTTCTTTGAACTCAGCTGGAAGTTGGTTCAAACTTCACTTCTGTCACATTACAAGCTGGTGGCCTTCAGCAAGACACTTCACCTTTCTAAGCCACAGTTCACCTGTGGTAAAGTGTACATCTCATGACTACCTCCGAGAATCATAAGTTTTAATGAAATAAAGACTATACAGTTCTAGGTCCATTTCTCTGTATCACAGCTAGACAAGCACCACGCCATATGATGGTATGCCTGTTGTTTCCTTTTTATAATATTGATTTTTATTATTTTCCTGATTATAATAAATAAGTTACGGCTTAAATGAAATGAATTCACATTATTCTTTTTAAATCTAAGGATGCAGATGTCTCTGGGGTTTAACCATTCTCTTTCTCTCTAAGGGAAGAAGCGATGCTGTCCACGTACTTTGAAACCATCAATGACCTGCTGTCCTCCTTTGGACCAGTTCGTGACTGCTCTCGAAACAATGGGGGCTGCACTCGCAACTTCAAGTGTGTGTCCGACCGGCAGGTGGACTCCTCAGGATGTGTGGTAAGTGCCCATTGGCCCAGGAATACGGCACTGGCCCAGGTGCTAAGGCCACCTGCTGGAAGCCCCGCCCTGTGAGGGAACGCTGGTCAAGAGGATCACACTCACACTACCCTTACCTGCCTCTGCAGCCTTCAGCACACCAGCCTATCTGGGTTTCCTCACCTGTAAAATGAGATCCTTAAACCTGCCTCTTGGAATCGTTAGAAGAATGAAACAAGACATTATAACTTAAGTGCCCAGCACGCAATAGGTCTTGGAGAACTTCTGGCCTTCAGAACTTTACAGTCCATTTGAGAGTAAGACAGGGCATGCCTTACCTTTGTGAATACAATAGTAGTGGGATGTCAGTGGGGTAAAACTAGTATGGAGAGGGGCTGCTTTGGCTGGTCTAGAAGAGAAATTTTCAGCTGGGACCTCAGTCTCATAGCAGGCTTCCTTGGGAAGTTGGCTTTTGGCTTGGGCTTTTTGGCTTCAAAAGATGAGTCAACTTACATTAGGAAAAGAGGGGAGACGGCCGAGCAAAGACATGAAGGAGGGAGAGGCAGCCTTGTTTGCTTGGAATTTCAGTATCTAGTGTGGGACAAGGACATGAGGAAGATGTGGAGGGTTCCTGTTGCTTGCAGAGGGTGTGCCAAAATTGAGGGTTTTATGGGAACGACCTAAGTTACAGGGTTCAGCCTCTAGAATGCTTTTACTTTATAGAGGAGACTAGGTCCCAGGAACCTGAGGGTATAACGCGCGCACGTGTGCGCGCGCACACACACACACACACACACACGCACGCACACTGGGGTATCTTGGAAATACACTTGGGAAATATTGCCACATAGGCTAAACTCAGCCTGGCATTCAGTGCTCTTCTTTCTGTGGCCCCTTTTCAGTCTCTCCAGCCGCGTCTCTTATCACTTCATTTCAATCTACACTAGAGCCAAGTGGGGCCAGTTAGATGGAGTTCTGTGAACTCGCCTGACTGTTTCATGCCTCAGAACCTTTGCTTGTACCTTCCCTCTGCCTAGAAAGAATTTCTCTCCAAGCCTATGAAGCAAGCAAGTGAACATCCTTCCAGAGACCTCCTCTTTATGAGCCTTTTTCCTCCCCACCGCCCCGTGACCCTCTTTTCCATACAGTATCCTTACCGTATGCCGTACTTGCCTTTATAATAGTCACCCGTGACCCTTTCTAGAACAGAGCGGCTTTTCAGTTTATGTTTCTTAAAAAACTGAGGGAGAACCCGGGGAATCCGTTGATTCAGCTCAACATCCCAAAAGTACCATCTCAGAAAACAAAGAAAATAGAAAGAACAAGAAGGGAAGGACTGAACTAGGGATGGGAATCCTGCTCTGGACTAGGCACTCTGAGCCCCAGGGAGCTAGAACAGACTCTCGGCCCTTGATGTGGCTACACACCAGCTGAGAGAAAAACAGACTTCAGGAGACCAATACAAAGAAGACGCTTCTAGAATGAGATAATGCAATCAAACTGTATTCGAGACTCAAGGAAGATCTGTTGAAGATCAACAGATCTTCAGAGGTGAATGGGCAATTAGAAATTTTAGTGACTAGAACTATTAGGATTACAAGTGTTAGAAATTAAAACTAGTACAGGCAAGAAAAGAAGAAAAGGAAATACCGTGGCGTAAGTGGAAGTCTGGAAAATTGGATTGAAGGGCTCGAGGAATGTCATGGGAGTTACCCTCCTTATCTTAGCTCTGCTTTCTTTAGCACTGTGCCGTTCTCGGGTCGGCTGCAGGCTGGATGCAGGTCCTACAGGACAAAAACAGCTCTTTCCTAGTGTCTCCAACTACTGTCACTAGACTGCATCTCACTGGGCCAACTTAGTTCTCATACCCATCCATCCCTGTGCTAATTGCTTGTCAGGAGGATTAACTGGGCTTATCCCAGAGCCAGCCATACCTGGAGCTAGCACCAAGAGGCAGCTATACCTGAAATGCATGGCCCTGAGATGGACAAAGGCATGGACTCTCAAGAAGCACTGGGGTGCTGGCAACAGGAGTTGTAGATGCTAGATGGATATACATCAGCGGCTGTCTCCCTCAGACCATCGCAACCTAGCCCTTCATATAGCACAATGGAAAGGTGAGACCCAGTGAGGGAGAGGGGGATTTGCTCAAGTCTTAAACCCAGCCAGTGGACAAACAGCTCAAAAGGATATTCTACGTTTTGTCCAGAATGTGAGGCTGACCTTTTAAAAACTGCTACTTCAGGGTTCAATGGATGTAAGGCAAGCTCCTCTCTGTGCTTCAGAATAGACAGGGAAATACCACATTTATACTGAGATTTTAAAATCCATTTTATTTCTCTGTAGACTCTCCATCATGTATTTAAAGAGAAACTTCTTCCCATAGCTCCCATTCTAAGAAATTCCTGATTGGACTCAGCAGCTCACGCCTGTAATCCCAGCACTTTGGGAGGCAAAGGCAGGAGGATCACAAGGTCAAGAGATCGAGACCATCCTGGCCAACATAGTGAAACCCTATGTCTACTAAAAATACAAAAACTAGCTGGGTGTGGTGGCGCGTGCCTGTAGTCCCAGCTACTCGGGAGGCTGAGGCAGGAGTGAACCCAGGAGGCGGAGGTTGCGGTGAGCTGAGAAGGTAACACTGCTCTTCAGCCTGGTGACAGAGCAGGACTCCATCTCTAAAAATAAAACACAAAAGAAAAATTTTCAGGTATAAAATAATAATGCCTTGTATTTTTAGAATACCTTAGAGTTCTCAAAGCTTGTCTATAAGCTAAGAGCTCATCCTCACACAAACCTGGGCAATAGATTTCCTCAGGAATGTGGAAACAGGCTCAGGAAGCAGGTGACTTTTCAAGGTCTTACCACCAGGTGTCAGGGTGGAGGATCAAGACCAGGTCTTCACTGTCATTCCTTACTGGGAGCTGAGGTGAGTTCTATGGAAAGGAGGCTGGGCTGAGTGAAGTGGGCTAAAGCCTGGATTTAGGCATTAGAAGGACCATAGCTTTGGAGTCTGTGCTGACTTCATTAGCATCAGTTTCTTAATATTTAAAAAGGGAGCAGCAATTATTGAACGGATAGATTTTTATTAAAAAAACAAAAACACAAAGACCTCAAAGAATATAACTGGCATTGATTTAGGATTTATAAAGTACCATTTATGAATAAGATAATGAGACCACATTACTGACATTTGTAGGTAGTGGATATGATATTTGGGGCCACACAAATTTAGGAGCACAGCATATCTAATGTTCTAGAACATTTCTATAATTGAATTTCATTTCATTTCTGTTCCATTGTTAGTGGAAACTTAACTCTAGTCAATTTCATTTTTTTTCTGCCTCCCATGTCTTCACTGAACATTTGAGTTCACGGGGCCGATGTACCCGAAAGGCCTAGGAACGAAGGGTATGTTTGGTGCTGGGCCATCACTTTTTAATCTGGTACCTGCTGCCTCATTTGGCCCTTGTCTGTCACTCTCCTTCCTCTCTGTTCCCACCTGATTCACAGGTGTGTAGCGCAGCTGCTGCCTCATATGCTGTATTCCACCACAAGGTCATTTAAGGCCAGCTGGCTCTGTCCATCAGATAGCTTTTCCAGCCTCCAGAGGGCATGAGAAATGTCCAACAGTCCCACCCGGACGATCTGAGGGAAACTGTCTGGAACTCTTTTGATCTAGACATGCCAGAAAAGGGTCAGTAGTCAGCTGTTTTCACACAGGGGAGGAGCACTCACCATACTTGCTGTCAACCTGCACTATATAGCAAGGATGCCCAGAATCCCTTTGCCTTTACAGTCCTCAGACCCACCTGACATTCTGCCCCTCCTCTCCTTCATCCACTCATCGGCTTAGCCTGGTGGGAATAAAGAATGGGACCCCCTTTTAGGATACTCATTAGCATTTTCTAGATTACCTTGTTTGACTGTCAACATTCCTCTCTTCCCTCAGCTCAAATGACCTTTACTTCTTTGTGGATATGAGGGAAAGTAATTCTCTAACAGATCACAGATTCTTCTATTGGTTTATTATTGTCATTATAATGATGATGATTATTTTACCTTCTGTGATAGGTCTACCTTCTAGACCTCAACTTTTGAAACACAAGATTAAAAAAATCTGACATCTCTTTGTTTAGTTTTCTGGTTCTGCTGTGGTAACCTTCCCTTTGGATAATGTGTTTCTCAGCTATGTAGTTTCCCAAATGGGGGATGGCCATCGATGTCTAATAGGCAAAATAATGAACCCTGCAAAGATGTCCACATCCTAATTCTCAGAGCCTGCGACTCCATTCTGTTACCTTTCATGACGAAAGCAGGAATTAAATTTGCACATGGAGTTAAGATGGCTAATTAGCTGACCTTGAAAGAAAGAGAGTATCTTGGATTATCAGAGTGTGCTCAGGAAAGCAGAGGAGTGGGGTAGAGAGAGGCAGCACTGCCAGCTTTGAAGCTGGAGAAAGAGAGTTACGTGGTAAGGAAGAGAAGTAGTGTTTAGAAGCTGGAAAAGCAAAGAGAAAGACTTCCTCTGGAACCTCCAGAAAGGAATGCAACCCTGCCAACACCTAAATTTGAGCCCATTGAGACCCGAGTTGGACATTTTTTTTTTTTTTTGAGTCAGAGTCTTGCAGTGTCACCCCCACTAGAGTACAGAGGCGTAATCTCGGCTCACTGCAACCTCTGTCTCCCAGATTTGAGCAATTCTCCTGCTTCAGCCCGCAGAGTAGCTAGGACTACAGGCATGCACCATCATGCCTGGTTACTTTTTTAAATTTTTGTAGAGATGGGGTTTCACCGTGTTAGCCAGAATGGTCTTGATCCCCCTCCTCTGTGGTGGACTTATAAACTGTAGGACTGTAAGACAATAAATGTGTGTTACTTTAAGCCACCAATTGCATAGTGACTTGCTTCAATAGCAATAAAATACTGATAAAAGGTAAAAGATCATATGAGAAAGGTGAAACAATAGACAATATGTTTTTAAAATTGTGGTATAATTTTTATTTTCAATTATTTCCAAGGAGACTATACCCCTTGACCAGGAATAGAGAAGGTAACTGTGAATGAAACAGGAGAAAACAGAGGGAGCCTGTGTTCCCCTTCCATGTTTCCAAGAGTGAAAAATTGTTGTGTATTAGAAATGTTATAAATCTGACAAACATAATGATGTCAGCAAGGCACAGTTTGAAATGTAAGCTATGGGTCCATTCATTCTGTGTGGCACTATAAACACTGCAAAATTTTAATCAAGATGGAGGACAAAAACAAAGAAAACTGTAGGCACTTAATCACAGCTTCGCATGGAGGACACTTCCACAACCATCTCTGTGTAATTGCTGCCCCCTGACGCATTTCACTAATGCCATTCTTTTATGTTGTTCTGGTTTTCCCAGCACGGGAAGCCTTTTGATTAACCCAACACCAAACAATCTGGTGATCACAATCTGTCCTCTTCAACTCCCTTTGAAATATCGGATCATAGCTCGCTTTCCTTGTTCCAGCTCTTATTGTGTAACAAACTATCCCAAAACTCATTAGCTTCAGACACTCTTGTTTTGTCTACAGTTTTGTGAATCAGGGCTATGTGGAGGGTGCAGCTGGTTTGTCTCTGATCCAAGACAGATAGGGCATCTGGGACTGGAGGAGATATTTGCAGAAGAGATCCTTTATTACCTGTCTGTGGCTAGGACCGGTACCATTGGCACTTGACACTGGCTCTGCTGGAACCTGAGCTGCTGTCGACTAGATAGAGGGTTTGTTCGTGGGCTCCCCATCTGGCTTGGGCTTCTCGCGTCATGGAGCCTGGGCTTACTAAGGAACCATCCCAAGATGCAGCATTCTAAATACCTAGTCAGAAGCTGCAAGGATTCTTAGTCCCTAGCCTCAGAAGTCTCACAATATCGTTTCCACCACATTCTAATGGTCAAGCAGGTCAGTAAGGTCAGCCCAGATTCAAGGGGCAGAGAGCTAGATTTCCCCTGTCAATGAGAAGAGTAGCAAATAATGTGTGGCCATCTTTTTTTTTTTTTTTTTTTCTTTTTTCTTTTTTTTCTTTTTTTGAGATGGAGTTTTGCTCTTGTTACCCAGGCTGGAGTGCAATGGCGCCATCTCGGCTCACCGCAACCTCCGCCTCCTGGGTTCAGGCAATTCTCCTGCCTCAGCCTCCTGAGTAGCTGGGATTTCAGGCACGCGCCACCATGCCCAGCTGATTTTTTGTATTTTTAGTAGAGATGGGGTTTCACCATGTTGACCAGGATGGTCTCGATCTCTTGACCTCGTGATCCACCCGCCTCGGCCTCCCGAAGTGCTGGGATTACAGGCGTGAGCCACCGCGCCCGGCCTGGCCATCTTTAATCTACCCATTTACCCATTGCATGGATACAGAGGAGGGCTGCCAGAGCCAGAAGGGACCCTTTCCCATTATACAAACAGAAAAAACAAAGGCCTAGAAAGATACAGAAATTGCTCAATTCATATCGGGAGGTAGTAATACAATCTACATTTAATTCCAAGACCCATTTCCAGTTGCGCATTCCAACAGTGATGTCCCCACAGCGTCAGCTTTGTCACTGTACAGTATAATTACCTATTTGGCAACAGTCCTGTATCCAGCATTGTGAATGGAGCAGGAGCAAAACACCACAAGAGTTACGCCTTGTTTTAATAGCTCCTTCAGAAGACAAGATAGGCTTCGGCAGGACTGCAGCATAACCTTGAACAAACCACTTTGTCTCTCTGTGTGAGACTGTCTAAGAGGATTGGTGTGAGTATTGCAGAGGAAAGAGTAGTCACAAGAGAGAACTGGCATTAACTGCACACTTACTATGTGCTATTTTGCCTATGTTCATGGCAACTAATGCCTGTAACTACATGGTACCATCACGTCCATTTTACAAAGAAAGAAAAGCTGGTAATACAAGAGCAACCATCCAGATAAAGACCATCCAGCACGGTTCTAAGCGTTTTGCTTCTTTTAACCAACTTAATTCTTACAGTAATATTATGAGCTAGATATTAGTATTACCTTCACTTTGCACATGAGAAAAATGAAACTATCTGGTAAGAAACTGAGATATGTGGAGAAACATAATGAGAAAGGATGGGAACATTAAATTGTCAGGGCCTTCATAGGGAGGACTAAGGGCGGTGGAAGGTTTGCATATTCTCTGGGTCCTAGAGAGCAATGGTGTACTATTTTAGGAGGAGCCTCTAGTGTCAGTTCTTAGCCCTGCCTCTGAATTCCAGACCAATCTCAAACCAGTTCCACACTCCTCAACTTAATTCACCCTACAAATCACCCAGTCACATTTCTGCCTCCTCTGCCCCATCTTTTTCTTTTTTCATTTTGATCCAAAGGAAAACATCTGGCCTGCCAGATATTAGGAAAGCTCATAGGACCCCTGATGGCACCGAGGTGCTGAGAGACAACAAGAGGCCACCTTTCTAGAAGTCAAGATGAATAAACATACGGATTTCCACTGATTATAGGTCAGGGATCTTATAGCATTGCTCAGAGGGAGGCAAGACCTGGAATCTGGGTCTTCTAAGGGAGAGAGACTGCTTTTCTCCATTCTTCATCCTTTCCCACTTTTAATGACTCGGTTGGGCTGTAATTAAAGGAACAAAACTCAAGAGGGATGGGGAAGACTGGCAAGAAGAATCAGCAGAGTGAGAAATCACCTTGGCGCACAACCCAGGCCCTGTTGACCAGAGGAAGCCCAGCCCAGCCTGCCTGCTCGTTAAGCCTCCTACGCAGCACAGCTGGGCTGAGCCTCCATGGGGTCTGGGCCCTGGAGACTTGTTCTCCTTTTCCAGAAGTGGACTTTCACGGCTCAAGTTATCCCTGCAGATCAGCCACATGGAGTATGATAGCTTCAGAAGACAAATGAGACAGGTTCAGCCAAAATCCAAAATGAGAGGACTGATGTTTGCCCTATTTTTCCTTTTAAAAGCTGTTGGAAAGTTGCAAAGACAACAGGCAGGTGTTTTTATGGGAGTAACTTCAGACTCTTGGGTTTGAAACAGGATTTACAGGATGACGCATCTTCCTCCTGGTGTCTTCATCAAAGTATCCTCTGGTTGAATAGGTCCACAGGTGGAGAATTCTCTATATGTATTAAATACCTTGATGGGTAATACTAGGCCTGATATTATTAAAGTTACTAAAAATAAATGAATAAATCCTATAAATAATATCAGGCCTAGTATTACTGACACAGATACAGCGAGACGTTTCAATACTAATTATGTGCCTGGACCCAGAAATCCTCACAGCTACCTTATAAGGCAAGCACTATTATTACTCCCATTTTATCCATAAGGAAAAAGAGTCAGAAAGTACGAGAAACTTGCCCAAATCCAACCAACCAGGTAAAGGCAGAGCAGAAATTCACACCCAAGTCTATCACACTCCAAAGCTCGTTCTTTTAATTCATCAGATGACACCTTCGAAAGGCTGAGAATAGTTCCCCAGGGATAAGGCAATGTCCCCAGTCTCAGGGGCCATAAAGGAAAAGGGCACTTTCTTCTCTTTACCCTCTATTGATGTCCAGTATTTATTCCTCCTCCTCTGCATCCAAGAGATCCAGAGGAAGCTAAAGAGGATGAGAACTGGGAAAGGGCATAGGAATAGTCAGTGAAGAAGGAAACTGGAACTGTACTACGTCCATTGATTCAGTGCTTCCCCACAGGACTCCGCGTTTGGGAAAGAAAAGGAGGGAGCAGCTCCTCAGTCAGGAGCCTTTGCATCTTTCCTTTACGAATTGGGAGCAGGCTTGGTGGGTGGGTGGGATAATAGGGTTTCCCAGATTCTTATGTGTGGCATTCTCATAAAGTCTATGTACCCTTTTATGACATTAAATATTTTATTCTTCTCATGACATTTGAAGCCTTCTCTCTTTTTCCCCTCGTTTTGTTGGGACTTGGATTTGCTGGGTCTGATGGTATTTCTGGTAAGCTGGTTTTATTGTGTGGAAGTCATTATCTGTTAAAGTCAGGAAGCAGCCCTCCTTTCTCCAAAGTGATGGGTTTTACCCTTTGATTCCTGAAATAACGGTGTGGGGTTATAATGAGAAGGGAGCCCCAGATTGGAGGCAGGAAATGGAAGCTGCGTTCCCGGTTCTCCCACCTGTTGGCTGCAAGCCCTGCATAAATCACTGCTCCCGCTCTCATCTCCCACCGTCATCCCCTACCTCCAGGAAGACACTATAACGCTTAAGTACACACTTTTTTAGCATCAAAGAAACCTGGGCCAAAATCTTACCTTGTCATTCACTAGCCATGTGACGTTGGGACAGGTTACTTAAAGCCTCTGAGCCTCGAGTTCCTGTTGAGTAAAACGGGGATAATAATACTTACGCCTGCCAAAGCTGCTTTTAGGGCTAACTGAGATAATGCATACGCAATGGGCCAGCACATGGCCCTAAGCAGGCACAAAACACGGTTGCTGTTATTATTATCTGATATCTCATGCAGAGTTGAGGATGGCGGTGGTGGCAAGGATGAGAGCTAAAATTGTTTGAGTGCTTGCTATGATCCAGAGCTTCTACGGTAGATCTCACTATTATCCCTTTTCTTACATATGGGAAAACTGAGCCAGAGAAAACTTATGTAATTTGCTCAGGACCACATAGCTACTCAGTTCTAGAGCAGGGAATCTGGGCCAAATAGGGCCCAAACAGGTTGATACCAAAACCTTTACCAGGACAAATTCATATGTATCACTGATATTGCCCAATATTTCATGAAGGGAAACATACCAGCATTTGCTTTGTCTTCTGGTTGGACATGTTGATTGCTTCCAGATTTAGTCTATTATAAACAGTGCTGCTCTGAGCACCTTTGGGCAGAAGCCACTTTCTGGTTTTTGAGCTGTTTCTTTTGAAGAGATTCCCAGGCTGGCCGCAGTGGCTCACGCCTATAATCCCAGCACTTTGGGAGGGCAAGGCAGGTGGATCACCTGCAGTCAGGAGTTCGAGACCAGCCTGGCCAATATGGTGAAACCCTGTCTCTACTAAACACTACAAAAATTAGCTGGGCATGATGGTGCGTGCCTATAGTCCCAGTTACTGGGGAGGCTGAGGCAGGAGAATCATGTGAACCTGGGAGGCAGAGGTTACAGATTCCCAGAAGTCTGTAAGGACAGTTTTCAAATTGTATTAGTGTTTCATTATTTTGGGTGAAGGTGTGGACGAATTTTTTTAGAAGGAGCAATAGAGCATCTGGTGTTTCACACTGTTTTAGGTGCTGCTTTTCTTTCAGAATGCAGTCCATGGGCAGGCTAGGGTATTTGGCCTAAAGGGTCTCTGAGCAGAGAGATAAAATAAATGTAGTACATTTGGAAGTGGAGTCCAGTGAAGTGTACACAATGTCTGTAAGAGGGCCCAGAGGCAGGAGGCAATGCAGAGGAGAGTAAATGATGCCTTGGGTCTGCTGTTTCCTTGAGGGTTGGAGGAAGTCAGAAGTCATGACTTCAGAGTTCTCAGTGGCTGTGCCTAACACAGTGAGTGTCTCCAGAGGCGTTGGGATGCTGATCATTGGACACCTTCTTAGCTCTGAAATGAAAAGCTGGAATAATTATGTTCATCTTAATAATATTTTTGCATTCATAAGGTATTTTCTCCATTTGGTCATCAATCTTCCTTTTAAAACATTTTTTTTTTCTAAAAGTAGCTCATTCTCATTATAAAATAAAATAAGGTTGGGGCATGGTGGCTCACGCCTGTAATCCCAGAACTTTGGGAGGCCAAGGTGGATAGATCACCTGAGGTTAGGAGTTTGAAACCAGTCTGGCAAACCAGTAAAACCCTGTTTCTACTAAAAGTACAAAACTTAGCTGAGCATGGTGGCACGTTCCTTTAATCCTAGCTACTTGGGAGGCTGAGGCAGGAGAATCACTTGAGCCCAAGAGGCGGAGGTTGCAGTGAGCTGAGATTGCACCATTGCACTCCAGCCTGGGTGACAGAGACTCTGTCTCCGAAAAAAAAAAAAGAAAAGAAAAGAAAAGAAAAGAAACTTGAACAGTGTTGAAACGTATAAAGAAAAAAAAATCAAGGCCCTTTTTCTTAACTACTCACCAACTTTAGAGATAAATGTGCCACAGTTTGGTGTATATATAGATAGATATATGTCCTTCTATACACTTCTTCTCTATGCATATGCAAATATAAATAAGAATTTATATGTATATATATATGTTCAAAAATGGAAGCATAAATGCATACAGTTGTGTTTCTTTGGGACAATTTTCTAAGTCAGAACTACATATTCTGCTTTTCCTAGAGCTCTTCCATTTTTTTTTTCAAGACAACTGACTTACTAGCTTGATCTTAATGTATGTGTGTGTGTGTGTGTGTGTGTGTGTGTGTGTGTACATACGTACATTTTTTATATATATATATATCTGTTTTGTGTGTGTGTGTGTGTGTGTGTGTGTGTGTGTGTGTGTGTGTGTGTGTATTCATTCCCCCTTGGGTCATAAAGATGATCAAATTAAGGCTAAAGAGCCCAAGAGCTATGCTTAGATGGAACCCAGGTGTCTGAAATGCCCATGTAGGACTCTCTTCCACCCAGGATAGCTTACCTCTTTTATTTTTATCTTCGTTCTTTCATCTTTCATTATAGAGCTTGAGGTTAAGTGGATGAGAAATGACATTATTATTATTGTTATTAAATTTTTTAACTAATAAAATTTATCCTTTCCCCTGTTTTCTCCAGCTTCTCTCTGATCCCCATTTTAAGAAGTCTTCACCCACTAACTGAGGAGTTTTGAAATCCCTTTCCCTTGAGGGAGCAAACAGTGAGAAGTTTTCATCAAACACTCAAAAGCCTTTCTCCTCATTGAGAAAATTCTTCCCGAGCTGAGTGGCAGACATTCTTAGAGGGAGATGAGTTAGTTAATCAGAATTCCAGTCCAGTGAAAAGAATAGACTTGTCCATGATTCAGACTGGGATTCAAATCCCAGCCCTGTAACAGAGAACCTGTGTGACTTTGGGCAAATTGCCGAATGTATCTGAGCCTGTCTAATCTGGTCCATAAAATGGGAATGATCCCTGCACTTACAATATTGTGGCTGGGCCCAGTGAAAGTAGTCAGGCATGAGCAAAACCCAGTGCCATAGACTCCCTTCCTAAGATCAGTTCCTATTGTGGAGGGAGGAGCTTTTCTGGCTTTCCTTGGTTTTCAGAAATTTTCTTCATCATCACTGAAAGGGAAGGGTGATTTTCCAGGCCCATTATCATGGGGATAGTACAGTCCGAGATGATTAAGGGACCCTGTTTCTCAACATGGCTCTGTTTACTGTGAATCCTCAGCTAAGCTCCTATCCTTCCTACAAATTCAGGGTTAAACTTGATTCTCTCGGGGCATCTCCCTTCCCCACAAGTCCCTAAGTCAAAGATGCCCTTGGGTCCAGAGAGAGAAGACACTGCAGATAGGCCTTTAAAGGAGCCAGTGGGATCTGACAGCCTCAGCTTACTCCGGAGGGCTGTTCTTTCATGCACATCGAACCTTAGGGAGAAGACGAGGCTCACCGCTGGAGGAATTTCAGGCAGAAGTAGTAGAAATGACCTTCACGTTTTGTTGTTGCCTTATGTAGGTAATGAAGCAATTCAACTAAAAACTTGTTGTTTAAATTATGAATTTATTATATGCACATACAAGAATATTTAGAACAGACAGAGAAAAAATAAAGAGTAGTATCACCCGCTGTCATGCCACCTCAAGTAACTACCACTAACACTTTGACATGTCCTTTTAGTACTTTTACCATAAGACAGTCAGATATTTAGCAATTTTACTGTGCAATATAATATAGAAAAAGGTATAAAACATTATTTACAGTTTCAATACTAATTAAGCAATTCTCCTCTAAAGCATCACCCACGTCAAGAAATAGAATATTGCCTGCATTCCAGAAGCCCTCCCCCAGCACACCCACCAGGCCTTCACTTCCCACTTTGACCTTGTCCTCCCTTCTAGAAGTGGCCAAGACCCTGTCTGTTATGCTAATCATGTTGTTTTACAGTTTTCCCACTTAGGTATGCACAGAGCAGCTCTTTGATTTTATCCTTGACTCTTGGTAATGGATTCTCCAGCATCTAGCACGTCTTACGGAGCTAGGTAAAACTTTTCGGTTGAAGCAAAAATTGGTCATTAGCCAACCCACAGTTTCATTTGAATTTTAACTGCATTCAGAGCTCGCCAGCTAAGTACTGCTGTGTCAGATTCTCTTCCGGGCCCTGACGTTAGAGAGACACTGTGGCCTAAGTAGCAAAGAACCCACAGTCTATTTACAGAGCCAGAAATGACGCTTTGGATCCTGCTCCCTCAAGTCACACGTGGATCCTTCCTTTCTGCACAACGACAAGATAAACTTTCATAATGATTCGCTCTGGTGTAGACTCTGGTTTGGGCTGCTGCTTCTTTCCTTTGAATCTTTGGCGCCCACATGAGCGTTTTTGGTTTTTTTTTTTTCTCCAACTGGTCCAAACCCTTGCAGGTTTTTTTCTAAGGCTCATTTTAAAATGTTACATCTTGAGTTCATCCTGGGTAAGAGGAGAACCTTTTAGGCAGGGGGTGGGGTAGCAAAAAAGAACAAATGTCTCAAATGACTTTTAAGTGTAACTTTGGATCTCTGAATCTTCATAGCACCCCAGCAAAATGGTATCACAGTCTCCATTCTATGAGTGTGGAAGCCAGCTTGGAAAGGGAAGTGAGATGTTCATCATCACTCAGATAGGAATTGGCATCATGGATGTCAGGACTCCAAGCTGAGGACTCCAGTAACCACTAGATGAGATTGGTGGGGATTTCAGAGCCCTGGTTCTGGAGTCAGGCTTCCCAGCATGCAGATTCCTGCTGTTCTAGTTGATGACATTGGGCAGTGTAGCAGCATCTGTGTTCTCACACGTACAGAAGCATCTCAACATGGAGTAGTGGGGGAAATAAAGGGGGATGATGTGCACTTAACCCATCAGGCAATATTTAGTACTCAGTACATAGCGTCTAGAGAATAGAGTCAGACAGGCTACTGGGGAGGCCTTGGGAATAAAACCTTGAAGGGCTCTGCCCTGGACTGAGTGGTTAGTGCCTTGCTGGCCTTGCTGTGGGTGTTGGAGTTGATGCTGGGTTCCCAGCATGTGTGAGTTTCCTTCCACTCACTCTCATTCCCAGAACACTGGACTTGGGAACCTCATCCTTTTCAGTCCCCTGAGGGTCCAACATATATCGCATCTGTCTCCATTCAGAGAAGGATTTTTTTTTCCTTCCTTTAAATTGCTCTCTGCAACAAAAAATAAAATATGCATACCATCCAAAATTACACTCAACATAAGCTGAATAAATATATACCCACAGAAGCATATGCTCAGTGGTTGCTGCTCTATGCTTTGCAAAGCCAACTAGCTTATAAAATCTTTCTCTCTCACGGTCCGGGTGATCAATGAGAAGGTGCGATGTGAGGACACAGCCGCAAGCTGCAAATTGAGTTTTTAGTGACAAGAGATGGGGAAGAGACAGCAGCTCATTAAACCCTGCAGCATGGCAAAGTCCATGTCTCCAGCCTGCCCTAATGAAGGCCTGGCCCTGACCCCTGAATAATTAGCTCACTGCTAGGCGCAAGTTATTTGATATCGAGCTGTACAGGTTCAAATCCTGTCTCGACCCCTTCTTCTTTATTAATGAAACAAGTTGCTTGAAACCTTTTTGTGTCTTAGTCTCCTCAGTATTCAAAAAAGGGTGAAATAATAGTACCTGCCAAATAATATATATTGGTGTTTATCCCTGTTCCTGAGCATATAACTTCTAAAATTCTTGTTATCATCAAAGTGATAAGTGTTTTTTGTATACTGAGTTGACTGATGGCTGTCCACCACTAGGTAGCTTCAGGGTGATGTGGTCACAGGAAAGACCAAGGCATGATTAGAGAATTGGGACTCTCAGCCCCACCCCCAGCTTCTGGAGTGGGGAGAAGGGCTGAAGGTTAAGTTGATCACCAGTGCCCAATGATTTAATCAATCCTGTCTAATTATTGAAGTGTGCATAAAAATTCAAAAGGACTAGGTTCAAGGGTTTCTAGGGAGTGGAACACATGGTGGTTCCTAGAGGACGATGTGCCCAGAGAGGGCATGGAAATTCTGTTCCCCCTCCCACATTCTTTGCCCTGTGCAACTTTTCCATCTGGTGTTAATGGTGTGTACTTTATAATAAGCCAGGGAACATAAGTATTTCCCTGAGCTGCTGTAGCAAGGTAATGAAACTCAAGGAAAGGACTGTGGGAACCCTGATTTATAGGCGGTCATGAGAAGTACGGGTTCAATAACCTGGGGCTTACAATTTGCAGTGGAAATGGGGGGCAGGCTTGTGGGACTTAATCCCCTCAACCTGTGGGATCTGACACCATCTCCAGTAAGATAGTGTCAGAATTCAACTGAATGAGAGGACACCCAGCTAGTGTCTGCTCAAGGATCTGCCAGAGGATTGATTGCTGGCAGCGAGAAATTGCCACATGCTTCTTGGTGACCAGAGGTCACAGAAGTGCTTTGTGTTGATTGTGCTGTGAGAGATATAAAAGGAGAAACCGAGTTTGTTTTTCCCATGTCATACTACCTTACATGGTTGTTGTATGAGGAAGTATTACAGAAGGGTTAAGAAGAGACTCATGTGCCAGGCTTCCTGGCCCTACCATTTACTGGCTATGTGACCTTAATCAAGTTAGTACACCTCCACGGGTTGTGCTTCAGATCCCCATCTGTTAAGTGGGCATAATAATGGTGTTTGCCACCTAGGGTTGCTGTGAGGAAGGAATGAGTTAATGCGCATTCAGTGCTCTTAGAAGGAGACCTGGTTCCATAGTGAGTGCTCAGGCAATGTCACAATAAGCCATTTTCCCCAAATACTTCCCTGCACTTCGTCTGTAACAAAATTCCCTTGGCTCTTTGCTACTCAGAGAAGTGAGAGGACATGAGGCTTCTGAAAATGGAAAGACATCCAGGCATCTATGGTGAAGACCTGAAGCAAGTCATCTTCCCTCTCCAAGCTTCTGTTTTCCATCAGTGAGTGGTGAAAATAATGGTGCATTCTTTTCTGGATTGCTGGGAAGATTTCATAATTTTTTTTTTTTTTGAGACAGAGTCTTGTTCTGTCTCCAGGCACCAGGCTGAAGTGCAGTGGCACAGTCTTGGCTCACTGCAATCTCCACTTCCCGGGTTCAAGCAATTCTCCTACCTCGGCCTCCCGAGTAGCTGGGACTACAGGCGTGCGCCACCACACCCAGCTAATTTTTGTATTTTTTTTTTTTAGTGGAGAAAGGGTTTCACCATGTTGGCCAGGATGGTCTCGATTTCTTGACCTTGTGATCTGCCCGTCTCAGCCTTCCAAAGTAAGATTTTGTAAATGAGCATAGCTAGCAGTGTGTCTGGCGTATGGGGAGTGCATAATAGATGTTCATTTTCCTCCCAGCACCCTGAATCCAGGTGAAGACAGTTAGAGCCTCTGCCTTGGCAACAGAGAGGACTCCTTCACTGAGCCTTGGCATCAGCCCAGAAGGCACAGCTTTGTAGCAGTACAGAGAGGACTAGAGCCTCTGTCCCACCCTACACCTAATCACTATATGATCTTGGGAAGTTCTCTTACATCTCTGCATCTCAGGATACTCTTCTTCCAAATGACATCAGTACCTGTATCCATGAGGCTAGAAAAATATAAAAGATGAAGAAGTAACTTAGAAAGCTTAACACACTATAAAAGGCAGCATGATGTGGCTTCAGATCCCTGCTGTGCCACTCACGTGCCTTGTATCCTTGGGACAAGTTGCTAAAGCTGTCTGTGCCATGGTTTTCCTCTTTGTAAAATGAGTTGACTGACTAGTAGTTCCTATACCATCAGGCTGTGTACATAATGAGTTAATATTCAAAACATATTGAAACAGTGCCTGGCACACGGTAAGTGCCAGTGTTAGCTATTATTATTATTAATGAGCTATGCAAAGGCTATTTATTATCATCACCAGATAGCTATCGAATAGACATTCCTCAGGAGTCTTGGCAGATTTTCTTAAGAAAGGTTCCCTGTCCTCTCCCTCAGGCCTTGGTGCTTATAAAAAACCTCAAGGACTATAAGAATGTTCTTACTTATTTTTCTCCCCCTACCCATTAGACTAGATTTTTTTTTCTTTTTTTTTTAAGAACAGAGCTAAGTCTTTGTCAGTTCTGGAAGACAGTAGGCTCTGAACAGGCATTTGTTGAACCAAACCCTTGCTCCGTGCAGAAGGCTTTGTCACTGCCACCCAAAGGTTGACCAGCCATTTAAAGAGGCTGTAGGGGGAAAGATGCAGGCATGTTCTCAAGCTGCTCACACTGGAGTAGGTGCTGTCTACATCCAGAACCTCTCTCCCTTGGAATGTCTGTTGACCTTTGGCAAAGAACCATAGAAGGTTCAAGATGGAAAACCCCCTACAGACCAGCTACCACTTTTCTCATTGGACAGTTAGGAATACTGAGGGCCAGAGAAGGGAAGGGATGTGCCCAAAGCAAGGATGGTAACCTGTGTCCTCCAATTCCCTGGGACTCCTCTAATGGGAAGTGTGGGCAGCATCTATTCAGATAATTGGCTGTGATCAGCGTGCGTGAGCAAACCTAGCCCCGCAGTAGCATGCTGTCATTCCAGCGCTGCTCTTGATCACAAACTATCCTGAAACATGACTTATCGCTTCCCTTTTGTTAAAATACATTTGAGCATTGAAAGCGTACAGTTTGGTAGTGTGATGCACACCCACATTGTTGTATACCCAATCTACAGCACTTATCTCTCCAAACTGAAACTCTATACCCATTAAATGGTTCCTCATTCTCCCTTCCCTCAGCCTCTGGCAACCACCATTCTGCTTCCCATCTCAGTGAATTTGACTGCTGTAGGCACCTTATATAAATAGAGTTATACAGCATGTGTCTTTTTATGACTGGCTTATTTCACTTAGCATAACGTCCTCAGGGTTTATCCATGCTGTGGTACGTGTCAGAATTTCCTTCCTTTCTAAGGCTGAATAATATTCCATTGTGTGTGTATATGTATCTGTCAGTGAACACTGATTGATCCTACCTTTTAAGCTACTGTGAATGACAATGCTATGAATGAGGGCATGTAACTATCTCTTTAGGATTTTGTTTTCAACGCTTTTGGATATATATCCAGAAGTGGGATTGCTCGATCATATGGTAGTTTTATTTTTACTTTCTTGAGGAACCTCCATACCGTTTTTCATAGCAGCTGCACCATTTTACAATCCTCCCAACAGTGTACCAGGGTTCCAATTTCTCCACATCCTCACCAACACTCGTTATTTTCTGAACTCTTGATAACAGCCATCCTAATGAGTGTGAGGTAGTTTTGATTTGCATTTCGCTCATGATTCATTAATCATGTTGATCATCCTTTCATGTGCTAGTTGGCCACTTGTGTATCTTTTGTGGAAAAATGTCTATTCAAGTCTTTTGCCCATGTTTTAGTCGGGTTGTTTGTTTTTTGTTGTTAGGCACGTTTTTTTTTTTTTATCATAAGCCATGTTGAACTACGACTTTTCTCCCTCTTGGAAATTACCTGATCTCTACCACCAATCCAGATTCTTCCTGAGGTCAGGAAGTCTCATTTTTCTACTTCTTGGTGCCTCCACAGGAAAGGAATGGTATGGTGCAGTGGAGAAAAGCAGGGGCCTGGAGTCAAACACCCCCATGTTTGCACCCTGGCTCTGCTAGAACTACAAGGGAAAGATGTATCCAGCCACAAACCCTCAGTTTTCTCTTCTGCAAAAATCATGCTAATAGAATTGTGGGGCTTCAATTCAAAAAAAGCAATCTCATAGAATTGTGGGGCTTCAGCAAAGCAGTATAAGGAAAACACCTCCTGTAGTGCCTGGCCCACAGTATGTCCTGAAAGCATTTGAATTTCCTTTCTGGTGTCTTCAGTAAGTGTGTGTTGAATGCTGCACAGATGGCTGGCATGTGGGGATAATGGCCTGTTGGTATTTCACTGGAACTCAAGCCAAAACTAAGCAAAACAACCAGACATTTTATTACATTCCAAAAATATTTACTGAACATTGAATATTAAGAGTGATAATAATCATAATACCAACTTTTATAACAATCGGGATCTTACTACTGTGCCAAACACTGTGTTAGGGACATTAAATGTCTCACTTTTTTTTTCTCCATAGCAATTCTGAGTAGGTGTAATTAGGCTAATTTTACTTTGAGAAAGTTGAGGTTCAAATGTTAATGAAGTGACTGACTAACATTACATGGTTAATGAGTGGCAAAGACAGGTGGGATTCAAGCCCAAGCTTGCTTGACCCCAAAGGCCATATTTGCCTTGCATGCTGGCTTGTCTCTCCCTCCCACGTGCTGGGCTGAGAAAAGGAAGCTGTGTGTATTACAGTCCCTGTCCCCAAATAGCTGTGGACTCATGGGGAAACAGACTGTGACCCAGAAACCATCCCACCTGGCAGAATGGAGCTTGTACTAGGAAAAGAATAATGAACATGGAAGGAAAAGAGAACTGATTCTTTCTGACATGGGGCATCAAAAGGAAGAAGGAACCTCCCCACAAAGATTTCTCATTCGTGTTAGCACTGAATGTTCCTAGCAATCCCAGGAGGCGTTTATTTATTATTGAGTCTATTTTAAAACAGGAAAGCCAGGACCAGAAAGGTGCAGTGACTTGCCTGCAGTCACACAGCTAGGAAATGACAGTATCTGGATTCACTTTATAGTTATATTTTTGTCTCCTCGGCATTCTCCTGCTTTTTGAGCTTAGGAAGATAACCACAGAGACTGCTGAGCTATAACTTACAGGATGTTTTAGAATTTGATTTTTTTTAAACTCATTTCAACGTTAATTTTAGATTCAGAGGGTACATGTGCAGGTTTGTTACCTGGATGTATTGCGTGATTCTGAGGATTGGGGTACAATTGATCCCATCACTCAGGTACTAAGCATAGTGGCCAAGAAATAGTTTTTGAATCCTTGCCCCTGTTCCTTCCCTTTCACCTCCCTGGCTTCTTCTCCCCTCTAGAAGTCCCCAGCGTCTTTTATTGCCATTTTATGTCCATGAGTACCCAATATTTAGCTCCCACTTTTTTTCTGAGACAAGAGTTTTGCTCATGTTGCCCAGGCTGAAATGCAATGGCACAATCTTGGCTCACTGCAACCTCTGCCTCCCGGGTTCAAGTGATTCTCCTGCCTCAGCCTCCCAAATACCTAAGATTACAGGTGTCTGCCACCATGCCTGGCTAATTTTTTGTCTTTTTAGTAGAGACAGGATTTCACCATGTTGGCCAGGCTGGTCTCAAGCTCCTGACCTCAGGTGATCCACCTGCCTTGGCTTCCCAAAGTGCTGGTATTACAGGCATGATCCACCATGCCTGGCCTAGCTCCCACTTATAAGTGAGAACATGTGGTATTTGGTTTTCTGTTCCTGTGTTAATTATCTTAGGATAGTGGCCTCCACCTGCATCCATATTGCTGCAAAGGACATAATTTTCTTCTTTTTATGGCTGCATAGTATTTCATGTGTATATGCACCACGTTATTTTTTAATCTAATCCACCATTGATGGGCACCCAGGTTGAGTCCATGCCTTTGCTATTGTGAATAGTGCAGCAGTGAACATACAGTTGCATGTGTCTTTTTGTTAGAACCATTTGTTTTCTTTTGGATGTATACCCCGTAATGGGAGTGCTGGCTCTGAAGAATACATAAGATTCTTCAGGAAGGGGAAACACAGAGAGAGATAGTGAGGGTTGGATCCTGCAGAGAACAGGTGCTGCTTGCTGGTGCCTAAGTAGTTTTCAGATCCAGGTGTAGGCAGAGGTGAAGCAGGGTGGTGGTTTTCATTCTATGCCAGGGAGCTCTCCTGGGGTATGGGGGGCAGGCTGTCTCCTCCACTCTGAAGTCCCAGGCCCCCTGGTGGTGCCTGCAGCTGCTGTCCTTCATTACTGAGGACTATTGATCCCCGTAATCCTTTTTGCATGTCCACCCCTTCCCTCTTTGTCAGCACCAAAGTCCAGCACAAATTGAGCGGCAGCTGAATTGGCATGAGTTGATTAAAACTCCCAGTAATTATGGGCTCTTGATTGGCCTGGTTGTCCAAATCAATGTCGGCATTAATAGACGGACTAGCTGGCCTAGTTGACAGATTGAGGCTGAGTGGAGAGAGGGGTGGGGGATTGGGGACTGGCAGAGCCTTTCCCACTCACTCATATGCCAGGAAGCACACCAGAGGTCTCCTGAGATGAGGAGAACCAGGCCCACTCAGTTCCTTATCAAAGGGATGGTTCATATTGAAGAATTCAGCAGCCCTTACTCAGCCTGTGTGATCTTCAATAACCTTGCCTGTAAAATGAGTATATTGTATCTTAGCGGTCCTCTGAGTTTTGTGGGGATTAAAAAAGGTAGCATACTGGGAAGCATCCAGCTCATGGCAGGTGTATAATAAATATGCATTTCATTTCCTTCCTTGCATCTTTCCCTCCCTCTTCTTCCCAAGATGCTGTACCTAATCTGTACAACCAAGGCTATTCCACAAACAACCCCTCTGTCCCTAAAGCACCTGAGTCCTCTGATAACCCATCGGGGGCCCTTCCCACAAGGTTCTCAGAATCTCTGTGTTACCCTAGCCAGTCTGAACCACATGTGACACCACAGACAGGCCACCTCCTTGTGGCTCAGGGAAAAGAGCACCTCATTTGGTCCCATGGTCAGGGGACCTCCAGTGGGGGGGCTCAGTCAGCCTCTTGCTTGCTGTATGACCTAAGGCAGCTCACCTGACCTCTCTGAGCTTCAGTTTGCTCATTGGAAAAGTAGGCATGGAAGAAATGCCTACCATTTCACTGGATGAGGTTCCCTGACATTTCTCCCTGAATGCGTCCTATTTGGAGAAAGTAATGAGGTAACTACAACAGCATTTAGGATTTTGTGAGTACCTATCAGGTGTCAGGTACAAGTCAGTTACATGACCTCCCAGGGTCCTCTAAGGGTCCTCTCACAAGCCTAGTAAGGAAGGAGTTACTTTCTCTGGTGTATGAATTGTGGAAACTGAGATTCAGAAAGACCACAGCCAGGCAGAACTGGAATCCGGCAATGTGGAGAGCCATTCACATGCATTTGTCCAGGCTCTGTTAGGGTTTGCCTGCCACCCTTACTTTGAGGATGATTTTATCATAATCCTTAGGGCACACAATGAGGACATGGCTCAGTCAGACTTCATTCACAGTTGTGTGCATTCTCTGTGACTGACAGTGTACTCTGGGTTTCATATGTATTTAGTCTTATTATTGTCATGTCTCATTTAATCTTTACCACTGCTGGGCATGGTGGCTCGTACCTGTAATCCCAGGGCTTTGGGAAGCTGATATGGGAAGATCATTTGAGGTCAGGATTTCAAGATCAGCCTGGTCAACATGATAAGACTCCATCTCTACAACAAATAAAAATAAAGTAAATAAAATAAAATTAGCCGAGCATGATGACACATGCCTGTAGTCCCAGCTATTCGAGAGGCTGATGCAAGAGGATCCTTTGAGCCCAGGATTTCAAGGCCGCAACGAGCTATGATTGCTTCACTGTCTGCACGCCAGCCTGGGTGACAGAGTAAAACCCTGTCTGTAAGGAATAATAACAATAAATAAAAAGTATTTACCATAATTTTTGAGGGATACTATTGTTGAAAGGAATACTATTAGTAGGAGGTAACACTGTTATTATACCCGCTCTGGCCATGAGACTTAAAGAAATCAAATACTTACCTAGTCCTTGGAGGAGAACAAGGCATTGTTCATAGTCAAGCAGGTTTGGAGGCATCCTTGGGATGTCTTAAAAAAATAAGTTCAGTCACTTCCAAGGAAATTCCCCATTTTCCTCTTAAATGCTTCAGAGCTAATTTTCCCCTTTTTACAATTCGTAGTTGCTTTGATAAAAACTGAGCCTTTTGCACTGAAAGCCCTCTCTGACTTCCTGCTGTCCAGTGCCTCCACTGAAGGAGACTAAGGCTCAGAGTCCAGCGTTCTCATCTGAAGGCTCTCAGCCAGTTAAAGACCACAGCCAGGCAGAACTGGAATCCAGCAATGTGGAGAGCCATTCACATGCATTTGTCCAGGCTCTGTCAGGGTTTGCCTGCCACCCTTACTTTGAGGATGATTTTATCATAATCCTTACCTTCCAGAAGGAGAAACTGAGGCCCGGAGAAGTCAAGTGACCAGCTCAAGGTGGCAGAGCCAGTAAAAGGCTGGGTCTAAGGCTAGATAGAGCTCTTTCCATTACCCCACCTGCCTTTCAGGCCCAAGTTTGTGGCAAAGAATGAAGTGCCACACTGATGTCACCCAGGACCCAGGCGGGGCAGGGCCTCTCCTCTGGCATCAGCTGGAAGTCTCCCAGGTTATTTACTATATGATTCACTCAGGCCCTAGGACAAATTGTTTTGTTTTGTAAGTTGGTTGTTTTTCCTTCTCCTCCTCAGAATAGCTGGCCCACCTTCTAGACCTAGGGGTAGGGTGGTAAAACAGCTCATAACAAATTTTGTACTCGGAGCAATTTGCATTCCATAATTAATGAACATTAAAATGCATAATGACAAACAGAAACAAAGAGCTTGGTGATGATGAGAAGTCGAGCTGGGAAGCAGCAAGAGCAGGGTCATGGTATAGAGGAAGAAGCTGGGGGGAGCCAGGCCGGGCTAGCCTGTGGGGGGACCCATGGGAATCCTCCGGGCGTCCTCCTGTCCCTCCCTGCTAGGTCTCCAAAATCTCAAGGCTCGGAGACTTGAGCTCAGTCTTCCTATGAGTCCTCCCCTGAAATGGAGCCGAATGGGGGCTATGAGGTTCTGGAGCTGCACTGACCTGAGTTAGACTCCTGGCCCTCTCACCTCCTCACCCTACAACCTCAGCACAGGAGCATGCCTCCAAGTGATGCAGTCCTTTTTAGGACTTCCTTCCCCAGACTCCTTTTGTGGACTCTGGGAAAGTGCTTAGAGATAACTGGATTCACTAACTTCAGTAATCTCTTCAAAGTAGCAAACGAGATCGCTTATTCCTCTGCCAGCAACCCGCCTATGCCTTCCAGGCGCACTCAGAGTGAACCCCAGGTGCCTGATCATGGTTGAAGTCATGGGTCTTCAACTTTTTTGTATGAAGGATTATATAGTAAATATTTTAGGCTTTGCAGGTCACATGTGGTCTTTTTTTGGTCTTATGTTCTTTAAAAAAATATGTAAAAGCCATTTTTAGCTCTAGGGCTGTGCAAAAACAGGCTTTGGAGGAGTAGACATATTTTCTCTATTTTTCCCGCTAAATACAACCGAAAACCCTGGATATTCTATATAAAACAAGCATAAGACTGAAAGGTGGAGCATTGCAGACCAGCCGAAGACTTTAGGAACCAAGAAAAGACATGGTAGCCAATTCCCTGGATTCTCTCTTTGCCTCATGTGTCCCATCCTTGGAACTACAGGAGCCTCCAGCTCAGAAATGCCCATGGACACATGTGAAGAAAAAAACAAAACAAAACAAAATTGCTTTCACTAGCCAAAATACCAGGAAAAGGACAACCTAGCAAGACAGAAAAACACTAGACAATAACTGCTCTACTCCAGCCAAACACCACAAAAAAGGAAAAAAATTAAATGAGCCCACCCCTACCCATGGGAACAAAGGTTCAAGGGGGTGGGGAGCCAGGACTTTAATCTCAATGAGTTACTGAGCACCCCTACCCCTGGCTATTCAACATCAGTGAAGAGCATTGCCTTCCACCCCTAATCCACAGTATTGAAGCACCTTCCCCCTTCCTCCTGGGTTGTTGTCAGGGAAGAACTAGTAGAAAAGCAGGACGCTCACCACGGACCAGCATTCATGGGGCCACCTTCCACCCAGCGTGGTGTTAGTGGAGGTTAAGTGAAGAACAGTGACTAGGCATATCACTCCCACCCAGGAAGATATCCATGAAGTCCTAGTGGGGAGGTAAATTCCCACCCTCACCCAGCTGAAAAGAGGGGCCTTTTCTTAGGGAGATCAGAGAAGGCCACATGGAGAACGTGGACTCCTTTATTCCCTTGTCAGTAGCAAGGCTACCCTCTTCCCCTGCTAAATGAGTGTCAGTAGAAGCCAGAGAAGATAGAAGGTCTGAAGGTCTACCTGGGTGCAGTGGCTCACACTAGTAATCCCAGCTACTCAGGAGGCTGAGGCTGCAGGGTTGCTTAAGCCCAGGAATTTGAGGCTGTAGTGAGCTATGATTGTACCACTGTACTCCAACCTAGGTAATGAAGTGAGATCCTGTCTCTAAGATAAATAAAGACATGTCAAAGAATAGAGTCAAACTCTGTAAAATAGTTGAAGACATTTATTCTGAGCCAAATATGAGTGACCATGGCCCATGACACAGCCCACAGGAAGTCCTGAAAACATGTGCCCAGGGAGGTCAGGGCACAGCTTGGTTTTTACATTTTAGAGAGGCAATTGTGGGTGTGGGTTCCACGCTGTAAGGATATGGGGATGTTTCGGTTAAGGTAAAGACTGTGGAGACCCAAGTTCCTTTAACATCTTTTAGTAGCTGCCCTTAGAGACAATAGGTGACAAATGTTTCCTATTCAGATTTTAGTTAATCTTTTTAGGAAAGGTCTGAAAGAAAAGTATCTAGCTATGTTAATAGACATTGTTTTTGGGGGTTTTTTTCGTTTTGTTTTTTGGTTTTTTGTTTTTTTGTTTTTTTTTTTTGAGACAAAGTCTCACACTGTTGCCCAGACTGGACTGCTGTGGTGTGGTCCTGGCTCACTGCAACCTTTGTCTCCTGGGTTCAAGTGATTCTCCTGCCTCAGCCTCCCAAGTAGCTGGGATTACAGGTGACTGCCACATGCCTGGCTCATTTTTGTGTGTTTTTAGTAGACATAGGGTTTCACCATGTTGACCAGGCTGGTCTCAAACTCCTGACCTTGCTGTGATCTGCCCACCTTGGCCTCCCAAAGCACTGGGATTACAGGCATGAGCCACAGCACCCTGCAGACATTCTTTACAGATGCAAGTTTTTCCCTACAAAGAATGGCTTTTCGGGGCCATTTCAAAATACAGCAAAGAAACATGTTTTGAGGTAAAATATTTCGCTTTTCTTCCTTGTCTCGTAGTGTTATACCAGAGACAGGTTGGAAAGTAAGTCACGATATATAGGATTAAATAAACCCATCTGATAAGAATTTATGATTTGTAGGGCATGACTCCCCAGACCTCTCAGATGGTAATTTGGGCAAGATTAAAAAAAATCAGAGTTTAGTTGGTCCTCATAAATATAAATAAGATCCGGAGTTGAAACATAACAATAGAATATAATGCCAAAAATGTTCAGGTCACATTAAATGTAAATAATTAATTTTGTTTTAGAAAATATTTCTTTTTTTCTTTTTCTTTTTTGAGACAGAGTCTCGCTCTGTCACCAGGCTGGAATGCAGTGGCATGATATCGGCTCATTGCCACCTCCAACTCCCTGGCTCGAGTGATTCTTCTGCCTCAGCCTCCCGAGTAGCTGGGACTACAGGTGTGCACCAGCACACCCAGCTAATTTTTGTATTTTTAGTAGAGGCAGGGTTTCACCATGTTGGCCAGAATGGTCTCAATCTCCTGACCTCGTGATCCACCCACCTTGGCCTTCCAAAGTGCTGGGATTACAGGCGTTAGCCACCACACCCAGCCTATTTCTTATTTTTTTTTGAAACAAGGTCTTGCTCTTTTGTCTAGTCTGGAGTGCAGTGGCACAACCACAGCTCACCGCAGCCTCGACTTCTTAGGCTCAAGCCACCTTCCCACCTCAGCATCCCACGTAGCTGGGACTACAGGCACTTGCCACTATGCTCAGATAATTTTTAAATTTTTTTGTAAAGATAGTGTCTCACTACGTTGCCCAGGCCAGTCTCAGTAATCATCCTGCCTCAGCCTCCCAATAGGCTGGGATTACGGGTATGAGCCACTGTGCCCAGCCTCAAATAGTTTAAATACAAACATTAAAAGGTATAAATTAGTGGAATGGCTTTAAAAGCATGACCTAGTTATATACTATTAACATTACATAGAATGATATAGACAGATTGAAAACAAGTGGATGGAAAAAGACACACACAAATCAAACAAAAGTGAGAGTAGCGTTATTAACAACAGATAAAGAAGGCCTTCCAAATAATTATCACAGAGGGACATCAAATAGTGATAAAGAAGACATAGAAATCCTAAATGTTTATGCATCAAACAGCAACTGTGAAATGTGTGAAATAAAATCTAAAAGAACTGAAAGAAAAAATAGGCAATTTCACAGCGAAGGTTGAATACTTCAATACCCCTTTCCAAAACTGATAAAGAACTAGACAGTTTAGCAATAATATAAAGGACTCAATAACACCATCAACAAAAAAGAACTAGTTAACATTTATAGAACCCTATGCCCAATAAAAAGAGAATATATATTATTTTCAAGTGCCTATAGGACACATACCAAGACAAGACTATATTCTGGGCCATAAAAAAGGCCTCAGCAAATTTTAACATTCAAATTGTACAGAATGTGTTCTCTGACCACAATAGAATCAAACAAGAAAGCAGTAACAGAGCAGTAACAGCTGCTCTCAGCAGCTATAGTCTGCTGCAGCAAAATAACATAAATTGGGTGGTTTGAACAACAAACTTATTTCTAACGGTTCTGGAGGCTGAAGTCTAAGATTGAGGTGTTGGCTAATTTGCTTTTTTGGTAAAATTCTCTTTTCCTTGCATGTCTTCTTTCTGTGTCCTCATATGTTGGAGAGGGAGGGAGCTCTGGTCTCCCATCCTCTTCTTTTAAGGTACTAATCCCATTTATAAGGGCTTAACTCTTATGACCTAATCCTCTTCCCAACGCTTCAACTGCAAGTTTCATCAATTTGAAGGTTGGTTAGGATTTCAACAGATTTTGGGGGGGGGGGGGCAGGGGACATATACCTTCAGCCCATAACAGAGATAACAGAAAAATATTTAAATACTTAGAAAGTAAACAACACATTTCTGAATAACCAATGGGTCAAAGAGGAGGTCTCAAGGGAAATTTAAAATGCACTGAAATTGATGAAATAAAAATAAAACATATCGAAGTGTGTGGGGGACACACCTGAAACCATGATTCATCCCTTTTTTGGTAACGTACCTGTTTCTTGATATTCAATGAGAAGGAAATGTATATCCCTAAGTGCATACATTAGAAAAGAAGAAGTTTCAAATCAATAATCTAGACTCCCACCTCAGGAACCTAGAAAAAAAAAAAGAGCAAAATAAATCCAAAGGACACCAAAGGAAGGAAATCAATGTGGTAGAAAACAGAAAAGTCAATGAAATGAAAAACTGATTATTTGAAAATGACAATAAAACTGAACAAAAGCAAGATTAAAAAGGATGAGAGAAGACATAAATTACCAATATCTGAAATAGGTGATATCACTGCAGACCCTGTGTAAATCAAAAGGATAATAAGGGCATGCTACAAATAGTTTTACACATATAAACTTGACAGGTTAGATGAAATAGACCAATTTCTTAAAAGCACAAACTACCACAACTTATCATTATGAAATAGATAATTTGGAAAGCCCTATAACTATTAAGGAAATTTATTTTTTCACTTTTATCTCCTCCTCCCCTCAGCTCCAAATCCCTGGTCCTACATAGTTTCACTGGAGAAATATACCGAATGTTTAAAGAAGAATTAACATCAATTCTTAAAAAAAGAAAGAAAGAAAGAAAGAAACTTCCAGAAAACTAAGAGAGAATACTTCCCAAATCGTTTTAAGACAGTCACATTATCTTGATACTAAAAGCAGACAAAGATAGTTCAGAAACAGAAAACTACAAAGACCAATAGCCCTCCTGCATATACCATAGTTGTAAAAATCCTTAACAAAAATATTAACAAATAGGATTCAACAATACGCAAAAGATAACTATACGCAGTGACCAAGTGAGGTTTATTACAGGGATGCAAGACTGGTTTCCTATCTGAAAATCTATCAGTATATTATAATAACAGAAGAAGAAAAATCACACCATCATTTCAATGGATATAAGAAAAGCATTTGACAAAATTCCACACCCAAAATGATTTTTTAAACTTTCAAAAAAATAAGCATAGAAGAGAACTTGATGAAGAACATCAATAAAAGAGCTACTGCTGACATATGGTAAAAGACTGAATGCTTTCTGTAAAAGGTCAGAGACAAGAAAAGAAAATTCACTCTACCCTTTGTTATTCAACATCATGTGGGAAGTCCTAGCCAGTGCAATAAGGGGGGAAAAAAATCTAAAAAGGAAGAAGTCATTCAGATTTGAAAGGAATAAGTAAGACTATAAGATTGACCCATTGGCAGATCACATGATTTTTTTTTTTTTAACGTAGAAAATCTCAGGGAATCTACAAAATAAATTTACAGAAGTAATTAGTAAGTTTGGCAAGGTCTCAGAATACAAGAAAATTATACACCATGAATTGTATTCCCATATACCTGCAGTAAATGTGAATCTTTGAAATAAAAAAAATAATAATAATACCATTGGCAATTTCTAAAAAGTAATGAAATATTCAGATGTGAATCTGACAAAATGTATAAAAAAATACAATATCATTTGTAATCCCTAAAAAGTAATGAAATACTCAGATGGAAATCTGACAAAATATGCATGGGCCATGTTTAGCTTTAGCAAAACTTTAATACTGGTGAAAGTAATCAAAGAAGATCTAATCACATGGAAAGACATAGTGTATTCGTGAATTGGATGGCACAGCATAGTAAAGATGCCCACATGCTTCAAATTGATAGAAAGGTTTAATATAATTCCTTTCAAAACCTCAGCATGATTTTTATAAGTATCGACAAGATTTTTCTGAAATGTAAATGAAAGGCAAAGGAACTATAATGGCCAAAACTTCTTTTGAAAATAGAGTGGAAGAAGTCTGTCCATCCTATTTTTAGGCTAAATATTTGCTTCTTTCACCCCATCCCCATTAACTTTTTATCACATTATACTTTTGTCTTTCTTCATAGTATTTTTCTGCTCTATGAAATAATCATTTTGTTTGTTTACTTGTAAACTATTTGTCTCTTCTCTAGAATGTAAATTCTATGAGAGCAGAGTCTTGTCCTTGTTTACGTCTGTGTTTTCAGCACCTGAAACATTTGCTTGGCACTGAGTAGGTAGGTGTTTGGTGAATATTTGTTAAATGATCTAAAGAAGGACTTAAACATTTGAAAAAGAAAAAAAAATCAGCTAATAGTTTAAATTACCTTGATTTATTATTTATGTTTTTTATTTTTATGTATTTAGGGGGTACAAGCAGGTGTCTTTCATGCATACATTGTGTAGTGGTGAAGTCTGAACTTTCATTGTACCCAATCAGAATTTTGTCAACCCTCACACACCTCCCGTGCTTCCATCCCTCCCTTTTTCAGTCTCCAGTGTCTGTCATTGCACTCTGTACGTGCAGGTATACCCACTGTTTAGCTCCCACTTATAAATGCGAACATGTCACATTTGACTTTCTGTTTCTGAATTATTTCACTTATGATAACAGTCTCCAGTTCCTTACATGTTGCTGCAAAAGACATGTTTTCATTATGTTTTATGCTGGAGTAGTATTCCACCGTGTGTCTGTGTGTGGGTGGGAAGAAGGGAGGGGCAGGTGCGTATACCACATTTTCTTTATTTAATCAACTCTTGATAGACAATCAAGTTAATTCCATATTTAAGCTATGATGAAAGAGCACCCCTATGTTATTGTTTCAATAAACACATGAGTGCCAGTATCTTTCTTTTTTGTTGTTGTTTTTTAAAAAAACAGGGTCTCACTTTGTCACCCAGGCTGAAGTGCAGTGGCGCGATCTTGGCTCACTGAAACCTCTGCCTCCCAGGTTCAAGGGATTATCCCACCTCAACCTCCCAACTAGCTGGAAGTACAGGCAGGCACCACCATGCCTGGCTAATTTTTGTCAAGACAGGGTTTTACCATGTTGGCCAGGCTGGTCGCAAACTCCTGGCCTCAAGTGATCCACGCACATAGGCCTCCCAAAGTGCTGGGATGACAGGCGTGAGCCACCTCCACCTGCCTGATAAAATCATTTCTTTCTCTTTGAGTTTATACACATAGTGGGATTGCTGAATTGAATGGTAGTCCTATTTTTAGTTTTTTGAAAAACCTCCATACTGTTTTCCACAGAGGTTGTACTAATTTACATTTCCACCAACAGTTTGTAAGTGTTCCTTTTTTTCCACAGCCTCACCAGCATCTGTTGCTTTTTGGCTTTTCAATAATAGCCATTCTGACTGGTGTGTGGTGGTATCTCACTGTGGTTTTGATTCGCGTCTTTCTGCTGATTAGTGATGTGGAACACTTTTTCATATCTGTGTTGGTCACTTGTATGTCTTTTTTTGAGAAGTGTCTGCTTGTCTTTTGCCAACTTTTTAATAGGGTTATTTGTTTTTGCTTGTTGAATTCTTTAAGTTCCTTACAAATTCTGGATATTTGACCTTCATCGGGTGCACAATTTGCAAGTATTTTCTCCCATTCTGTAGGTTGTCTGTTTACTCTGTTGATAATTTCTTTTGCTATGTAGAAGCTCTTTAGTTTAATTAGATCTGAGAACTGAGTTACAAATTCTTTCCCAAGGCCAATGTCTAGAACGATGTTTTCTAGGTTTTCTTCTAGGATTTTTATGGATTCAGGTATTAATCCATTTTTAGTTCTAAAAATATGTATATATATGGGAAGAAATATGAGTCAAATTTCATTCTTCTGCACATGGCTATCCATTTTCTTCAGTATCCATTTATTGACTAGTAATATGACTTGGACTTCTGTTCTCACCCAAATTTTATGTTGAATTGTAATCCCCAATACTGGAGGAGGGGCTTGGTAGGAGGTGATTGTATCACAGAGACAGATTTTCCCCTTGTTGCTCTCGAGGTTGTTTCTCATGAGATCTGGTTGTTTGAGAGTGTACAACTTCTCCTGCTCCAGCCATGTGAAGATGTGCCTCTTACCTCTTCACCTTCCTGCAGGATTTTAAGTTTCCTGAGCCTCCATAGCCATGCTTCCTGTGCAGCCTCTGGAACCATGAGCCAATTAAACCTCTTTTATTTATAAATTACCCAGTCTCAGGTATTTCTTTATAGTAGTGTGATAATGAACTAATAAAACTGGGGTATCATTTCACCAGTGTATATTTTTGTTGAGTTTGTCAACTATCATTTGGTTATATGTATGTGGCTTTATTTCTGGGTTCTTCATTCTCTTCCACTGATCTATGTGCCTATTTTTTTATACCAATACCGTGGTTTTGTGGTTACTATGCCTTATACTATAATTTGAAGTCAGGTAATGTGATGTTTCTAGCTTCGTTCATTTTGCTTGACATTGCTTTATTTGGGTTTCCCTTGTGGTTTCATATAAATTTTAGGATTTTTTTCTAATTCTTTGAAAAATCATCCTGGTAATTTGATAGGGATTACATTGAATCTGTAGATTGTTTTGGGCAATATAATCCCTTTCCCAATATTGATTATCCAATCCATGAGCATGGGATGTTTCTCCATGTATTTATGTCATCTACAATTTATTTCATCAGTGTTTTAATTTTTATAGAGATCTTTCACCCCCTTGTTAAATACGTTCTTGGGTATTTTATTTTTATAGCTAATTATAAATGGATTACTTTCTTAATTTTGTTCTTAGCTAGATTGGTATTGGTGTATGGAAATGCTACTGATTTCTGCATTTTGTTAATCTTGAAACTTGATAGAGTGTCTAGAGGTTTTGTTTTGTTTTGTTTTGTTTTGTTTAGATATAAGACAATACTATCAGCAAACAGGAATAATTTGACTTCTTCTTTTCCAACTTGGATAACTTTTATTTTCTTTCTGTCCCGACTTCTCTGGTGAGGACTTCCAGCGTTACATTGAATAAGAGTGGTAAAAGGGGACATCTTTGTCTTGTTCTAGTTCTTAGATGGGTTGCTTTCAGCTTTTCCCCAATAAGATATTGGCTATAGGTCATGGTCTTTACTATGTTGAGGTGCGTATCTTCTATGCTTACTCTGTTGAGGATTTTTTTTAAATCATTAAAGGCTGTTGAATTTTGTGAATGCTTTTTCTGCATCTATGGAGATTATCATATAGCTTTTGTCCTGAATTCTGTTTACATGGTGTATCATAAACAGAAATGTTTCAGAAATCTATATGTTTATTGATTTATGTAGTTGAATCTTCATTACATCACAGGGATAAATTCCACCTGATCATGGTGTAGTATCTTTCTGATGTACTGTTGGATTTGATTTGCTAGTATTTTGTTAAGCAAAATACTAACATCCATATTCATCAGGAATATTAGTGTGTAGTTTTCTTTTTTATTGTTGTTGTTTTCTTGTATGGTTTTGGTATCAGGGTGATATGTCCTCATTGACTGAGTAAGAGAATTTCCTCTTCCTCATTTTTTTGGAATTGTTTAAGGAAGATTGGTATTAGTTCTCTTTGGATGTTTGGTAGAAGTCGGTTGTGAATTTATGTGGTCCTTGGCTTTTTGTGTCGTTATTGAGAGATTTATTGTTATTATTATTATTGATTCAATCTCACTATTCATTATTGGCCTGTTCAGGAGTTCTGTTTTTTTCTGGTTCCATCTCCATAGGTTTTTTGCGTTGTCAGGAATGTATTCATTCGTTTTTTCTTGTGAACAAATAGTTCTTCATAATAGTCTCTGATGATCTTTTGTATTTCTGTGGCATCAGTTGTAGTGTCTCTTTTTATTGTTCTGATTATATTTATTTTAGTTTTCTCTCTTTTTTTGCTAGTGGCTTATCAATTTTGTTTATAATTTCAAAGAATCATTTTTTTCATTTCATTGATGATTCGCATTGTTTTTTGGGTCTATTTTATTTATTTCTGCTCTGATCTGTTATATCTTTTCTTCTGCTTACTTTGGGTGTGGTTTGTTCTTGTATTTCTAATTCTTTTTTTTTTTTTTTTTTTTTTTGAGAAGGAGTCTCACTCTGTCACCTGGCTGGAGTACAGTGGCGCAGTGCAATCTTGCTTCACTGCATCCTCTGCCTCCCAGGTGCAAGCGATTCTCCTGCCTCAGCCTCCTGAGTTGCTGGGACTACAGGCATGCGCCACCATGCCCAGCTAATCTTTGTATTTTTAGTAAAGGCAGTGTTTCACCATGTTGGCCAGAATGGTCTCAATCTCTTGACCTTGTGATCCACCCACCTCGACCTCCCAAAGTGCTGGGCTTACAAACGTGAGCCACCACGCCCGGTGAATTTCTAGTTCTTTCAGGTGTGATGTTAGGTTGTTAATTTGTGAGAATTTTTTGATATAAGAATTTAATGATATAAACTTTCCTCTTAGCACTGATTTTGCTGTACAATACACATTTTGAGATACTCTGTTTTCATTATCACGCAGTTGTTAGCGGAGGTTGCGGTGAAGTTAAGCTGGGACCTTGAACACAAAGTGAGCCAGTCTCCATCCCCTGATGGTGGCAGCAGTGGGGCGTGTGTGCCTATTTTTAGGCCCCAAAGTAGCTTACACTGGCTTCAGTGTTAGTAGGTTTTTGAGGGCTGATTCATGGGCCATCAGTTGGCTTGCTTGGGAGCCAGTAGTCTGAGCAGTGGGCCCGATGTGTGGGTAGATTTTGGGTCCCTGGGAAGCTGGCGTAGTGTGTCTGATGGCAATAGTGGTGGTCGAGCAACCCTCTAGGACCCAAGCAACCCGTGTTGGTCTTTTGAGAGCTGTGATGGGTTGGGCAGACTAGTCTCCAGTCTTACAGCCACCCACAGCAGGGTGGTGGGTACTGTCCCGAGTGTGCTTAGGAGAATGTGATCTACCCTCTCCCTCTCCCAGTAGGCTGGTGGCTGCAGCCATGCTACCTTAAACTGGGCCCCAAGGGTGGGGCATAGTCCAGCATTAAATGCTCAGAATGGTGTCAGCTGTGAACTTGTGACAAGAAAGGATGGGGTCCTTCTCAAGTGAGCCACATGGGCAAAACGCTGTGGTGTGTACCACGTGAGTCTTGGTCTCACAGCAGCCCCTTGCAGGGCATAGGATAGCCTGGTCTCCCTGTCCCTCCTCGGCTGGGTGGTAGCTACAACTACATAACCCAAACTCACGCCAGTGGTAGAATGCAGCTCAGCATTCAACTTTCAAAATGGTGCTTCGGGCCTGATTCCGGAGAAGGCAGAGTCCATCCCAGGCAAGCAATGTGGTTAAGAAGCCAAGGAAAGTACAGTCCATTCATGTCTCAGTCTCAATAGCAGCCTGCAGCAGGGCAGCAGGGAGCTTCCCAGGGGTGTGTGGAGCACCCTGTCTTCCCTCTGTCTCCTTACAACCGTGCAGCAGCCGCCGCTTCTGCAGATCCCTGGTATCTTGGCTCTCAAAATGGTGCCCCGCTGTGTCTACTCCAGGTTCAGATGCCTGTGGGATTTCACGTGAGTTCTCATTCTGTAGCAGCGTTTTTATGCAACCTTTAGGTATTTCGTATGTCAGGCCAAATGCCCCAGTAGGTTGAGGGTTTCTCCCACAGCCAAGTTGTGAAACTCCATTTTGGAGCCCTGGGGGTTTCTCTCTCATTTCCTCACATCCGGGAGCCCTTTCCAGCTCTCAGTTGGTTTCTGACTGGACAAGCTGCCTCAAAGTCTCTGCTTACTTACTCCTGGCGCTTCTCATTTCTTCTTTGATGAATCCTAGCATTCTCTTCTAGATGATCTGTTTGAAATGTGTGTCTGTACTTATTATTCTGTACTTATTATTCTCTCCATGGAGGGAATATACTGCCTGCATTTAGCTAGATATCATGATTCCTCCCAACTAAGTTAGGTTTTCTTTTGGGATTTTGGTTAATTTATCATTTGTTTCTATATCCCTGTTCATTTATTCTTCATTTATTGTCTACAATGTACCAGGTCAGAAGCCAGATACGTGTTTTCTCATACAGTCTTTAGAAGTGCCTCCAAGAGAGACATTTGCATTTTACAGATGAGGAAACTGAGGCTGTCTCTGAGGTAAAGCAGCCTGCCTATATGCTCAGTGTCACAAATCTTTCATCGGAATTCAGGCCTGACTTTAGTCCTCATATTCCTGTCTCCAAGCTGGCTCCTCCATTTATGGAAAGGAAACTGAGACCCAAACAGTTTCAAGGACTTGTCTAAGCTCCCAAGGGAAGCGAGCAACAGTGCCTGGTAATGAATCCTAGTCTTGCTCTTCTAGTACATCAGATGTCTCTTTTCTAACGGAGGAGAAAAGACTAAAGCCTCCTTATTTCAGTATTCTCTAGTCACTCCCATCTGCAGAGATTTATTTTCCCAAACAAATTTTACCATACTTCTTTATGTTCATTCTGTAACTAACTGGTTCTCTGATGGATGTGTGTATTTATCTCTCAAACCAGATTCTAAGCTCTTTACAAACACCTGTAACAGCGGAACTATTTGCTGACCACTGTGCTAAGTATGAATACATTTATCTCACTATATTAGTTAGCTTTTGCTGTGTAACAAATTTTCTCAAAAACTGAGTCACTTAAAACACAAATTATTTATTATCCCACACAGTTTTCAAGGGTCAGAAACTCAAGAGCAGCTTAGATGTGTGGTCCTGGCCAGCGCCTACAAAGTTGCAGTCAGAATGTCAGCTGGGGTTGTCAATATCTGAACAGGCTTGATTGGGGCTGGGTAATTTATTTGCAGGCTCACTCATCTTTTTCTGGCAGGCCCTAGCCTTCCTGGCTGTTGGCCAGAGGCTTTACTTCCTTGCCACATGAGACTCTCCATGGGGCTGCTGAAAACATGGCAGCTTGCTTCCACTAGAGTAAGTGATGACAGGATGAGATAGACAGAGGGAGAGAAAGATCTCTCTTATGATCTACCCTTAGAACAACATACCACCTCCTCTGCTATGTACTATTGGCCACATAGACCAATCCTGGTGCAGTGTAGGAGGAGTCTACACAAGTATTAACACCAGAAGGCAAGAATCATTGGGGCCCATCTTCGAAGCTGGCTATCATGCTATTTACCCATCACAGTAATCATGTGAAGATAGGCGACTTTATGTCACTACCTGAAGGTTATACAACTTATAAGAAGCGGTGTGGATTCAGATCCAAAGTTAATACACAGACACACTAAGACACACTAAACATCCCTTCTGGCACTCCACCAATTCATTCAGCAAATAACAAGTACCAACTGTGTGCCAGATGGCTTAGGACAAGCCACATGGTCCATGCTATCATAACATGTACATTTTGGTGGAGGAGAGAGATAATAAGCAATGAACTAATTGAAATACTAATAATATACAAGTCATCTCACATGATAGCTAGATCTCATCTGCCCTTGCTTATCCTCAAGAGCACAGGGCATGAAGTCCATGATACAGGAAGGAATGATCATATGATGGTAGCTGGTAAACCCACTTCACGTACTTAGAAAGCCTTTGCCACATGCATGATTCAAATCTGCCTTTAATTTGCTGTGTGATGTTGGTCAAGATCCCTCACCTTCCTGATCCTCAGTTTTCCATCAGCAAATCATCTTGGAGAGAGAGACTATAGGATCTGTAAGTTTGCAAAATGCTTTAACCTAAAGGAAAGTGAGTGTAGTGGACAGAGAACACCAAGCTGGGACAGGGGAATCCTGGCTTTAGATTCTCCACTCATGTGCTGAGGAATCTGGGGTGATGGCCCTTAATTTTCAGGGTCTCAGTTCTAAAGTAAGGAAGTTAGATCAGCTCTAAGGCCTGCTAAGTTGTTTCAGCTTCCTAAAACTAGATGTCAGTCAGTCGGTAAATGACAGGAGTTCCTAAAACTAGATGTCAGTCAGTAAATGACAGGCTCTCTTAAAACTAGATGTCAGTCAACCAGTAAATGACAGGACTTCTTAAAACTAGATGTCAGTCAATCAGTAAATGACAGGCTCTCTTAAAAGTAGATGTCAGTCAGTAAATGACAGGATCTCTTAAAACTAGATGTCAGTCAGGCGCAGTAGCTCACTCCTGTAATCCCAGCACTTTAGGAGGCTGAGGTGGGTGGATCACCTAAGGTCAGGAGTTTGAGACCAGACTGACCGACATGGTGAAACCCCATCTTTAAAACTAAAAAAAAAAATAAAATAAACCCAAACAAACAAACAAACTAGATGTCAGTCAGTCAGTAAATGACAGGGCAGTGAAGTGGCTTGCCCATTAGACAGTTAATAGCAACAGAGTTGGGAAATCTGAGAAGCCCTGCCTCTGTCACCACCAAATTGTGTAACCCTCTCCTCAGCTTCCTCCTCGGCAAAATGGGAATCATGACAGCACCTACTTTGTCTGCTGCAAGAAATTACCACAAACAAGGTAGTTTAAAATAATTATTAAGAGGCCAGGAGCGGCGGCTCTTGCCTGTAATCCCAGCATTTTGGGAGGCCAAGGCCGGGGCATCACTTGAGGTCAGGAGTTCGAGACCAGCCTGACCAACATGGAAAAACCCCATCTCTACTAAAAATACAAAATTAGCCGGGCATGGTGGTGCACGCCTGTAATCCCAGCTACTTGGGAGGCTCAGGCAGGAGAATCGCTTAAACCCGGGAGGCAGAGTTGTAGTGAGCTGAGATTGCACCATTGCACTCCAGCCTGGTCAACAAGAGTGAAACTTCATCTCAAAAAAAAAAAAAAAAAAAAAAAAAAGATAATTCTTAAGAAATGTATTCTCTCCCAGTGCTGGAGGCCAGAAATCCAAAATCAAGATGCTGGTGGTTTGATTTGATTGATTTCTGGTGCTGCTCCTGCTGGAGGCCCTAGAGGAGAATCTGTCTGGCCTCCTTCAGGTTGTGGAGGCCACAGCACTGTTTGTGGACACATCGCACTGATCTCTGTACCACCCCCACATTGCCTTCTCCTCGGTGTGTTTAATTTCTTTCTGCCTCTCTCTCATGAGAACATCTGTGATGGCATTTAGGCCAACCTGGAAAACCCAGGAGGGTGTCCCCAAGAGTTTTTACAGAATCACATCTGCATAACCTTGACCACAGAACGTCACATTCACAGATTCCAAGTTCTAGGGTTTAGGACAGAGACATGGCTTTGGGGTCCATCATCAGCCTAACTCTGTCTCATGTATTTGCTATAGGGGGAAATAAGGTAAAGCAGGTAAAGCACTTAGATAAAATCTGGAGTTTAGTGGACACATTTGAAAAACAAATGTGGTAGAGAACAGTGGGAGATGGGGAGGGCTGAGACTCCTACCCTGCCTAGCTGTCTCCTGTTACCTGGTAAGAAGGCCAGTCATTCTTTTCAACACCCTCCGTGAGTCTACAAACAGACTGAAGCCAGGCCCCAGTATCCACAAATGCATCCAAATGACCCTGTGACCAGGTGCCCTCCCATCTGACAGTGAATGTTCAGAGACAAACAGGGGCTTCCTCTGAGCTTGTATTAATATGTGCAGCACTTCACTCACATGGAAAATTGATTTTTCTTTTTAAGCACAAAATGCAGCAGTTTTATGACCTTTCTGCAGCTTGATAAAGGCCATTTATAACCGACTTTCTCCATCACTTTTCCTGGTGCCAGTCTCAAATGTCTTGAAGAACTCTCTCATGCATTTGTAATTACAAATTCTTCTTAGGCAAAATTTAATTTCCAAGAGAGCTGACCTTTTTTTGTTATTGTGGTTTTTGTAAATTAATTTTTGTGTGTATGTTTTATTATTGATATTGTTTAAGACGACAGCATGGGGAGGGGAGCAGGGAATTGGCCGGTAGTGGGGCACGGTGGGAAGTCATTTTAATCAGTGATGTCCAGTGATGGATGAGGAAGGCTGGGCTCTGGGTGTTAATGTTTGTGGACAAGAAATGCCAGCAGGAGGCCTGAAATAAAAACCTAGTGCTTCATTTCCTCTTCTGAAGTCAGGAGTGTTGAAACTACTTCTCCATCAGCTCGGATGGCGAAGATGAGCTCAGGCTCATCAAATGACAGAAAAGTAAATTGAATCAATAGCCAACTGTCTCCACAGTACATGATTTTCCACTGAAGGAGCACATAGCAGATGCCAGACACACTGACAAGAGCATTCTAGCTGAGGCCATTGAAGGTTGGACTCCTTGGAGTTTACTTAGGGACCAGAGGGCTATGGGAAGGGCTTGTGCATATGGCCAAGTGGAGCACTTGAAGTTTTCTATAAAGGGAGGACCTTGATGATCATTTTAAGGCAGATTAACATGTTTTAAGATTCATTTACTTATTTAGGCTGGGGAGTGATGCTATATAGAAATACCACTCTGTTGGCCATTTGGAGGCTGGTTTTGAGAAGGCCTGACTAGAGTCCAGCAGATTGGTTAGGAGCCCTTTCCGTGGTTTTGTGAGTATGAAGGAATCTCACTTAGGGCTCTGGGGACAAGGGTGGAGAAGAAGAGACATATTCAAGACAAGAAGGAAAGGAATTCACATTGTATGAGTACCAAATTACGTGCCGAATTCTGAAGGAAGGTATGTGCCCTCATGATCCAACTTTAGCTTTGCAACAAACCTGTAGTTGTAGATGTTGTGCCCATTGATTAGGTGAGAACACTGAGGCTCAGAGTTAGCAAGTAACTTTTCTGGGTCACATAGTGAGAAGAGGAAAAGCTGAAAATTAGACTTATCCTGGTAGAGGCTTTTAAATATATGATTGGCAGCCTCCCTATGTGACCTTTCTAGCAGCAGACCCTATAGGGCAGTAACAATAGAAGCAGTATTGAAGAGGGTCCCAGCAACGTCAGTGTTAATAGCCGCTGACATTCCTGCACCGTTGCCATGTGAGCCAGTGTTCTCCACGCTTTGCTGACTTTATCATCCTTCATTCTCACAATGCCATAAGCAGGTAGTCACAGAAGTCCCATTTTACAGGTGGGCACACCGAGGCTCAGAGAAGTAAAGGGATGTGTGGAACTTGTCACACGGGTATTAACTGACCAAAGGAGACGAATACCTCTCTGTCAGTACCCGACCCATGTCTCTTCCAGGAGGGAGGAGGGGGCGTGATGGGGCCCACAGCCTCCCAAGCCATAACCACCCTGTTGCCCTCTCTCTGAGCAGTGCCCCGAGGAGCTGAAACCCATGAAGGATGGCTCCGGCTGCTACGATCACTCCAAAGGAATTGACTGCTCTGATGGTTTTAATGGCGGCTGCGAGCAGCTGTGCCTGCAGCAGACGCTGCCTCTGCCCTACGACGCCACTTCGAGCACCATCTTCATGTTCTGCGGGTGAGTCTCTGTCCCCAAGGCCCAGGTGCCCCATTTATAGGAGTGAGGGATGCGTGGGAAAATGATCAGACACTACAGCCCAGCAAGGCTGAACCTTGACCTTCAATGAAATGGCATTTCTGCCTCTCCTGTTTTAGTCCAAGAGCCCAAAGCCAAAAGTATAACCTTTTGTTGGGTGGGTTAAAAAAGAAAAAAATGAGAAAAGTAAATATGGGGTTAATAAATGTAATAAATAGAACCCATGCCGAGGCCTCACCCTAGAGTCAGGAGCTTTTTCGTGCTGAAGCCTCCTGCCCTTCTGCATCTGCCCAATGTGGGCTTAGTGCAGTTTGGTAACAAAAGCAGACATCTTGAAGATGTTCACAAAGGCTTCAGGTATGGTGCATGAAAGCACAGGCTAAGCCCAGTCTTCAGACTCGGTTTCAGCAGGAACGTAGCAATGTGAGTGAAGTGTTCAGCCTTTCTGTGCCCTGGTGTCCACATCTGTAAGGACAGTTAACTGGAGGAGGAGACGGGGGAAGGAAGCAATGCCAGTAAAGCTTGTAGGACAGCTCTGGCTCTCGAAGGACTCAAACTGAGTTTTGAAATACGTATGAGGCTGAAAGAGGAACATGCTGGGACCAACTTGCTGAGTGACCTCTGACAAGTCCTGTTTTCTCTCTGGGCCACGGTTTGACCATCTGTGAAAAGAGATCTTTGGGGAAGGATGGCTGATGTTTCTTGCTTTCATTTGAAGACTGCAATGGCAGTTACCTCTGCCTTTGACAGCACTTTGCATAGCGTTTGGTTCTCAGTAATCACTTGAGAAAATAGACTTTTTTCTTCTCCTCTTCATTTCCTTTCTGATTATGTCTTAGTGTTAGAGTACTTGCTCATCTTTTGACATTCTGTGACTCAAAAAATAATCTCATACTCGTGGGAGAAGTATGTTCAATGCTCTCTTCGCTAAGACAGAAAAGCAGAACAGGATTATTTGACGACCTTTTTAGCCCCGTGTTTCACAAATAGGGGGTGAGCGTGGGCATGGGTTTAATTCTAGTTTACCAGAAAAAAGTAATTTAACTTGCATGATTCTAGTGCATAGAGTACAGTTTGGCTTCGAGGGCTTATTTCGAGGTCTCCTTTCCTGCCCCAGTTACCCTTAGGGCTGTAGGTGCCATTGTGCAGGTGTAGAAGCAGCTCACTGGTGGCCCTAGACATGTATCAGTAAAATAAATAAGAAATAAATTAGGATATGCAGACCTGAATTTATAGCGGTCTCTCCTCAGCTTAAGTGGCTGCAGGGCAGTGTTGAGTAAATTATGCATGGCTTTAGATCTGCAGGCTGCATACAGAATCAGCCATGTTCTTGTCACCGTTATTTTTCTCTCTGTGTGTTTGGGGTGGGGTAGGGGGTGTTCTTCCATGGCAAATAACAACAGTGTCAGCAGCAGGAGCAGCAGTAATGGATTTTGACATCGGAAACTATTACCACCTTCCATCCACAGCACACTACAGGGAACCATGGATTGAAAAGCCACGAATTCTAATCCTAGCTCTACCGCTCTCTCTTAGGCATAAGGCAAGCCTTTCAGGACCCCTGACCTTCTGTTTTCTCACCTGTAAAATTTTAATAGCTACCTTAATATAATGTTAATTGTGAAGAATGCAAAGCATTTCACATGTGTTACCCTCTGAAGGTTAAGAAACATGCCCAGGGTCATATGACTAGTGAGGAGGCTCAACACCTACTTGCTGTGTGACCTTAAACAAGTTAATTATTATCTCTGTGCCTTGGTTTTCTCATCTGTAAGATAGGGATAATAGTTGTATCGCTCTATAGAGATGTTATAAGGGCTAAATATATTACATTTACATTAATATTTGTGACATGCTTTGGAACAATGTCCCGCCCAGAGTTATCACTGTATGTGTTTGTTAAATAAATTAACTTAAATGATTCTAATAACATTTGCTAGTGACCTGATGCACTAGACAAGACTAACCTATTAATATATTGTGGGAGGACTGTGAAAGTCTGAAAGAAGAATGAATGGGTGAGAGTGTGTTGTGAGCTGTTAAAACCCATGCAAATGATAACAAACAGGACAAAAAATAAAGTAAAACCCAGGCATCCTAAAGCCAACTGCAGTTTCAACAGGATTTGGAAAATGTCTATTAGAAATGCAAATGAGAAGTTACCACACTTGTCAGAAGCACTGTAAACAATGAAAGCTATTAGCAGGTACTTGTGATAGATATGGTCCGAGGGAAGTGGAATGCTATTGAATTAAGCAGGGAAAACAAAATTAACTCATGCTCAAGGGGATATTCCCAACTTGCTCAAAGTTCTAGGACCTTCCTAAGAGTGTTCTCGATAGGAGAAGGATTAATAAATCTGTTTGCAACCAGGTTAATAATAACAACTAACCATTACTAAGCGCTTTCTGCATATCATGACTGTTCTAAGTGCTTTGGGTACATTAGTTCTTTCAATTCTCACAACAACTCTACAAAGGATGCACTATTATGATTTCTATTTTATGTTTTTTGAAAAAGCATAGAGTGGCTCAGTAACTGTCCAGCGTCAGATATCTTTTAAGTGACGTTGTCAAGATTGAAACTTAGGTATTGTGGTTCTAGGCTAGGTCAAGACAGATCTGATATCATTGCTGGCCTCTGGCCACATCCAGCAAGTCACTCAATTTCTCTGGGCCTCTGCTCTTCCATACAGAATTAGAAGTGATTGTAGCACCATTGTGAAGATTAAATGAAATTATACAGGCACAGGACCTGTCATAGTTAAGCACTCAGTAATCCATAGTTATAATTAATCTAATAAGTATAAAATCATCTCATTTAATTATGGAATTACTGGATTTTATGACCTGTTTACTACTTTGTCTCCAGCACCTAAAACAGTGCCCAACACATAGTAGGTTTTCAATTAATAATTGTTAAGTGAAATTTCTTCATTAACAAGGCTAAAGAAGTTTCCAGTCTGACTTTTCCATTTGTATTTCCAGTTAGGTTCCTCTTTCTAGGTTAAGCTTCCTGGTTTCAGTCTCTGGAGTTTTGACATTGTTCCCACTGTAGCCTCTCTCCTTCCCCTCCGTACCCCTACTGACCCATTTGTCCCTGGCCCTTTAGCTTTCACCTCCAAGTCTCAATTCAGGCATCACTTTTTTAACAAGTGTTCTCTGAGCCCTAAGAGGGATCAGGAGTGAGATATGCAGTCACCTTGGAACAGGGTAATAATACGCATCCTTTCAAATGGACACTATGTAAATATTGGCTCAATGTCACATGGGGTTAGGGCCTATATAGAAAGGACATTTTTCTTTGTCTGTTTTTAAATTATTATTTTTATTATTTCACTTCTACTTACAAAGGTGAGGGACATTTACATTTTGTCTCAAATTCTAATTTATCCTGGTGAAATCTTGACATTTCTTGCAGACTGGACCTCTGGCTGGCTTCCCTGATTGTCAGCCTCTCATCAGCTTACGTTATCCAAAACTGAGTGAAGCATCTATTCTCTGGGGCTGCACAGCCCCCGTGGCTCTCCCTGTGATAGCCCTATAACTTGGTTGATTTACCTGCATTCCTATCTGTACCTGTCACATTGTGAACTCCTCATGAGCAGGGACCAGGTCCTAGGCACCTGTGTATGCATTGCCATTCCCACTGCTTGCCCAAAGCCTTATTTAGAAGCATAGCAATTGAATTAAAGAATTCATCCAAGGCCGGGCGCGGTGGCTCAAGCCTGTAATCCCAGCACTTTGGGAGGCCGAGGCAGGTGGATCACAAGGTCAAGAGATCGAGACCATCCTGGTCAACATGGTGAAACCCCGTCTCTACTAAAACTACAAAAAAATTAGCTGGGCATGGTGGTGCGTGCCTGTAATCCCAGCTACTCAGGAGGCTGAGGGAGGAGAATCGCCTGAACCCAGGAGGCGGAGGTTGCGGTGAGCCGAGATTGCGCCATTGCACTCCAGCCTGGGTAACAAGAGTGAAACTCTGTCTCAAAAAAAGAAAAAAAAAGAAAAAAAGAATTCATCCAGCTAAGATTTGTTGTACCTACTCTGTGCCTGGTCTTTTATTCGATGCAAATAAGCATTGAGCACAAATTTTTGTTCAGCAGGGGCAAAGAGGTGCCTAAGCCTCACTGGGTCCTGATTGATGCTGACAGAGTGCAAGTTCCATAATGGTAAACAGAAGTAGATGAATTCAAGATAGGTTAAGAAGATCATTGGATACTAAGCTAAAGCCTGCAGAATAAGCCCTTAGAATCAGTCTCGTAGGTGAGAGGACATCACCTCCTATGAAGACCTTGGCAAGTTACCTAGCAACAAAGTTTGTTTTATTCGTGTGTGTGTTTACAGTGTCTACCATGCACACTTCCAAGAGCACTTATTTTATTCACATAAAAACAATATATTTTTAAAAAGCTACTCATATAAAGATAGGAATGATCAGAGCCTTTTTAAGGATGGAAGAGAAAATGGTTTCAGAAGCTCTAAATTAAAGAGTCACTCAACATGAGATAAATTTAGCTTTGTGCTTCTTGGCAACTGAAGTAAACAGAGAGAAAAAATATACATCGTGGATTATATAGTTGTCCTTGTATGAAAAAAGCAAAGTTGTAGTTTCCTTTGTTTTGTTTTTTATTTTCAGGAGGTATACATCTTTTTTTCTGGCAGTATTTTCTAAGAGAGTTATTTCTCATATATTCAAGAGATAGTGAGCCATTTCATCAACATTTTTGAACTTTCAGTATTTTTCAGGTCATTTAGAGGAGGAAACTGAGGCTCCCAGGATGGGGGTGCTCACAGCCAGTCAGGAGGTAAAAGTGGGATAGGAGCTTCCAATTTAAATGAAAGTACCTTAAAAACACAATGGCTCAAAGAACATAGCCAGCCTCATATAGTCCTTACTAGCCTCTCTGTGTAATATTCTCTTTATGTAATTCTAAGAGGGAGAGGAGATACATAAACGTGTTTAATATCCATAGTAACTGGAAGCCACTTATTTTCATTGTCAAAGCTGAAATCTGTTCTAACAATAGAAAACACTGAACCGCAGCACAGAGACTGTGGTCTTCATTTGGATTATCAGTAACAAGTAGAAGAGTTGGTGGGAGGTGGGGCGATTCATTCAGGCACCTGTTTTATTGTGGTTTCCACCTTTTAGGTTAGAGCCTGAGCCCTTACCCCTTTCACTTCTGGCTGAAGGCCATGGATTTTACTTCTAATGGTTAACGTAGAATACTTGATGCCAGGTTCTTGCCAAACGTTATAACCTTGTTTTCTCTTCTTTTTAAACATTTGTAGAAGCTCGGTTGTAAAAAATATTCACCAACAATTGATGGAAACATGTAATGTCCATCCATTTGTTTGCATAGGTATTTTCCAATGTGAATTGTGTGACACATTAGTTTCAGGAGTTGCTCAAATGTTAAAAAATAAAAATAAAAAAGAAGAAAACAAAAATATGAAAACTAAATGTTCATAGTTTCCCACATGGGAAAATTCTGCACTCCCTAATTGCCTCTTATGGGTTCCCAGTGAACTGAGGCATAGTCAAGGCTCTCGCAAATCATGCAGTGGAGAAACATATTTCGTTGATTCTAAAGTGCCCATATTTTCTGAAGTTGGAAGATTTCTTAGTTTTAATGATTTGACAGAGTTTTGGGTTTGTTTGTTTTTTTCTTAGTGTAATGTAAACTGCTAGTGTATCTTACAATTGTTACGGGTCTTAGACTAGATAAAATCTGCTATATAATTAATCCAGAGTTCCCCATGGAATTCTATTTTCTATGAATTCCTTTCCTTTCTTTTTCTAGAAACTCTAAATTTTCCCTTGAATAAAACCTGAAACTAAAGACCCCTCAGAAAACACCTCCTCTGATCTTCGCTTTGGTTCATATTGGGACAATACCGAGGGTCTTGGTGAAAAAGACTCCTATGATGTTAGTTAGAAGGGTTAATGAAGCTGAGTTCCTTAGGTGCTGGTTCTAGCCCTGATGATCCCAGGGTGAGGTTTCTCACAGATGTCTGCATTAGGAAAGCTCTTTCTTTCTTGCCTTACTAATAAAATATTTAGATTTATTCCTAGCATTGGTCCAAGTCTACCTGGTGTACAGTTCCTCGAGCTATTCTTACTCTTAACAACTTTTCTGTATTCTTTTCCTTTTTTTTTTTTTTTTTTTGAGACAGAGTCTTGCTCTCTTGCCCAGGCTGAGCAGTGCTCAGCTCACTGCAACCTCTGCCTCCTGGGTTCAAAAATTTTCCTGCCTCAGCCTCCCAAGTAGCTCAGATTACAGGCACCCATCACCATGCCTGGCTAATTTACTATATTTTTAGTAGAGATGGGGTTTTGCCATGTTGGCCAGGCTGGTCTTGGAACTCCTGATCTCAGGTGATCCGGCTGCCTCAGCCTCCCCAAGTGCTGGGATTACAGGTGTGAGTCACCGTGCTTGGCCAATTCTTAATATTTTTAAGGATTTGATTCCCTTTCTTATTTTAAAAAAGTTCCTAGGATATACATTTGGATAAATAATTCTGTTGATTCAATAAACCATTGAGGAATAAATTAATACATGAAGGAAAGATAACCTGAAAAAAAAGAAATATTTTGCTTTGAGAGTTTGTACACAATGCCATTTTTCTGTAGGTCTAAGTTTTCTTCTTTGAACAACGAACAGATAGGAGGAGGTCGTTTGTGTTGAAGTGGAAGGAGCACAGGATTCAGAGTAAGAAGATCCAAGTGAAGGTTCTGGCTTTTCCAAAATGCTCATGTGACCTTGATTAGTGAACTTGGATGTCCCAAGCCTCAGGATCCTCAGCGGCAATGTTGGAATGAAAGTACCTATCTCACAATGTTGCTATGAGGATTAAATCAAACATGCCCTTAGCTAAACACATATAAGGTTTTATGGTACACTCTCTAAAGTCCCATCTAGTTTTGGTATTCTCTATAAAGTGATATGTGTGTTAAGAGTAATACACTCATTGCCTTCAGCTAAAATGCCCGGTTTGTATCTTTGCACCCATTTTATATTTTTCATTTTGGCATATGTATAAATATAGTTTCATGTAGATCTTGGCTGGTTTCCGATGAGCCTACACTCTAGAATTTCTGTAGGAAAATCTCCCAGATGACAGAATGTTCTAAAGAAGCTATATAATTATGTGGCATGGTACAAAAATAAAATTAAAAAAAGAAACCAACAACTAGATAGACCTTAGCATAAACCTTCCTATGCCCTTAGGTGGCTTGGGGGAGAGAACTGCTCCTGTTTCAAAACTCAGAGGATTATTGGCCTTTATGAGGATGGGATTTTTTTTTCCTCAAATCTCTCCTGCAAGCCACAATCTTTTCCCACCCACAGGGAAAAGAGAAATCACTGTAAATCCACAGTTGTGATATGCTTAAATTCGTACACATACACATTCACACACACACGTCTTGAGCTCCTGGGTTTGATTCCCAGCACCACTATTGACTAGACATAAGTCCATACACAAGTCACTCAACTTCTCTAAACCTCCGTACTCTCATCTGAAAGTGGAAACAATACCTCCCTGTACACGTCGTGCATTTTCTTTTGCTTTTGTAATGAATCACCACAAACTTAGTGTCCTAAAATAACGCACATTTACTTTACAATTCTCAAGGTCAATATTCCTAAAATCTAGATAGTGGTAGCACTGCATTCTTTCTGGAGGCTTTAGGGGGAGATCTGTTTCCTTCCCTCTTCCAGCTGCTAGGGGGTGTCTGTGTCTGCATTCACTGACTCATGGCCCCTTACGCTGCTCCCCTCTTTTCCTCCTCTGCTTCCAAGTTGCATCTCTTCCTGTGACTAACACCCTTATCTCCTTCTTTTGAGGAACCATGTGATGATATTGGGACCACCCAAGTAATCCAGGATAATCTTCGCAATTCAAAATCCTTTACTTAATCACATCTTTGAAGTTTCTTTTGCCAGGTCAAATAACCACAGGTTTTCGAGATTAGGATGTGGGCATTTTAAGGAGGCCATTATTCCAC